>NC_091156.1:5005255-5077755 GCF_040958095.1 Procambarus clarkii | reverse complement strand
TAAATATTACTGGTTTCCTACAGAAACTAGTTTCAGTGGCCCAAACCAACTGTTATTTCTATATAATCAACTATCAGCACCGTAAACAACAGTTGCTCTTCCACAGAGAACATAGACAGAACGCAACGACCTAGCTCCCTTCATAAGCAATTGCTACTGACCACAAACAACTACACCTTAACAAATAAATATCAATGGACATGAACAACATAACGCCATAAATAGCCCCCCCCCGCCCCCCCCACCGTAAACATGCTACCCACCGCTGATTAAAACCACCCAATTTCCCTTCCCAATCACCCCTTTCCTACCACTTCCCATTCACCCTCACCCGTCCTTTTTTCATCACCCCTTTCCTAAATATTTCCATGTCCCCTCCCCATCCCTCATTCCATACCTCTTCCCCAACCTACTCCCAAACACTCCACGCCCCCTCCCCCTCATCCGTACCCACTATTCCGCATCCTTAACGTCACTGAAATGCAAAGTTTGCTTTAATTACCTCAATGAAAATTTAAACTGTGTATGTATACTAGTACTTATATATATACAGTTGATTGACAGTGGAGAAGCGGGACCAAAGAGCCGAAACTCAACTCTCACAAGCACAACTAGGTGAGCAGACACAAGCACACACACACAAACACACACAAACAAATATTTCACTCCCCTGTAGCAGCAATACGCAGCAGCCCTCAAAAATACTACCTCTCTTAAGAGCCTGAACTTCATCGACCTATTTGTTATTGATAAATGTTATTTAAGTGGACAGTTATGCATTCAACACGCACCATGCAGGTCGAAGGAGTTTATGGCATCCCTTAGCTCACACAAAAGCAGTTCAATTTCCCTCAGGAATGTACATCAACACGACCTCACTTTCCCGACCGAAGATTTTTCATGTGAGTGGAGGATGGGAAAGGAAGGTACTGGCGTATGTCGAAGGCAGTTTCCAAAAAAAAAATGCTTCTTGTCCGCGACCGACTCACAAAACAGCTGCCCAGCCAGCCGCCAGGACGCACTTGTTATGAGAGGAAGGAAAAAGATGAACAAAAGAAGAGAGATATGAGAGTAACGAATGAAAGGATAGAGGGAGAGAATAGAGATGAGACTATAAACAGGAGAAAAAATGAGGTTTAGTTAACTCTTTTCAAGAAATATATATACCACAAAAAAGCTAGCTGAAGGGTAAACAGGACAACGGCAGATGACTCACACCCGTATCCATTAATAATTACATATACGAACAATGCTAATAATATGATGAGTGACACTAACAACCAGATGATCGAGTCCCGCGTATTACAATAACTATTAACAATGTGTTGATGTTTACACTGTCTCCAGCGACAACAATGAAAACCTCCTCTGCAGTCGCCATCACCGTGAATACAGAAGGGCAACAAGGCCATATTTCCTTCTATGTTCCGAATGAAGGAATTAATATTATATATATTGGTACCACCTCTTCTGCAATTGTCGGGATCCATAGCCTCCAAGAAGAGAATGAAGGGTATTCAGAGAAGACCTTGTGGATGCTCAGTGAACACTTTAATATTTTCTTCTCCTACCACTCCTATTCTTATATAGCAGCACACAATATTATATATATATATATATATATATATATATATATATATATATATATATATATATATATATATATATATATATATATATTTATATATATATATATGCGAACAAGCCTGAATGGTCCCAGGACTATATGGGGTGTGAGTTTTCAGTCATATATGTGTATATATATATATATATATATATATATATATATATATATATATATATATATATATATATATATATATATATATATATATATATATATATATATATATATTACACTTTCTTTTATCTGGTTTTAAGAGAGAGACAAACAGAAGTGTTAGGCAGTTTTGAACAGATCTCCCATGTAATTCTTCGTTGTTTATTAAATATGAAATCTTTCATATTAGTTAATATTATTATTAGCTTAAATTAAGCTTCGCTACAGGCCCATCTGTCAAGTAACTAAAGTCGAGATTTTATCATAATATTCATCTTGTAAACTCTGGCGAATCGTTCACTTGAACACTATATTACTGAATGTTAAATTACAAGTATTTAGAGACTTCCTTGCTACTATACCATCTATTATGCAACTAGTTTAACTTAGTATCTTGGATGATATCGTATCAATACTATCCTAAAATTTGCTTTCCCGTATTACTATTTTTATATGGTGTAATCCAGATTACATCTCATATGCATTACCGCCTGCCCTGTGAGCGTCTTCTGGATCCTCTGATCCTTTTCTTTTATCACATATGCTGTTACGGTCATTCCAAATCAGCCAGTCAACTATCCAGCCAAACAGTCAGCCAGTCAGTCAGCCAGCCAGCCAAGCAACCAGCCACGCCAGCCGATTGATTGATAAAGATTAAGCCACCTAAGAGGTGGCACAGGCACACGCCAGCCAACTAGCTAGCCATCCAGCCAGACACATTAGTCAACCAGCTACGTAAGACAACTATCCAGCCACGAGAGAAGCAACCACGCTAGCCAAGCAGCCACACCAGCCAGCCAGCCAGCCAGCCAGCCAGACAGCCAGCCAAGCAACCACATCAGCCAAGCAGTCTTCTCTTCCTACCCTAACTATCTACACCACACCCGGCCAGCCTGACGAAGTGCGGAGCAGCGCTATAATTTGCGTATAATTTGTGGACACTCACTGTCAGTTTTAGTGTTCTTTCACACGTTCTTTTTCACTGCCAGTGGGTGGAAAGTGGACATTACGTAGTTTAGTGGCTGTTGTGCAGAAGCTGAACGGGAGGATCAACACCGAAGGTTTATTGGCATGGCAATATATATACCCCCAGCGCTCAGACGCCGCGGGGTGCTTAGGTAGTGGTTTCTTCCTGCGTTATCTTGTATTAACTAGTGTCACAGTGTAGTGACTTTTGTCAGAGTGTAGTAACTCATGTCACAGTGTAGTAACTGGTGTTCCAGTGCATTAACTGTTGTCACAGTGTAGTAACTGGTGTTCCAGTGCATTAACTAGTGTCGCAGTGTAGTGACTGGTGTCAAACTGTAGTAACTCATGTTACATTGTAGTAAGTGTAGTAACTGGTGTTCCAGTGCATTAACTGGGGTCAGGGTGTAGTGACTGGTGTTCCAGTGTATTAACTGGTGTCAGAGTGTAGTAACTGGTGTTCCAGTGTATTAACTGGTGTCACAGTGACCCCTTGATAGCCACAGGACTGAAAACGAGAAAAGCTTGCATCTACAGTCGAAGGGGACACTGTCAGGAGAAAGCTCTAAGCCATAACGACTATACTTGGAAGGAATCGTGATAATGATTTGGGTTGGGATGCCAGTTAATAAACCGTGAAAAAAAAATCACATGAACGTTTTAAATACATGATAATATAATAAGTCAGTAACATGGGATGGAACCCCCATACATGGAGTCTTCATTGGGAATATTTCAGCTGCTAACCTACATTCAGATAATTTGCAATTACGACAGAATGTAAAATATTTGTTTTTAATTTAATAGCCAGGGTAAATAGTTAATTATTGCTGGAAGTTTCGTCTTTGACATTTCCTAGTTTTCCGTTGGATTTTATTAATTGGATTATTAGGTTCTCAACACATATTAACTATATGATTATCGTTTATTAACGATGCGAAAGTTTCCATACAAACAATCAGTTATTTTTCACTAAGTCAGATTTCCTGCCATTTAATTTCTAACCTTTGTTGGTGGTATTATTTTCAGATCGTTTGGTGTGGTCTTGAGCCTGCGATATTCTTTTTTTCTCTCTCTCTCTTGCATGGCAATATTACTGAAAGCCATTACAAGAGTAATGGTCATTATGTCTTTAACAAAGAAAGCAAAGATTGTCACGTACAAATATTTTTTGAATAGTGGGCCGGAAGAGGCGACACGAAATCACTAACTTCCTGCACCTCGCCTCGAACAATAACGCAGGAGACACCAAATGAACCAGAGGCAAGAAAGCAGTCATTGAATCTTGTTGCTTATATCAACTATCTGCAACGTTGCTTCGTCATCCTTTGGCGCTATTCTTTCATCCATTATCGCTGCTTTGTCGTCCATCGGTTCTACTTTGACAATCGCTAGCACTATTCTGCACATCCGACGGTGCTACTTACCGTGTATAATAAACCAAATAAATTTTTCATAACAGACACACAACTAGAATTTCGCGTTTTCTATTCCCACAAAGAGCCATTATTCGAACTAATCAATTTTCTCGGATTATATGCCATCAGTAAAACACGGTCTCCTGATTGGCTATTTGCCTGCAAGAAGATCATAAACACAACTGCAGAAGAGGCAAGTCCTACTAAGGTGACAACAAAATAATACGAACATTTATATTAAAATTTTCGTAAAAAAACTACGTATTACTAACATGCATAACTACGTACGAAACATAGAAATACAGCGAGATAATGTGACCTCTTTACTGTAAAACAGACAATAAAGTTAAGAGTAAAATATATAAATATGATTCTACTGTAATATTATCAGTTAAAGTGGTTTTGGTAGTATTTGTGATAGTTTAAACAGTAGCATGAGGAATAGTATTCTGTTTGGCATTAGGATTATAGTAATATTAGGAGCAGTGGTGGCAGAGCATTGAAATAGTATGGCAGTAGCAGAAGGAGGATGATAGTAACAGTTGTGCAACAATAGCAGTAGCACAACAAAAGTAGCAGTAATAGTAGCAATACTGATATATAGAAACAATCGTAGTAGTTCAATAGTAATAGCATCACTACAATATAGTAGCAGTTGAAGTGGTATACAGATAACGGTAGTACGATATTTGAAGCAACAGTAGGACAGTATTTATTAGCAGCAGTGCAGTATAGTGAACGAGGTGAAGTGGTGTAATAGTAGCAGCAGTAGTTTAATAGCAGCAGTGGAATTAAACAGGAAATCAGGCAATCTCGGCAACATTCAGGGAAATCACATTGGTGAGAGTGACTCCTGGAGATATCCCAGGCACTCCGTGGCCTCGAGGACGAGAACTCACCCGAGATCACTGCTGGTCGCCAAAACTGATAATTCGCCATTATCTCCGAGTTCGATCAGCAGACAGAATCTTGGATACTCGCCCAGGGAACAGTGATGGAGTTTTGTAAGTTTCTTAATGTCTTTACGCCTGGGATTTTGGCTACGAAATTTGACAACTGAGGGACATCAAATAAAATCAATTATATACCGTAATTTGCCGCCGTGTAAAACGCATTAATTTATTTCGACATTTTGTAGAGAAAAACAATATTACTATGTTTTATCCCATTCAATGGAAGTCTGGTAAGTACACACAAAAGCCCTTGATGAATCTTAGCCAAGTTTCCGCATCTTAACTATTGCGTCACCCATGCCGTTTATCTTCTGATTATATTAATTATGAATATAGGCTTCTATTATCATCTCCGAGCAGGCATAAACGAGATAGCGAGTAATGAAGAATAAGATCAATTTCAGTACCTTCATATTCGTGAAAACGACATATACCAATATATAATCGTCGCTGAAACGTCGCCAGCAGTAATAATAGGAAAATGTTAACAAGCTGAGGGTACGATAACCAAACCACACACCAGAAAATGACGAAACGACGACGGACCGAAACGTCGTCGTTTTCCTTCTGACGTGTGATTTGTCATCATATTTCCAGCCATGTTATCGTGACTCGTAGACTGCATAGTGAGGGTCTCGTAGTACAGTTGACTTCGTTCTCGTCTCACAATCGGGGATCCCGGGGTTCCATTGCCAGGCGGGATGGAAATGGCTGGGCATGTTTCCTTTTACCTCATGACTCTGTTCACCTAGCAGTAAATAAGTACCCAGGGGTTAGAAAACTGTTGTGGGAATGAATCCTTGGGGACGGGTCAATAGTTCAATCTTGGGGGGTGGGGTTGGGACCTCAATACAAACGTGCAGTATACATATTATATATATATATATATATATATATATATATATATATATATATATATATATATATATATATATATATATATATATATATATATATATATATATATATATATATATAGCGGACAAGAGAAGACCTTTTACAAGCCCCCGACTTCCAGTATTCATCAAGGCTACTAGGGAGATAACAACCCTCAGGTAAATTCAGATAAATATTCCTTACTAATTTCCTGAACCGATTTCGCGATACGCATTCCTCGGAGCCTGATTCGCCACACACCATCCTCCGAATCAATCGCAAATCATTTCTTGGATGATCACTAAGTCACGTGAGAATGAGACAGAGAGGGGGCTCGAAATCTGCCCTGATTTGCATAGGGACGTACGTTATCTATTCGCTCCAATAACAAATCATTTCCTGTAGGCGTTGCAGAAGGTGCTGGAGGAAGGTGACAATAAGTCAGCTCCCTATTACGTTCCTCCCGTTCTGATTCACAGTGACGTGAATATCGACGCCAATGTTATCATGCAAATTGAATTTCTATCAATATGGTCGAGAGTAAATTATCATAATAACAAAGAAGCCGCAAGAGGAGGAGACTGATGCAAGCATAGGGGGAATGGAGGGATAATGGGGGAAAAGGAGTAATATTGAAAGACGAGAAAGAGAAGAGGGTTAAGATGAGGAAGAAAGGAAAGAGTATTGACACTAGCAATGAGGAAAAATAAATATATTTCACCTGTAGACTGTAACAAAAAATGCTAAAGAAACGATGAGCGATTGATAAGAAGGAAGATTGTTGGAATGAGGTGAAACCATGAGGCACAGCATCTAAATGTAAAACAGAGAGATGGATGAACCGAAGGACATGGAAAGGGAAGTTACATTAGTAGGCTGGAGGAGTGAGAGAGTGGGGGTGGTAACGGTGGGGAAGGGAGGGAGGGGAGACGCAGGGAGAGTAAAGGAGCGGGAGGATTGCAGAGATGAAGCGGGTGGGGGAGGAGAGGGATATGCAGGAACCTCCAGGGATTGAGCAGAGGGAAGGGGGAGTGCGGATCGGCACGAAGGTGGGACTTGCCAGAGTTACGACCTGCTACGCAAGATCTATGACGGTGAATAGATTGGGGGACGTCCAGTTCAATGCGACTCTGGAGGTTTGCGGATGATATATATATAAATATATATATATATATATATATATATATATATATATATATATAAATATATATATATATATATATATATATATATATATATATATATATATATATATATATATATATATATATATATATGGAGAATATGGTCTACAATTACACGAAGAGCACTAGCTGGGCAGTGGAAATTGTGTCTGATAGATTTTCTCAATTTCCAATGAATGATATTGGCGTCCTGCCCGAGCTTAGCAGCGTGGTGGGGTACTAATAATTTTGTAACTAGCTTCACAACACCGTTACTAGCTTAGCTAAACGAACTATGGTGTTCAGTTCCTAAACCCATTATGTGCCTCTGTAACCCTTTCTACCACCGCCCACGGGATGGGTATGGGGTGCATAATAAATGAAATGAAATGGAAAGATTCGTAAGGGAGGTTGTCAACACCGCACCATTGCTGGTCTGGTCATCTGTTGACCCAAGTTGTAAACACTTTCAGAATCTGTTTGGAATGGGAAAATGGCGGTTTGGTTCGTATGTATGTGCTTCCGTATATAGTTGTGTTGTGTTTATATGTATACATACACAAGCCAATAGGCCACCTACAGTTTCTAATATTTCTACATTCTTCGCGTGAATACAACTATAACAATGTACGTAAACGCATATGACTCACGGAGCTAAGGATTCCAATGTTTTTTATGCAACTTTAATGAGAAAAATATATATCTACCAGAACACTCTTAAGCGAAACTATAGTAATTAATATAATAAATTATTACAAAATGCTCAACATAAATTATCTCACTGAAGCTGTTAGGTAAGGAAAACCATTAAAGGATTGCTCGAGATAAGAATTGTAGTCAGTTAAGTGGTAATATATCGCTCATGGAATCTCATTTGACTCTTTAAGATGTGATCACTGACGTCATGAATCTAGGTGAATTATGGGGAGTAATTTAGAGTGAAAGATATTGCCTGGACGCAGCCAGAGTGATAGCCAGAGAGAGAGAGAGAGAGAGAGAGAGAGAGAGAGAGAGAGAGAGAGAGAGAGAGAGAGAGAGAGAGAGAGCGCAAGCGTACTCAGGGCGAGATATATCACCGGAACCCATCCTGGAGTGGGAAATGCTATCTATGCGTGTCCAGGAATTCATGACCAGGCAGCTACCACTACTACCTCCCTGTCTGACGCTTACAGTAAAGCATCCGAGAGATGGCAGGAGTGTGGTTGGCCGGTGTCTCTGGGCTTCACATGGGTGAGATAGCCAGCCACTCATTACCATCCTCCACGGGCTGGTCTTAAGGGATATTACACACACCTCTCCCTGTCCATGGCAGACAGAATAAAGTGTATATATGCTGGCTAGCATTGAAAGTGTATGGGCCATGTCTGTGCTAAAAAATAAACTAGAAACTAATGTTACCTTTCGTATTCTTCACTCGATGGCGGAGGCAAATTAGTTCCATCGGACTCAGATGTGTTTTTTGATGTATGTGGTTGTGCCTATGGGTATATACCTGCAGGGGTATATATCACCAGATATATAGTAGTAGTTGGCGTCAATTAGTCACAGGAGACTATGGAGTTGTGTTCTGGTTGTCGGTTTGGAGCGGCCACACTGTGGCCAAGCACAGTGCTGGTTTATATATATCAGCAAAGGAATATGCCAGTTTAGATATATATCAGTATGGCTATATATGAACCATCAAGGGTACATAGCAGAGATGTATACCAACAGGAGTAAATATACACCAGAATATACAGTCTCATTCTCCACACTTTCGATCCAATAGGTAGGCCTAGTGATGTTAGTATAAATCCACCAGGGAAAACAAATATTTGGCTACATTTATAGTAAAGTTTGTGACGTTTAATTCTTCAGCTCACTGTCCTCCCAGCTGTCATGACGAGGACAAACGCTTTTTATTTATTATATTTAAAAGTTACACTTTTTGGTTCAGTTTGAAAACGCTACGTTGGAGACTTTTTATGTCAAGTAATGTGGAGAGGTACATGAGCGGGACTCTGGGCCTGATCACCAGTAGTTTACAAGGAATAGTCTTAAACAGCCTCAACTTAGGAGTCGTCACTCCTTGCGCAGACATCCCCATTATCTCAGCCGGCTTTTTTTTTCACTGTTTTTATCCCCTTTAACCCTTTGCTATCTCCCTTTCCCTTCCCATACCACACGCCACATGCCCACCTCTTACCTTCTCTCCTCCCTATTTCAATACAGCTCCCATCCCCAACCTCCAACCACCCACATCTCCAAATTCCCAGCCCTCTTCCAATCACCCCTCCCCCCAACCCTCTTCTTTAACCCCCTACTTCCTTCCTACCAAATCCCCTACCACTCCTATTATCCCCCTTCCTACAAAGTCGCAATGGCTTGGCGCTTTCTCCTCGTAGTTCCCTACCCCCCCTTCCTATTACCCCTTACCCCAACCCGTACCCCCATTCCTCCTTATCCCCACCACTCCTATCACCCCTCACCCCTCCCCTCCCCTTTGGCTAGATTACAACGCGAGCCTGTTTCCACTTTCTGGTGATGGGTGTGTGGGCAGCATCCGGTACGGACTGCATTATAAGACCTTGGGCTCTGATCAAGACATTCATTCTTACACACACATTTTCACTTGTGCCGCGCCAGATAAACCCCCCTCGAAGATCTGTGTGTTTGGTATGTTCGTGCGCGGGTGTACTCACCTATTTGTACTCACCTATTTGTACTCACCTATTTGTGCTTGCGGGGGTTGAGCTCTGGCTCTTTGGTCCCGCCTCTCAACCGGTGTGTGTGTGTGTGTGTTTTATTAATTTCTACCACAGACGTGGTCACACATTTACAGTACCCACAGCATATATATATACATATATATATATATATATATATATATATATATATATATATATATATATATATATATGTATATATATATATATATATATATATATATATATATATATATTTATATATATATATTTATATATATATATACATATATATATATATATATATGATAGGTTCGAGTCACTTCTGGGGTGTGAGTTTTCAGTCGCATATAGTCCTGGGGACCATTCAGGCTTGTTCGCATATATATATATATATATATATATATATATATATATATATATATATTTTCTAATGTCCTCAATGGATAGGGTTAGAGCTCTGTTAAACATATAGTTCAGTGATTTATTGAACAATCAACCACAGGTGATGGTAGGGCTTTTAGTATGCTAATCTAACCTACAAACACAGACGTAAATCGGTGTATTTATGTGTGTGTGTGTGTGTGTGTGTGTGTGTGTGTGTGTGTAGATCACACTGTCATTACCAACGGCCCTCCTTCCATGCAGCGTCTTCCCAGCGCCGAGTTTCGTCCGTGACTCGTCTGTTCAAAATGTGAATTATACAATTTGTGACTAGATTTAAGCTCTCAATTATGATTAATTTTGGGGTACGAAGAAAGGAATTTTAGGAGAAAGAAAACGAGGAGAAACGGGAATGAAAGCTCTGTTGGGATAACCGTAAAGGCGATGCAGCTCAACACAACCTTAAGATAAGCTTCCCACTTTACTCTAGACAACTTCAGCGGCCTCATCAATTATGCCTTCTTCCCGCCCTTCTTATCCCCCCCCTTTTTCCACCTACCCTCCACCCTTTCTCTTCTTCTCGTATTCCCATTCTCTTTTGCTACTATTCTAACCACACATTTTTTTATAAGATTTCTTCCCATATTATTCTCAAGTCACATCCTCTTAACACCCCCTTCCCCCTATTCCTCTCCCTCTCCCTTCATCTCACATACTCTTCCAACCCTGCCACACCCCCACGCTTACTCATACAATAAATTTGCAGTTTTTTGTAATTTCTGTTACGTATCAGAAGAGAGCGTCTGTGTGAAATGCTTTGCCGGAGCCTTTTAAGATCAGGGAAGATTGGCCGGCGTGTTCCTTCGTTCCTGCGGTGTCAAGGAACTCGTAAAATCTCTTTAAAGAAATAATGAGATTGTATCATAGTATTTACTGGGCGTGTAAGAGAATTGCTCTCTCTTTCTCTTTCTCTCTCTCTTTCTCTCTCTCTCTCTCTCTCTCTCTCTCTCTCTCTCTCTCTCTCTCTCTCTCTCTCTCTCTCTCTCTCTCTCTCTCTCTCTCTCTCTTTGTCTCTCTTATTGTCTAAAAAATATTAAATTTTTTCATTCAGAAACTTTAAAAGGGATGTCATTAAAAACTGTCAGATTTGTATTAGCAGACTATATAGTTTCGAAAAACTACAATTCACGCGAAGCAAAAATTTGTCACTATTGGTTTTTAACTCATTTCGTATTTTAGAATTCGTAGCTAATATGAAAACCGGAATATTATTTAAGCCATAGTCCTATGTAGGTAACGTCGCCGAATGAACGAACTAACGCATAATTCACCTTGTTTGTTTTCACAGCCCTCTTTAGCTGTGGGACTTTAATTGTGGTTGGGCTCGTTGAAGGAATCGTTGCGCAGTTCCAGGATGAAGTTCATGATATTCATTTCCTGGAATTCTACGACCTCACAAGGATCCCAAATAGAAGTTATGATAATCATCAAGCAGTGACCTATGACCTCGGAACACCATTTACCGTCATATCTCTTAGTTCATACAAGAGTTTACGGAACCAAAGGAGCAGAAGACAAATATCCATAGTTTACATTCAAAGGCGGCTTTTTAGACCGTGAGAGTTAACTGGCTGTTGTATATTAAAGATATATTGGCAAGATTTCAAAGACGAATAAAAGCTATCTGTTACTCTTTACGGACAAAAGAGCCAAAACTCTCTATAAATTGTCAATTAAAAGTATGCTTGTTTTTCATGCAACTATGACCTAATCAATCAAAATTTTAATCGTTCATTTAATCGATCAAAATTTACCATTCATGATAAGACGTAGCCCAAACCACTTGATATTTTTAGAGGTTGCTTTCTAACAGAAAACAATGCGAAAGGCATTAATAATATTATGGTCTGTTGTGCGGCATAAAAGTGCCATCTAGCAGGTATTATCAAGGCCCCCATAAGACCATACTTAAGGGACGACAGCGGCCCCTCAGTGACCTTGGCGGAGCTTACTCACAACACCAGCAACAACTTCCAGCGGAATGGAAGCAGGCTGTTGGAGACGCTAATTATCGAGTTTATAAAAGCGGGAACTGTGGGTTGTCAGAGTCAGAGAACGAGGGCAATGGAGAAGGAAGGGGGTAAAGATTAAAGGGCATGGAGACGAAGATAAGGAAAGAAAAGCGAGAGGGAAAGAAAGGGGCACATGATAAAAGAGGGGGAAAGACAAGAGGTCAAATATTCATGAGAAAGAGAAGAGTATGGATAGGACACGACTAGGAGAACGATAAGGGGAAATGACACGAAGAATGACAAAGAGGATTTACAAGGGAAATATACGAGGGTCGAGGAAAAGCTTGTTTTCTATTTAAAGACATTATAGAATAACAAAATTTTCTTATAATATAAATTACATATATATTCTATGCACGTTACAGAGATTCCTAAGACGTGCACACAAACACACACGCGCGCGCTGACACGCTCACACACACACACACACACACACACACACACACACACACACACACACACACACACACACACACACACACACACACACACACACACGTTAATCCAATTATAAACCTGACTGAACAATGCCAAATATATCACATAAGCATCACCCACCAATCAGAATGCAGTTGTCTTGGACCGTGTCCACCACCTGGGACCGTTGCTTTGTAACAGGTACACCCTGCCCGTGATACCAGGTACACCCAGCCCATGGCAGAAGGTAGACTTGGTCCATGGTTGAGGGCCCTCTCGGTGCATGGTAGCAGGCCGCGACGGCTGCCATTGGTAGAGCTAAATTAGACATTCAGCTCAGTAAGGGATTCAGCGAGTCATGCATTCCTTTTAATTGGCCTCTGACACGGTCATTTAATGCAGTCCATTGCAGACACTCCTTTATTAGGCGAGTCATCCTCCAGCGTTTGTGTGCTGGGTTTATTGGTTTAGTTCCTGCTGGGGTTTACCTCTCTCGCTCGCTCAAACACACACACACACACACACACACACACAAAAACACACACACACACACACACACACACACACACACACACACACACACACACACACACACACACACACACACACACACACACACACTATGGTAACTGAGCAGGGGGGTCTGGTAACTGACGGGACTGCGCGCAGGACTCTTAATTCTGTAGCCTGGATTCGATTCCTGGACCAGGTAGAAACTAATGAGCAAAGTTTATTTCACCCTGATGCTCCTGTTACCTACAAGTAAATAGGTACCTGGGAGTTAGTCAGCTGTTACGGGCTGCGTCCTGGTGTGTGTGTGTGTGGTGGGGGGGGGGGAAAATAGTAGTAGAAGAAACAGTTGATTGACAGTTGAGAGGCGGGCCGAAAAAGCAGAGCTCAACCCCCGCAAGCACAACTAGGTGAATACAACTAGGTGAATGCACACACACACACACACACACACACACACACACACACACACACTGTCTGTTTGCAAACAGATCTGTAGACGGTTAGAACAAGTCAAAGGATGCCAGAACCACCAGAAGTTTCAAAGCGTCATATGACAAAGCGTACTGGGAAGCCGGAACACCACGAGCGTAACTCTTATCCTATAACCACGCATAGATAACCACACACACGCACGCACGCACACACACACACACACACACACACACACACACACACACACACACACACACACACACACACACACACACACATACACACTCAGACTTAACTCTCCGCCGGTACACTCACATATAAAGCACCTGGCAAATTTACGTCAAGCAATATATTCCCAGGGGAACCCGAGGCAGATGTCAGTCGTAAACATAAGTGTGATTTAATTCTCTTCCCGCCCCATTATGGACTCTGTAATTGCACAATGAGAGAAAATGTTATTATAATCCGCCGTTGTAATAATCGCCGCCTAATTATCCGGTAGGAGGCAGCGCCGGGGGGCCTGATTTACCCTTTCTCCCCTCTATACCTCTTCTTTCATTGGTGCGTAAGGGGGGGTACACCTATTGGAGACGTCGGGTAGGGCTTGTGTGTGTGTGCGTGTGTGTGTGTGTGTGTGTGTGTGTGTGTGTGTGTGTGTGTGTGTGTGTGTGTGTGTGTGTGTGTGTGTGTGTGTGTGTGTGTGTGTGTGTGTGTGTACTCACCTATTAGGGTGAGTGTGTGAACGCCCGTAAGGCAGTCATGAGGGGAGGAAGTGAATTAGATGGTAAACCCATTATTGGAAGAGAAGACTCAAGAAGAAAATGAAGACGAGAAATAGACAACAAATGAGTAAAAGGATGAACGACGAGAGAACGGAGAAGTGAATATTGAGAAGAAATTAGGGAAGAGAGAGTGTCGATAAAATGGTGTAGTGTAAGATGTAATAAACCTGGAATGAGAGAAGGGTGATAAACAGTAGTATGAGGGAAGAGAACGAGTGGATATTTTTATTAAATTATCCACTCGAGCACATCACAATCAATATGAAATTACGCACGCACACACACACACACACACACACACACACACACACACACACACACACACACACACACACACACACACACACACACACACACACACACACACAAACAAACACACAGGTCCTCGCAGCCTAGCGGAAAACGCTCAGGATTCATAGTCCAAAGGACCCGAGTTTGATTCCGGGTGGAGGCAGTAACAAATTGGGAGAGTTTCTTTCATGTAAAGCGTCTGTTTACATTTTTTTAAATATGTACCTAGGAATTAGACAGCTACTACGGGTTGCAACCTGAAGATGTGTGTGTATGTGCGATAGAAATACATGTATTACATATTGTAAAAGAAAAGAGGTCGGGAGTCAGTACAGTAGTCAACCGACGGATTGAAAGGCAGGGTCCAAGAGCTAACATTTCGATCCTGCAAGCAGAAATAGTATATATAAATAGTGAATATACACAGACGACTTGCATAACAATGGGCTTTAAATTCAGACTTACAGCCATCCAACCTCCCACTCTCCCTAGCCCAAGACAACAGGTGAGCTTCTGGCTAGTACATTCTGCCACATAACAACATTTTGGAGGTATACTGCTTGGTTGAACACTCCACTTTCCCCCCCCCCCATATTACCCCCCCCCTCTCCCAACACTCGCCCAGGCCCATCTCCCTCATCCCCACCCCCATCCTCCCTCAACCCCCCAGCAAATCCACCCTAAAATGTAGCCGGATCGTGAAATGTCGAATTCATGAGGCATATTAAAACTTTTTAATTGCGCATTTGTTTTCCATAATACCTGTCCAGTGTCGAACTTGTACAGTAAACAAACGTTGCTGTGACGTGGGGGTTGGGGGGGTTTAGGCGTAAATGGGGGGAAGGAAAGGGGATGATGAGGGAAATAGGGAAAGGGGTAAGGGATAGGAAGGATGGCTGAAGGATATGGGGACACAGGAGCTATGGGTGTGGACACCAACATTCGCCCACGTGAGTGATGGAGGGATTAAAAGTAGCTGAATGGAGTAAACGGAGAGGGAAAGGCAGTAACAGGAAACGGAAAGAGATATAAAGGGATAAAGTAATAAAGGGTTAGACAGAGTAACAGAGAAAAGAGGAGATAAAGTGGTGACTTATTACAGAAGAGCTGAAATCTATTACATAAATTATGACGCATTTCCGTCACCGAAAGGACGGATATTAAAATATAACTGATGGCCTTTAACATACACATACACATCTCCCCACAACACACAGAACTGTCCCAATCCCTCACACTCAGACAACAGATATCTTGCACCTCTGCACGACACCTTATCTAATTAAAATCTCTTTCACAAAACTATAGTCGATGAATTTTTTTTGGGGGGGAAACAGCCTATGACTATTTTGACTAATGCCAGCAGTAAATCACATGTGTGTATGTATATGTGTGCACGTTTATTCCATAGCAGCTGATACACATGGTCTCTGGGACAAGTGTTCCACGAGCTTTCTCAAATAATTAGATTTCAGGCCCATTTATTTCTGCGACCCGGGAGCTTTGCGCCTCAGTGTGGCGATTCAGAGAGGAAACGATCCACAACTTTATATAGAGGGTACCACCTTTAGATAAGTAGTAAAACTACTACAGTTTTACTATTGTAATCTGTAACCGAGTTAGATTTTATTACAATTTGCGAGAGCGTTTTATGAGAATTTCTAAAGTGTAACAGAAGAATATTGTGCCATAATTTACATAGAATTATATGTAAAGAAGTGCAATGGGAAGTAGTGTGAAGGCAAGTGATGTCTAAGACTATCTCCTGTACACTTGCACTCACACTCCCTTCCCAGTAAATAAGAATTGAAATAATTAATCCCCTCGCGAGCGCTAAGTATCACAAAGCTTCCAAAGAAAAGGGAGGTGGGGATGGTAAAAAGAAAAAAAAAGACAGAATAGAGGAAAAAATAATTATTATTCTCCGCGGGCCATTCCAAATTTTCATTACAAAAGATGAGATACGTTCTGCTCCCTCTCCCCCCCCTCTCCTCACTAACTTTTGTACACTATTGGAGGGTTCACCAATGTCTTGGGAATTGTCTTGTATTATGGGCATATCCCCCTAGTATGGAAAAAGAGGTAAGGGAGGGAAGGAGGGTTGTGCTCGAGCTGCACCTTTCCCTAGTAGGTAGGAGTTAGGGAGGCAGAGAACACCTTCCCCTTCTAGGGAAAAGTGGTTAGGGAGGGTGGAAGTTCACCTATTCCTCGTAAGGAGATACGCGGGTAGCACCTTCTCCTTATTCTCCACACTAAAAGCATTGCCAAAGAAATACGATAATGCGCATTTCACCTGGAAAATACGACCTTAAATCCCATTAATTAACCAATGAAACGCATTTTTCTCCCATGTGCTGCTCTGTTTGTCCTGCTGAATATTGTCCCTGAAGCCGGGCTCTTCAGATACACCTGATTAATCTATGCTAAATAATTTTGCAAGAGAATGAGAGAGAGAGAGAGAGAGAGAGAGAGAGAGAGAGAGAGAGAGAGAGAGAGAGAGAGAGAGAGAGAGAGAGAGAGAGAGAGAGAGAGAGAGAGAGAGAGAGAAAGAGAGAGAGAGAGAGAAAGAGGTGAGGGGTGAGAAAGATGAGGGGTATATTTCGAGAAACTATAAGAAAATAGACTATAACAAATATATATGGAAAAGCCTAAATGTTGAAAGAATTTATAAACACAAATGTGCGGAAATTGTGATATTATAGATTAATTTAAATTTTGTAAGCATATGCACAAACACCTGCTTCCACACTTACGTACACACCTGACCTCTCGTCCAGTACACTGTTATTTTAAAACTGTCGACAAACTGCGTAAAAATACCAGTACTTTAGTGAAATGAAGAACATCGTAATCTTTAGGTTTTGTTAGAACTCGGAAGGAATCAAGTATCAGTGAAAATGGAAGTAAATTATTTAACCGAGACCAGTAAAGGCATTAGGGAATCAAATACTTTTTCTTTATACAATACTCTTAGTTTTTATCTGTTGAATCTTGGATTTGTCGAACATAAACTTTAAACTACATTAACAAATAAAACTTGTAACATCAAGAATAAACGCACACACACACACACACACACACACACACACACACACACACACACACACACACACACACACACACACACACACACACACACACACACACACACACGAAAAGGTGATACGAAAAGAGAGGACACAGAGACAGGGAGGGGGAGTAGCACTCCTAATAAAGCGGAAATGGAAGTTTGAAGACCTGGGAAATCGAGTTACCAATGAGTGCACAAGCTTCATACATGGAACTCTGACAGTAGATGGGAGGAAGATTGTGATCATGGTAATCTACAATCCCCCACCAAACAGTAGAAGACCCAGGCAGGAGTATGATGACAACAACAAAGCATGTATTGATGAACTGCAGAAGGCAGCAACACTAGCCCACAGAATGAGAGCGAAGCTGCTGATCATGGGGGACCTAAATCATGGAGAGATAAATTGGGAATCAAGGAATCCCCATGGAGGGGATGAAACGTGGGGAGCAAAATTAGTAGATGTTATAGACAGGAATTTCCTGACACAACATGTGAAGGAAGACACAAGGGAAAGAGGAGGAGATGCACCGAGCCTATTAGACCTGATTTTCACCCAGAACGTAGAAGATATCGAGAATTTAGAGCATGAAATACCTCTAGGGGCCAGTGACCATTGTGTCCTAGTCTTTGACTACATGATGGAATTCAAAATTATGACCATGGGACAAGAGATCTGGGAAAGGAGAGCTGACTACAGGAAAGGGGACTATATGAGGATAAGGGACTATCTGGGTGAAGTGCAGTGGGAGGAAGAAATTAGAGGAAAAACAGTCCAAGATATGATGGACCTAGTCATACAGAAATGCCAGGAGGCCGAAGAGAGATTTATACCAACGGTAAAGGGAAAAAATAAGAAGGAATATAATAACCCATGGTTTAATAGACAGTGTCAGGAAGCAAAAATGGCCAGCAGGCGGGAGTGGAGGAAGTACAGAAGACAAAGAACAGAGGACAACAGAAGCAGATACAACAGAGCTAGGAACGATTACATTAACATAAGACGAACATCGGAAAGGGACTATGAGAACGATATTGCAATCAAAGCGAAAAAACAACCTAAGTTACTACACAGTCATATAAGAAGAAAAATGTCGGTGAACGACCAAGTGACAAGACTAAGGAAGACAGAGGGGGCATATACTGAAAGTGACAAGGAAATCTGCGAGGCACTGAATGCCAGTTTCCATGGAGTGTTCACTACCGAGCCTGAGCAGCTCCCATTGTTGGAAGGGGTTACCCTAGATGAAAGACTATCAGATATAGAGGTGACAGCAGAGGAGGTAATGAAACAGTTGACAACTCTAGATGCAACTAAAGCAGTTGGACCAGACAAAGTATCACCGTGGATACTAAAAGAAGCAGCACAGGCCCTCAGCGTGCCTCTGGCAATGATCTTTAATGAGTCACTTATGTCAGGAGAATTGCCCAGTTGCTGGAAGAAGGCAAATGTCGTGCCGATCTTCAAGAAAGGAGATAGGGAGGAGGCACTTAACTACAGACCTGTATCACTGACAAGCATCCCCTGTAAAATACTGGAAAGAATAATTAGGCTACGACTGGTTGCACACCTGGAGAACATTAGGTTTGTGAACAAACATCAACATGGGTTCTGGACAGGGAAATCGTGCCTAACAAACCTTCTGGAATTCTATGATAAAATAACGAGGATAAGACAGGACAGAGATGGTTGGGCAGACTGCATATTTCTGGACTGCCAAAAAGCCTTTGATACAGTACCGCACATGAGACTGCTGTTCAAGCTCGAGAGGCAGGCGGGGGTGGGGGGAAAGGTCCTAGAATGGATAAGGAACTACCTAACAGGAAGGAGCCAAAGAGTTACGGTAAGGGGCGAGAAGTCGGACTGGCGAACAGTAACAAGTGGAGTACCACAAGGATCGGTGCTGGGACCAATTCTATTTCTTGTATATGTTAACGACATGTTTACAGGCGTAGAGTCCTACATGTCGATGTTTGCGGATGATGCAAAGTTGATGAGAAGAGTTGTGACAGATGAGGATTGCAGGATCCTCCAAGAGGACCTGAACAGATTGCAGAGATGGTCAGAGAAATGGCTACTAGAATTCAACACGAGCAAATGTAAAGTTATGGAAATGGGACTAGGAGATAGGAGACCAAAGGGACAGTACACAATGAAGGGGAACAGCCTACCTGTAACGACGCGTGAAAGAGACCTGGGGGTGGACGTAACACCTAATCTATCTCCTGAGGCACATATTAATAGGATAACGACAGCAGCGTACTCTACACTGGCAAAAGTTAGAACATCATTCAGAAACCTAAGTAAGGAGGCATTTAGGGCGCTTTACACTGCCTACGTAAGGCCAGTCTTAGAGTATGCCGCCTCATCATGGAGTCCCCATCTGAAGAAGCATATAATGAAACTGGAAAAGGTTCAGAGGTTTGCAACGAGACTCGTCCCAGAGCTACGAGGGATGGGGTATGAAGAGCGCCTGAGGGAACTGTGCCTTACGACACTAGAAAGAAGAAGGGAGAGGGGGGACATGATAGGAACGTATAAGATACTCAGAGGAATTGACAGAGTGGACATAGACGAAATGTTCACACGGAATAGTAACAGAACGAGAGGACATGGATGGAAGCTTGAAACTCAGATGAGTCACAGAGATGTAAGGAAGTTTTCTTTTAGCGTGAGAGTAGTGGGGAAATGGAATGCACTTCAGGAACAGGTTGTGGAAGCAAATACTATTCATAATTTTAAAACCAGGTATGATAGGGAAATGGGACAGGAGTCATTGCTGTAAACAACCGATGCTCGAAAGGCGGGATCCAAGAGTCAATGCTCGATCCTGCAAGCACATATAGGTGAGTACATATAGGTGAGTACACATCTCCCATACACAGCCTTGCACCATAAGTCTGCTTGGTGAAAGACATAAATCTGAATACTTCTTCTCCCCGGCCGGAACTGCAGTATTCCTCTCCCAATATATATATAAAGTCTCAACTCTGGGCCTTGCGTGTACGGACAAAAAGGTCGGGATTAACTTGTGCCGTTAATGGCCCCGAAAACATTAGAAACGTGGACTCGAGGGGTTTTAAATTAACTCAGGTTATTAATGGTAGGAAAAAAGAACATTATGGGGAGGGGGTTGTGGAAGGGGGAAGGGAGAGAGAGGGGAAAGGAACCAAACCTAAACCGACCCCCTTTGGTTTTTGGATAGGACGGCGGCCATCTTTAAAGGGAGTTATTTACACACGCCACATAAACCCTTAAGGAACCAGAAAATAAGTCACGCAAAAAAAAAAAGGAAAAAAACAGAAGAACAGGGATTTATGTCTGGATAAATATATAAACACCTATGTAAAGATATACAAGTAAATGGAAGATATATATATATATATATATATATATATATATATATATATATATATATATATATATATATATATATATATATATATATATATATGTGTGTGTGTGTGTGTGTGTGTGTGTGTGTGTGTGTGTGTGTGTGTGTGTGTGTGTGTGTGTGTGTGTGTGTGTGTGTGTGTGTGTGTTTGTGTGTGTGTGTGTGTGTGTGTGTGTGTGTTTGTGCGTAGAATTGTAATTATATTTGTAATGACTCTTTGCATCTGCGAAATCGAGCTATTAGCTCCTAGACACCTTCAATCTAACCAATTTATTTTTCCTCAATTATATCTACTACATATATATTTCTCTTACACACACACACACACACACACACACACATACAATTTCAGGAAGCAGCCCGTAGCAGCTGCCTAACTTCCGTGTACCTATTTACTGGCTAGGTGAACAGACGCACCAGGGTCAAAGAAACCCTACCAATTTTGTTTCTGCCTGTGCCGGGTATCGAACCCGGGCCCTTAGGCCCACGACCCCAGAGCGCTGTCCACACAGCCGCGAGGTCCTGTCTGTGTGAGTGTGTTTTATTTAATCGATTTTTTGAGCACATATAGACTGAAGAAAAGAGAATAATGTCATTCTATGGAACCTTGCAGGTATTCACAAAAGGTACAACTGTATTTTCCTTTACCTCAAGATAACAATAAAAAAGACTCTTTTGTTCCCTGGTGCCATACTGAACACCCAGTCCTGGTGATGAGCCTCAGAGCCATCCCTCGAGACCCCTTTCATCCCACAACAACAGCGATTTCTGCATTTTTTGTATCCTTTCCGTGTGTAATTCACGGTGCTTAGTTTCCCTCCCAGCAACCTCGTTCCTCGCTTAGCCAACTCTCCCCCTACCCCCATCCTCACTCCCTTCCCCAATCACAGACCCATTCCTCTTTTCCTCCTTCCCTCTCCTCTCTCCCTCCCACCACACTGCCCTATCCCACACACACCGTATTGCTAAACCAGAAACGATGTTTTTGGAATAAACGACTCAGATTTTGCAATGTAGTACTTTATTATTGGGAAGGGGGAGGGTTTGTAGAATATAAAAATGTGGAAATCGGAAGAAAAGTAGGGAGGATAAAGTAGCAAATAAAGAAGAATGGAAAGATAAAGGAGGAGCGGATGGTGAAGTAGAGACGAGAGAGGGGGGGGTAAAGGTGGGAAGTAAAGAAAGTGAGAATAGAGTGAAAAGAAAGAGGAGTTTAATATACGAAAGGATAGGTTAAGTTAAAGTGTAAGGAAAGAGGTGAATAGAGAAGATGGTAAAAAAGGGAGTGATGTGGAGAGAGGGGTTATATATTGTGCACTAAAGACGGAAAAGTAATTTATTTTATAAATCTCAAGTTTCCACCCACGCCCTCTGATCCTACTGGTGTATATTCTCAACACTTCTTGTTTCTTTCCACTTTGTCGTTTCCTCTAAGAATGTGTTAATGTTCTCTCGTTTGTCTTATTATGTTTACATTTAACATTATGCATTCTGCTAGTTTCAATCATTTTGTCTGTACCATTCCACTTATTTGCAATCTTAACACTGAAGATGTTCTTTGTGTCATATCTGTGATTCATCTGTTTCTTCAGGTTCCATCGTGCTCTCCTCATTCTGGAGCTATTTACAGTAAATATTGTCTACTTGGCCAATTTGCATTATAAATGAATATCGTTATTATGTCCAACCAATTAATTCCTCGTCTCCTGCGGTGTTTTAAAATCCAGGTCTTTCAATCCTCTTCATTCCTTTAGTGTTGAGCACACTTTGCTGTTTTCCCTCCCGATTATTTCCCTCTTCACCCTCTAACTTTCTCTCTCTCGCTCTCTCACTTGATCTTACTGACGGAAAACTTACTTTTTTGACGGTAGAGGTAACAGCATGGTAATTGCAACATCATGGGGCCGAACAGGAGCCATGATGGCAGTAATCATGATGTATACGTAACAATCCAATAGGACGGGCTGAACATCTGTCTGTTGACGTCACATCAACACAATTGACATAGGTATAGAGACCAGCTGGCGAAATTACATAGCTCTTCGATAGACGATGTGGATTATAGAGCATTACCTAAAATGACCGAATTCATGAAGTGAGGGGTACAGAATCTAAAATCCATTAGGTGACGTTACACATACCTTTCAACCACTGTACCGAACCAGCGACGGTACGAAACGCTGACAGCCGTGATACACAGCCCTTCTGACGAGGATGTGAAGTTCTTCTGGTGACAGTATAACAATCTTATTGCTGTGATGCAATGCGTTTCTGTTAACAGGGCACAACCCTTTTGGTGGTGGCACAATATACCTTTTGAGAATACGACGGTACACATCCCTACTGACGAAGGTACAGTAAGCACCACGACTGGTGGTGGCGGCGCCGAGCTAAAGAGGTAAATCTGGGGTAAAGTTACTGGCGGCAGCCATTCCTACCGTGCATCATGGGCGGCCATATAGCTTCGCTCACCACTTAATAACCCCAGTTTTGCCACACTCCAAAATGTTGCCAGCTCTTAAAATGTGGGATTTGTAGAGGCCATCATTAAAGCCCTTGAACGTGGGGTTTTCGTAAATTTGTGTCCTGGTTTTGTAGGAAGGAGCGAGGAGGGGAGGGGGGGGGGTGAGGATAGCGATGCTGTTGGCACTGGAAGGAATTGGTTTTAGGAAAATTAAACGATGGGATGAAGAATATTTACTTTGTTCCAATATTTCTGTTTCGTCTTTGCAGAGATAAGATTGGGATTTGAGGAAAAGGCTGATTAGTCTATTGCGCATTCGATTTTTTCCCGTTGTTACGGAAAATGGTATTTTTAATATATATATGAATTATAGAGTTTAGTTTAGTGTTTAGTTAGGTTAGGCAGTCACGATGTCACATAGTGGTATCATAAGCGCCACATCATGATGTCACCCCACTGGCTGTACCCATGTATAGGTAGTCAGCGGGACGCAGCTGTCGTTCTTCATGTTCAGAACTTTGGTTTGGTTGGGAATCAATGGATTTTAAGTGAGGCATCTGAACAACTCATCATTACACTTCTCAAATGCTCGTTAATACAACCACCCTCTTCCCCTCTTCCCGCTTTCCCTGTTTATGAATGAAAACTTTTACCATACTTCTCATAACTGACAGTTCGAACTTTTCTCGAACAATGCTTCGCTCACTTCCTATGTTCGAGGTGCCCCTCACTAAATGCTTCACTCACATACTGTCCAAACAATATTTAAAAAAAATTAACACTGAAATTTTTCCAACATTGAGCGATGAATGTTTTGCCTCGCGTCGGGCTCCAATCCGTTGTTAGATGAAACTGCACTCATTTATCGTGTCATAACCTACTCGTGATGTTTCCAATCAATTCAGATCATCCTTAAAATATTGGACAAATGCTCCTTAATCCAGGAGCCGCCAGCCCCAGTTTATGAATGAAAAATACCTTCCACATGACTCAATACTGATTACGTTCAATCTTTATTTCAAAAGCATTTTGCTCACTTTCTATGTTTGAAGCCCATTAAATAACTCATCCACGCAGTAAAAACAAATAATCACCAACATAATTAAAACACCTAACTTAACCTATCTTAGGCTAAACTGTGCTTAAAACTATAATATATGACAAAATTCATTCACATGTGAAAAAATGCCATGTTTGATTTCACAAAACTTTAAATTTTACTAATGGTTATTATGTTGGCTGCAGCTTCGACGAGCATAGCCTGAGAAAGGACAAAATTAAATTGCTAAATATTATCATATAATATTCCATCATATGGAAATAATTCTTGCAAGCAGCTTCTAAATGATTTGATCAAGTATTACGAAGCGCAAATGCAAATTCTCGAAATTCATAGAATGTTTTTATATGCGTGTAAAAGTAAAAAAAAATCAACACACGATGAATAGTGTGAAGACGAATAGCCATGAATAAAATTGGAACTAACAAATTTTGCACGTCTGAAAATGTGTTAAAATATTCCAGAAAGAGCTCAAGCAGTTTCTAGTATATGTAACTAAATCACTCATATATATATATATATATATATATATATATATATATATATATATATATATATATATATATATATATATATATATATATTATTGTCACAATATAATTGTTTTTCTTTACAATTCTAGTGCTTGAAAAACAGCCAGATGTCCATATCAGATGTTTTTGATAAATAGCAAAATTGTCAATCAATACGCTTGTTAGAAGCAAATTTATAGTGAATACATAAATCCTCCCCCCGTTCCCTCCCTTCTCTTTCTCTCCCCCCCCCTTCCCTTTCTCTCCCCCCCCCCTCTCCCTCTCATCCAACCTCTCACACCAACACCCTCCCTCCCTCACCCCCATCCGCTCGCAGTTGATGAAAGGGAAGCGGTAATCGGACGATATGAATACATTTGCCGTCGAATAAATCTGTAATGGATAAATCTGTTGGCGGATAGATTGAGTGGTGTTTAAATGACCTGTTGCAGGTGATCACATTAAATACACAGAGAGCGAGGCGAATTCACTGAATGTAAAAATAATAATAACAATAATAAATAGTAATCAAAACGTTCGAGTAACTTTGGCTTTAAACGCGACCTTGAAGTCTTAATTATTTGACAAATAAACTGAATTACCAAAAGAACTGAGATCATTACCTTCTCCTCCTGTCTTGTACATGTTACAGGCTGTCATAAACAGTTAAAACCCATAAGATGAATGTAACTGAGTAAATACATGTCTTAAATTAACTACACGTAATAAATGCACAACGAAATCACATTAACGAGATATATCTTTCGAACAGGACGGCGGGATTGAGTCCTGTGTTACCCACCAGATGCAAGCCTTACCTGGCGACTATTTGCTCTAAGCTATTCAACCACAGCCTCTAAATTCCTATTGGGTTCAGGCGGGCTCCAGGTTGAGTAATTTTTAGCATATCGTAGTCCATTGGTAAGGCGCGCGTCTGGGATGAGTAGATATAACAAAGTATAAAAAGGATAATTAGATTAAAATTCGACAGTGAAATACGCTGAAAGATTTAGATTCCCAAGATGGAGTAAGCGTGTCGAGTGACATGATGCACCACGGTCATCATACTGTAGTTTGTTTAACTCATTTGTGCTATAATTCACTCAGACCTGGGTTGATTACATCATACGGCGGCTTACAGAATAATCCGCCTCACGAGAAAATTATGATGTCGCTAGAATTATAGACAGTTATTATTATATTTGATTGCTGAGTAAAATCAGATTATATAGTCAAACTAATTATAGAATTCCGCCTTATTATGGAATTAACCGACCTGTTGTCTAAATGGGATTACGAGATAAATCCAACTGTGGCATTGATCAGTGACCTCGACGGGCATGATTAAAGAAATAACCGGATTTGGAACGTAACTCGCAGAGGACTGGAAGCGGCGATTGTCGTGGGGACGAGCGATGACCGGATGGTGCATATGTTTCGAGTCAAATTAAAAAGAGAAGGACTAGACTGACTGGATTTTATCCTCAAGTCAGGCTGACACAATTTTGTGTCAAGTAAGAGAAAATTTTATCTTTCTTTCTCTCTCTCTCTTTCTTCCTCTCTCTCTTTCTTATTCCTTTTTCTGTCATCACCATTTTCAGTAAGAGGTGGGTCAAGGCCCCAAATTTACGTTCTGCAGAAATCATAATTCTCCTCCTCTCATCGCCCATTCAGGATTTCATTGTACTTTCATTTAGCCAATCACGAAAGCTCCTGAAGGGCCTTGGAAATCATATCCTGTCAGGATTATAATTCATATCTTCGCGAGCCAATCGGTGGCCATCATGCAGACCTGTCAACCAATGACAGCTCTTCATACATCATGTGTCCGTCACGCACACACGTTAACAGAGCCAACCCCGATGTGTGCGTTCTGATGGCTGCTTGACTGGCCTCGCGTATATTGTCTCAACTGATGTATTAACTCAGTAACTAGCTTCACAAGATTGTCACTTGCTTAACTATATATACTTTGGGGTTCAGTTCTTGAACAGATTATTTTCCTCTGTAACCCTTTCCACCATCAGATGGGTATGGGGTACATAATAAAGAAAGAAATTGAAACTGAGGTAAGAACTCATATAATTGGGCTTGTGGGGATAGAGATATAGTTCTGCAATACCGCCTCTCAACCTTCAGTAAATTCAACTATTGGTTCCAGACCCTATTAGGCTCTATACTATATCTAAATTTTAAATTGAACAAAGCGTCTATCTCCACCGCTTCACTTCTTAGTGCGTTCCGTTGGCTCACCATTCTTGACACGAACATGTGTGTGTGTGTGTGTGTGTGTGTGTGTGTGTGTGTGTGTGTGTGTGTGTGTGTGTGTGTGTGTGTGTGTGTGTGTGTGTGTGTGTGTGTGTGCGTTTTGTACTCAATTGTACTTGTGGGGTATGCAGGTATACAGATGCCAGAGCCTAATGAGATCTTTCTATTCTACAATTACAGCTGTGAATGAAGTTTGCTTAAATCATTTCACGTATTAGCTCATTCCATTTGTTTATTATACCTGACACAAAATTCCTCTGACTTGGGCCCTAGAAGACTCGAACCGTGGACCCCACGTGTGTGGGGCCAGAGCTCAATGGACCGAGCTATTGAGCTAGTCAACTCATTAGTAAGCGAGTAGTAATTTTACTGACACAATTATTTTTAATGTTGCTATGACTCATTTGGGTAATTAATGCCATGCACTCTTAGTCATGTGACTCCCATACTAAATAGTCGGCCCCTGACGAACAGGTCCTCACGGTTTCCTCTATTTTTTCAATTACAAATACGCCTGTTGGGTAGTATGCCAAAGGATTTCTAACAGTTCAAAAACATACAATCCACCCGAACTTCTCTAGCAAGTCTCAGTCATTGGTTATTGAAATACATGAAGGTTGCTAGGCGTTATTTTCTGGCATTACACTGGTGTAGTTTTATGTACGCCCTTCTCTCAAGATCTTCAACTAGCCTCTCTTTTTCCAAGTAGTGTGCTTGAAACACAGTGTGTAAGGGGCTCTGGTTAGTAGTTTCATTCCTCGTGTCTGCTTTCCTTGTGTATATTAGCATTGCATTGGCTGTTTACAAACCTTCTGGTAGTTCCCTGTTTCCAGTGACTTCTTATATATTATTTGTGTTTGTGACCAAGACATTAAAAGACAAAAGTGCTAGCTTGCACACACACACGCACATTTATACACACTGCACCCGCTAACACAAATAGCCGCAATGATCTGGCTGGCACCAGGCATGCCTAGATTGAAGCCGGACTCAAAGCATAAAAACACTCACACACACACACACACACACACACACACACACACACGCACGATACGTTTTAATACATCACTTTCACTCTATAACTGCAATAAAAACAACAAAAAAAGCTTTACAAATGACTCATAAATTAAACCATTTTTTAAAGCCACGATATAA
Organism: Procambarus clarkii; assembly: GCF_040958095.1. NCBI lineage: Eukaryota > Metazoa > Arthropoda > Malacostraca > Decapoda > Cambaridae > Procambarus > Procambarus clarkii. The sequence goes on along the minus strand of NC_091156.1, from coordinate 5,049,100 downwards.
AAACTATTTTTTGTTTTGTGCTTTTGGTTTAACAAACTATACATTGTGATACTGAGCTCAACATGGAGTCAGACAGGTCAGTGCTCTATAAAACATGCGATAATCTATCAAGGGGATGGAGAATTGGAGGGGTTTGTAGACCACAAATGAATTAACTGTCAATAGAGGATTGTTATGGCAATAGGACATACAAGCGAGGTATAGAATATAGACGATAAGATTACATTAAAACAACAGAAGTATATAGACAATACGATTACACTAAAAGAACAGAAGCATATAGACGATAAGATTACATTAAAATAATAGACGTATGTAGACGATAAGATTGCATTAAAACACCAGAAAGTATATGAATAAATATATATATATATATATATATATATATATATATATATATATATATATATATATATATATATATATATATATATATATATATATATATATATATACACACACAATAAACGTCAAGAGGAAGAGGGATTTGCCACTCTGTAAAAAAACACAACATTTTAGCCAGGCCAAAAACATACGAACCTAGGCAACCCGGCATAACCTATCTAGTCTGATGCATAGAAAACGTGAAAAAGGCGACATATTAGTTGGGAGGACCGGTTGAGATGCCCCGCCTACTGCAAGTTACATAATCCGTGTATAAATTATGCGACGCCATCCCGTTTTCTATACATTACATGTTACCGAAATGTGCTCCCATTTTCTTTCGAATGTACTTTAATGTTTTATTAACTTTTAAAAGAGGTCTTTTCATGTTTTTTTTAAATTAGATTATTCAATTTCTTCAGCTAACAATTTGTAATGTGTTACCTGTGATTAGTTCGCAATCTGAAGTCATGAGTGAGAGAGAGAGAGAGAGAGAGAGAGAGAGAGAGAGAGTGAGAGTGAGAGAGAGAGAGAGAGAGAGAGAGAGAGAGAGAGAGAGAGAGAGAGAGAGAGAGAGAGAGAGAGAGAGATGCAGACAAACAGGGTGCAACCGATTTCGTAAAAGAAGGAATAACAGCATCAAACTCAGACTCCCCAATTACTGATCGATTATCCGAACACCGTCACCGCCGATACGAATCATCCGATCCAATCACTGTAGACAAACAACAGAATAAAAACCAAATCGTTAGCCGTGGGTGCAGGCGGACCAGATCCCCGTTGTTTTTACTAATCCAGCATTTCGTACGGATTAGGTCGGAGAGTGTCCGGTGTAGCGGGGTAGGAGCGTAATATGGTATATATATAACTTACAATCTACGTCGTTATTGCTGTGTTATTGAGTCATTTATCTCCAGCGTGCCACGACATCCTATTATTCCCAGGTGTAAGTTATGTAGGCTACGAAATTATGTATTGAGTTCCCCCTTCTCTCTCTCTCTCTCTCTCTCTCTCTCTCTCTCTCTCTCTCTCTCTCTCTCTCTCTCTCTCTCTCTCTCTCTCTCTCTCTCTCTCTCTCTCTCTCTCTCTCCCTATATCACTGGTAATAGGAAATGCAATAGATATTAGGAGGGGTAGTAGGAGTCAATAAGAGGCATGGGAGCGGTGTATTGCTCTAAATGCAGAGAAGGCAGTAGTCGACGGTAGGAATGGTAGTAGGGGTGTAAGGACAGTAGTAGGGATGTAGAAACTGTAGTAGGGGTATAGATACATTAGTAGGGAACAGGAAAGGGAGTAGGTGGCAGAGAAGACAATAGAAGACAATGCAGGGAGTTCGGAAGGCAGTAGGGGGCAGAGAAGACAACTGGGGGCAGGGAATGCAGAAGGGGGTCAAGGAAGGCAGTAGGTAGTTGTTGTTGTTGTTAAAGATTCGCTACCTGGAACAAAAAGTTCCAAGTACCACGGGCTATGGTGAGCCCGTATTCGCAGTAGGTTGGGCAATGAAGTCAGTAGGGGGCAGATAGGCAGGTGTGATGCAACACAGGCAGAAGACTCAAGAAGGTAAAAATGCGTGTCGGTAGTTTCAAGAGCCGAGAACCTGGAAGTGCACACAGTGTTATGGACAGGCGTGTAGGGGGTACACCAGTGTAGATGGGGGAGAGGATGGGGAGAGATGGGGTGTGAAACAGTGAGATGGAGGCAAGCAAAAGCATAAGGGAAGTGGGGTGTAGAGAGGAAAGACCCCTGTGTGTGTCTAAAAAGAGAAAGAAAGCCACAGTAGAGCGTTTCTTGAGTGGGGGAAATACAGACAAGAGAGCAGAGTAAGAGAATGGAACAGGGAGGATATAAATATATATATATATATATATATATATATATATATATATATATATATATATATATATATATATATATATATATATATATATATATATATATATTTATATATGTATATATATATATATATATATATATATATATATATATATATATATATATATATATATATATATATATATATATATATATAAGATTGAGAACTTGGAGAACGAAGAGGGGGAAAGGGAATGGAAGGGGAGCCCAGGCTCTACTGTTGACACTCCCTAATAATAGCCTTCCAGGAAGACGATACATGATTGCATCTTAGAATCGCTCAGTTTTTAATAATAAAATACGTGATTCCGTGCCAAGGGCTATTTTATATTCGTGTAATCTATATGTGCGGACATATTACGTAATATTTCACTGCGTGAGGCCTTAATTTTTTAGGCAACAAATGTTGAGATTTTTTTTTTTGGTGTTGGGGGGGGGGGAAGGGGGTTTTGAGATGGAAGAGAGGAGGCCAACCTTATGTTTATCTTTTTCTAGGAAACAATTAACCTCTTCAATTGAGTAATATATTTCGCTCTCGGACCGTGATTTCGCGACATGCAAATATAATTATTGTGCAATTAGTACACTTATAATTATGTTGCATATCTCTGTATCTTCTTTCTAATTAATTCCAAACCGGTTACAATAATTTTTTGTGTATTGGTTGTTCCTGCTTTTAACATCTGTTTTTTTTTTGTTGGTCCCCATCATGTTATCTAAGGCGACGAAGATGGCAACTGATAAGACAAGTAAGTTTTGAGTTTATGCAAGGGTAAAAAACGCTTCTTACGTTTAATAAAAAAATATTTACTTTTGGGTAGCACTAAATATAAATAATAATAATTTCACTACAATTTTATTCCTCATGTGAACACACGATACAGAGATAGAATCATCCTCTCTTCTCTCTCTCTCTCTCTCTCTCTCTCTCTCTCTCTCTCTCTCTCTCTCTCTCTCTCTCTCTCTCTCTCTCTCTCTCTCTCTCCCCTTCCTGTGTTAAAATAGTTTTCTTTAATTCTGAAACTGGTCTGTGATCGTTACAGCGACTCGATCATATCCCTGCGCGAAACAGATAACAAATCCATAATTACAGTGAATCACTGGGATGCGAAGTTTATGTAGCGATAAACGTCCCATCTACTGTACCTCACATGGTGGATGGTGATCAAGGTAACTGTTTCCACTTGCGATCTTGAAATATTGTGTTGCAGGTTACGTTACTTAAGATAAAAAGAGAGGTGTGTGTGTATGTACTTACCTAGTTATACTTACTTAGTGTGCTTGCTGGGGTTGAGCTCTGGCTCTTTGGTCCCGCCTCTCAACTGTCAATCAACTAATGTACAGATCCTTGAGCCTACTGTTCCCTATCATATCCACACTGTGTATGGAGTCAGCCTCCACCACATAACTTCCTAATGCATTCCATTTGTGTGTGTGTGTGAGTAATCACCTATTTATTCACCTATTTGTGCTTGCAGGGGTTGAGCGCTGGCTCTTTGGTCCCGCCTCTCAACAGTTAATCAACTGATGTACAGGTTGTTGAGCCAACTTGGCTCTATCATATCAACATTTGAATCTGTGTATGGACCTAGCCTCCACCACATCACTGAATAATGTATTCCACCTGTTAATTACTCTGACACTGAAAAAAGTTCTTTCTAACATCCGTGTGGCTCATTTGGGTACTCAGTTTCCACCTGTGTCCCCTTGTTCGCGTACCTCCCGTGTGTGTGTGTGTGTGTGTGTGTGTGTGTGTGTGTGTGTGTGTGTGTGTGTGTTTGTTTGTTTGTGTGTGTGTGTGTGTGTGTGTGTGTGTGTGTGTGTGTGTGTGTGTGTGTGTGTGTGTGTGTGCGTTTGAGAGAGAGAGAGATAGGGGAGGGATGATGATATTTTAGTAACAGTAGTTGTTTCGTGTACTTAGCTGTTAACGATTGCTCAGTGGGTGAGAAGTAATGAAATGTGGGAGGTGTTTTGGTTTAAGAATTCTTAATATTTTTCTTGGCTATCATTTTGCCTATCATTATTTTTCCCGGTGTGTACTCACCCAAATGGACTTACCTAGGTGTGCCTGCGGTGGTTGTGCTTCAGCTCCTATGCCCGACTGATGAGTTAGTTTCTGAACTCTTTACATTGCTGCACAACAAATTTGTTATCCTAGTTGGACCCCTTCTTCCATCATATACCTGCTTACTACCTTCTACTTCCCATGCTTTGGCGCATTAGTTTATTTAAATTTTATCTGTGTCCCCTTACCTGTTTCCCTCACATTTAGTTTAGCCCTGTTCTTGTATACTATGTCAGTTACTCTGGCTATTTTGTATGTCGTGATCATGCCTTGTTCAGAAATTTATTGAGTTTAATACTTTTCCAGCAATTAATGTCTGCCAGCTCTGGAAACATCTTCAGGCATATATCTGGGGTAATTAAATTTCAGTGTTGATCTGCGATGTCCATTATACAATCATGAGTGGCTCCTTGGTTATATTTTTGAAGAGTCAGTTTTTCATATACAACTGATGTTATCAAGTATATGTGTCTTGGACGGTGGGTTTGGTATGAGGTCTATCCTCAAGTCTTTCGGTCCGAATACGGGAAGGTTTTTCCTAGATTTTGCTTCCAGTTTACTGTACCCAGCTCCAATATTCATAACCTTGCATTTGCTGGAATTTAATTCTGGTAGCCACTTGTGAGATAATTTCTGATGCTTATCCAGTAGTTTTTTAAGTCTCCCCCCTCGTTTGTTCTCATGATATCGAATCGACAGCAAGCACTGATAAGTAGGAGTCTATGACCTGGAAATCAATCAGGTGTAAGTATTTTGTACGTAATCGCATTCCTCTCTTGATTCACAATTCTCAAACAAGGTTCAGGTGAGTTTGTTTAGTATTTCACTGTAGGAGTCTCTCCTCAGGTTGAGTATCTCACTGAACATTCTCTAATTTTATTTTAATTTTTTCGGGGGCTGCATAGTCAGAAGATGGTCTTACGTTGGCTGTAGATAGTGTTCTGATGACCTCTTTGTCTAAGTTTCTGAAGAAAACCCCTGATAGTTTTTACTTTGGCCTATTCTGTGGATATTATTTTGTTAAAATGTTCTGTAAATGGCTGGTTTGATGATATATGTACTCTCAGATACTTCTTCAGTCAGCCAAGCTAGCCATCCAGCCCGCTAACCAGCCAGCCATTAAGCCAGCCGTTAAGCCAGCCAGTCAGCCAACCAGCAAGCCCGTAAGCCAGCCAGTCAGCCAGTAAGCTAGCAAGCCGGCCCAACATTGAAATAGTAAGCCTGCAAGCCGGTCCAACAGTCAGCCAGCCAACGAATCAACCAGCTAGTTATTCAGCCAAACCAGTTAGTTAGCCATCCAAAGCCTACCAACCAGACAACACCAGCAAAGGCCAGCCAGCCAGCCAGCCAGCCAGCCAGCCAGCCAATCTCTCACAAGCCTTCATCGGTCATACCCAGAACCAGCCATTGTTCGCAGGTGTCTTGTTTCGTTTAATGGCAGCACGGCAAAAAGTTTTATCATCATATTTCACGCAGGTGTAAATTTACGAGGGGTTTTATATCCGGGATTATACATGCATATGAGTTGTTTGCAAAATTAGCCCGTCCTCTGATCAATAGGAGCACATCTGAATGGTGGGCAGGATCATTTGGGTCTTCCGCCCGGCTTGTCTAAGGGAGGGTGTTGGTGGCGTTGGAGGCCTGTGTGTGAGTGCGTGCGTGTGTGTGTGTGTGTGTGTGTGTGTGTGTGTGTGTGTGTGTGTGTGTGTGTGTGTGTGTGTGTGTGTGTGTGTGTATGTGGCAGTATGTTTATGTGGGCTGAGGAACGGAGAGGTTGGGGCGTTCGAACGCTGAATAGTTATGTTTGGGAAGGATTGTAGAACAGAGGATAGAAGATAATGATAAAGAACAATAAGAGGATGCGAATAAACTGGATGCACAGGAGAAGCAGAATAGAGATATGAGAAGATTGAAAATATTCATAAATTTGTAAATAGTAATGATTTCGGGTTTGAATACTTTAGAGAGAGAGAGAGAGAGAGAGAGAGAGAGAGAGAGAGAGAGAGAGAGAGAGAGAGAGAGAGAGAGAGAGAGAGAGAGAGAGAGAGAGAGAGAGAGAGAGAGAGAGACAGAGAGAGAGAGAGAGAGAGAGAGAGAGAGAGAGAGAGAGAGAGAGAGAGAGAGAGTATATATATATATATATATATATATATATATATATATATATATATATATATATATATATAGATTCTCTATTTTTTTTCAGGGGCTGCATAGTCAGGAGATGGTCTTAAGTTGGCTGTAGATAGTGTTCTGATGACCTCTTTGTCTTAGTATCTGAAGGAAACCCCTGATAGTTTTTACTTTGGCCTATTCTATGGACATTATTTTGTTAAAATGTTCTGTAAATGGCAGGTTTGATGATATATGTAATCTCAGATACTTCTTCAGTCAGCCAAGCTTGCCATCCAGCCAGCCAGTCATTAAGCCAGCCATTAAGCCAGCCAGTTAGCCAACCAGCCAGCCAGTAAGCCAGCTATTATGCCAGCTATTAAGCCAGCCAGTAAGCTAGCAAGACGGTCCAACATTGAGATAGTAAGCCAGCAAGCCGGTCCATATATATATATATATTGAGAGAGAGAGAGAGAGAGAGAGAGAGAGAGAGAGAGAGAGAGAGAGAGAGAGAGAGAAAGGAAACAATTATTGCAACAGTGAACAGACTGCAAGACCATGTTCTATGCAGTGATCCAAGAGAAAGAAAACGTGATACAATGTTCATACACCTAAGCAGCAAAATACACGCACACAAACACACAAACACACACACGCACACACACACTCCCGGGAACACCAGATATTCCCTTGCCCCATAAGTCCTCTATAAGATATTAACTGATTAAATCAGATGGCACACTATGAATTATACATTTATAGAAATACTGTTGGAAGGGTAATGGAGCTGTGACGATAATCTCCTTCAAGAGATTGAGCCTGCTCTTCCCTCCAAAATTACGTCTTCACAATTATATAAAAAGACTATGGAAGAAATGTCCAACAACGACACCAGCACCAGCAAGGCTTGCCAGGGTGAGCAGAAACGTATGCAACCAGCCACCTGTTCGAACTCCAACCACCAAACTACCCGTTGATCGCTACGGCTCCGCTGATTGGTCGCCGGTCTGGCTGCACCTGCACTCGCCCCCCAATACTACCTGATGTCTGGGGTCACCCCAACATCAGTCCTCAGAATGTTCCGTGCTTTCGTAGCCAGCACTCCTCCCAGCTAGACTCTAGCGTGTACTGAGAGAGGTGGTGGCTTTAAGCCAATATTCCAGCACCTCCCACTTAACTTTTGTGTTGCAATTCTTATTATTTTGCCTTAACGTAACTTTCATTGTGTCATTTAAGTATTCTTATTATTTTGATTCATTGATTTTATTATACATATTTGTTTGTCCATATTTTCATGTTTTGATTTATTTAACGTAATTAAAATTTCATTGTTAAAGTTTTACTTGTGTTTTGTGTGTCTTCTCCTTACCTTACCACAGACGAAGTTCCAGTTTTTCTATTTTTTTTTTTATAACTATGTGACGAGGCCATACCCCTAGCCTTAAACAGCCGAACACCAACGCGTTACCGTCACAAGTTATATGGGGACCTGTCCGGGAGCCTCACTCAGGTACTGGTGCCAAGTGGTAATTTATGGTAAGCGTATTTAACTCTGTTAACGTAGCTTTACTATTTTTCATTCAATTTCATTTTTTATAAGGTGCGGTGTATTGTGCATTACGAGAGTAACATATAGTGAAGGTGAGACAACTTTGGATTACGTGGTGACTGTAGGCCTCAGTCATACTCTTAATTGGTCATCTCTCCCTCCATGTTATTACTCGTATTTACCATCTATGTCCCTTGAATATTTCTCATTCTGACAGATCATCATATTGGTACCCTGGTACTGTGGTCTGCCCCGGGTCAAGAGTACCCAATCTTCTGCAATCTGACTGTAGGAGGACAAAGAGGGCCATAGTTCCTCTAGCTCGAACTTTAGTTGCTGAATTGGGACCTCAGCAGCAGTTCTCGTCACCAGTTGACACCTCGCACCCCTACACGTCAGTCAGAGATGATGATACATACAACGGTAGGGAATTAGCTTATTTTTTCAGAGCACAAAAGTTCGCTAATTCTGTAAGTATCATATTAAATTCAGTGGGAAAAACTTGCTTTATGTCCTATAGAGACTTGGCAAGGTATGCCTACATCCTTGGACTACCAATTTTACTTTTGAAGCATTTAACTGTTTCATTTGTTTTCGAAACTTTGTTTCATTTGTTAGTAGGATTTTCTTGCCCTTATTCTCTTACATGAGTACCGGGTACAAGATTTCCTGCGCCCTTGATTTCATTTAATCATTTAATATCTTTCACTTAACGTTAATTGTTAAAGATCACACAGGATAGGTACCAGTTGCCACGTTGTCCTGTTTCTGACATTTCATTATTGAACATTCGTGTACCTTTATTTGCTAATTTCACCATGTTTCGTCTCCAAACTTTCCGTGCAAATCCAGCAGGTGAAATAGGGACTTTAAGTCGTGCCAAGAGGACTGAACTACAAACTCTTGCACATGAGTATCAACTAGAAGTTCCCTATCAAGCCAACAAAAATGACCTACACAACCTGTTGCTGGATTACTATTTAGAGCAAGGTAAGATAGACTCTGAAACTCATGAAACTTACTATATTGCAGATAAAACTGACTTGGCAACGATGAAACTTAAACTAGAGCTGGCTAAGATTGAACGTGAGCAGCAAAAGGAAGCCCGCGAACAGCAAAGGGAAGCCCTCGAACAACAAGAACGAGCTGCTGCCATACGAAGAGAAGAACAAGAACGCGAAGCTGCTTTGAGGAGGGAAGAACAAGAACGAGAAATCACCCTCAGAGAACGTGAAGCTGCTTTGAGGAGAGAAGAACACGAACGAGGACTCGCCCTCCAAGAACGTGAGGTTGCACTACTCCAGGAGCGGGAACGAGTACAGCTTGAAACCAAACGACGCGAGTTGGAGATGCAACGCGAACATGACAAGCAACAAGCGACTCTGGCTCTAGAGTGTCGTCAACGTGAAATCGCCTTGGAAACTTCCCACTTCACTCAACGCCAACAAGCTACTGCCAATCTTCCCGTCAGTTTTAATATATCACATGCAAGTAAGTTAATGCCATCCTTTGTAGAAGCAGAAGTTGATGTGTTCTTTACCACCTTTGAAACCCTTGCTAATCAACTCAGTTGGCCTGTCGACCAATGGGCCACACTTCTCAGAGTCCATCTTACAGGTAGAGCTGCAGTCACACTCAGTACTTTGGCGTCTGAGAATGACTACTACACTCTGAAACAAGCAGTGTTGGACGCCTACCTCCTCTCTACTGAAAGTTATAGAAGGAAATTCCGTGACCACCTGAAGGCAAGTACCACTACCTTCCTCGAGTTTGCTAACACGAAACGGAGGTATTTCATGAAATGGCTGGAAGCAGCACATGTCTCTACTTTTACAGAACTCGTCAACCTGATGCTTGTTGAAGAATTCTTGAGACGTGTGCCGCCTCCTGTCCGCCTTTACTTAGCAGATAAAGAAGAAACCGACTACCTGAAGTGTGCTAAGTCGGCTGACACTTACAGCCTCATCCACCGGCTGACACCTGAACCATCCTCCAGTAAGAAGTCGTGGTACAGTTACGAGAAGGTGAGCCCCGATCAAGCTGGTTCACAACTGTACTGCAAGTATTGTAGACTCTATGGACATACCATAGACAAGTGTGGTAAGTCTCAATACAAGGGAACCACTGACCAACAACGACCCAAACCAACTCCTCCTAAGTCCGGTAAGCCTGTGATGAATGTTGGTGTTGATGTTAATGATCTTTCTCTTTTCAGTAACCACCTGTATACTGGAACTGTCTCTGCCAACGGTTCAAATCCGGAGGGACGTTTCAAATTGAAGATCTTGAGGGACACAGCGGCTCTACAATCGATCATCTTGAAGTCGGCTGTGCCCAACATAGTCTACACCGGGGAAACAGTCTTCATCACTGACCTCACTGCTACCACTCCATACCCTCTCGCCAGAGTCCACCTGGATTGTCCCTACGTGAACGGGGAAGTCCAAGTCGCCGTCAGGGAAAAGCCTTTTCCCATGCCTGGAGTGCAACTTCTCCTAGGCAACGACTTGGCAGAAGACCTGCAACCAACCAACCTGATCGTCATGGACAAACCCCAGGTGTGTAACTCTGTGCCAAGTAACCCTATTCTTGAGTATGTTCCAGCAGAGGTTCAAGAGAGTGATGAAGTTTCTCCTCCGGTTCTCGTGACCACCCGTGCACAAGCCGCACGTCCACAGCCAGCTGACTCTACTGCTACCGCTGTCCCTCAAGACCCTCAGAAACTACCCCCGCATCTGACCAAGTTGGAGTTCCGTAAGTTGCAGAGGGAAGATCTTACTTTAACACCATTGTTTTTCCAGGCTGAGACTCAACCCGACAGTATTCCTGGGTTCTTCCTAGAGAACGACTTGCTCTACCGCAGATATAGACCCAGTAAACTGAAGGAGGAGGACGATTGGGCCAACACCGAACAACTTGTGATTCCCACCAGCCTGCGGCCCACTATTCTACACCTGGCCCATGGAGCATTCTCCCACTACGGCTTCAACAAGACTTACCATGGGATTCGCCAAGACTACTACTGGCCAGGTATGGTAAATAACGTCAAACAGTACGTAAAACAGTGTCATACATGTCAGATGGCAGGCAAACCGAACGTCTCCATTCCCAGAGCACCACTGATTCCCATACAGGTGCCTGCGGAACCTTTCCACAGACTCATAATAGACTGTGTCGGTCCTTTACCTCGGACCAGTTCAGGTAACGCCTACATCCTAACCATCCTGTGTCCTACCACCAGATTTCCCATAGCAGTTCCAGTGAAGAACATCACGGCTGCTACGGTTATCAAACATCTACTGAAGATCTTCACTCAATACGGATTTCCCAGGGAGATTCAAAGTGACTGTGGCACCAACTTCACCAGTGATCTCTTCAAAAGGACACTGGAGGAGTTCAACATCAAACAGGTATTGTCCAGCCCCTATCATCCTGCTTCACAGGGTTCTCTTGAACGTAGTCATCAGACCATCAAAGCACTCTTGAAAAAGTTTTGTAGTGAAACCTCAAAGGATTGGGATAAGCAGATTGACCTAATAATGTGTATTTTCAGAAGTCTCCCCAATGAGTCCCTAGGAGTATCTCCTTATGAGATGCTCTACGGCCGTAAGTGCCGTACTCCCCTTAAGGCTTTCAAAGACTCTCTCAGAGATGCCACCTTCAGTGAGCATCAGAATGTGCCCCAGTTTCTTCAAAACCTTCAACACATTCTAGAGAGAGTCCACCGCTTTGCTCATGATAATCTATTGAAAGCCCAGGTGAGAATGAAGACTCATTACGACCAGACCAGCAAAGTAAGAAAATTCAAGCCGGGAGACTTCGTCCTTGCTTATTTCCCTATCCCAGGTTCACCTTTACAAAACAGATTTTCAGGACCCTACTGCGTCAAAGAGTGCAGGAATAATAATAATTATGTGATAGAGACTCCAGATAGGCGGCGGAAGACCCAGCTGTGCCACGTCAACCTCCTGAAGCAATATAATGGTACTCCTCCCACTGTCTTGATTAATTGTTCTACCTTCACAGAACCCTACATCCACAGTGAGACCATCCCGGCTTCTTCTCCCGAAAGCACTGACAAGGAGTCGGCGCTTTCTAATTCCAAAATCCTTAAAGATCTTCCCAAATGCTTTCAGGATAATAATCGTGCTCCTATGCCCTCTTCTAATTCCACTCTCACCTCGTCAGATAAGCCCTTCATCCTCCATGTCGACGCCAATGGTACCGACGTGGGTGGTGTCGTGATGCAGCAACGAGGCGAGAAGAATACACCTGTCAGCGACTACTGCTACAAGGATCTACGGAACAATTGGCAAGGAGCTACTCTTCCTCATCCTGAAGCTTCAGCACTTCACTCCACACCTGAAAAGTGCTCGGTCCACCATCAATACGGACCACACCACCCTACACCTCCTGCAGCACGCCCACTTCTCATCTCAACGTCTTCTACTATGGGCTTGCTAACTGCAGAAATTCAACCTGGAGACACACTATACCAAGAGTCTGACAACATCTTAGCCCATGATCTCTCCAGAGTTTATGAAGTAGAAGCAACTCCATCCATTACTCCACCACATAACGACGTACTTCTTCCAGAACCGCAGGCTTCGGGGGAGAGTTGTGACGATAATCTCCTTCAAGAGATTGAGCCTGCTCTTCCCTCCAAAATTACGTCTTCACAATTATATAAAAAGACTATGGAAGAAATGTCCAACAACGACACCAGCACCAGCAAGGCTTGCCAGGGTGAGCAGAAACGTATGCAACCAGCCACCTGTTCGAACTCCAACCACCAAACTACCCGTTGATCGCTACGGCTCCGCTGATTGGTCGCCGGTCTGGCTGCACCTGCACTCGCCCCCCAATACTACCTGATGTCTGGGGTCACCCCAACATCAGTCCTCAGAATGTTCCGTGCTTTCGTAGCCAGCACTCCTCCCAGCTAGACTCTAGCGTGTACTGAGAGAGGTGGTGGCTTTAAGCCAATATTCCAGCACCTCCCACTTAACTTTTGTGTTGCAATTCTTATTATTTTGCCTTAACGTAACTTTCATTGTGTCATTTAAGTATTCTTATTATTTTGATTCATTGATTTTATTATACATATTTGTTTGTCCATATTTTCATGTTTTGATTTATTTAACGTAATTAAAATTTCATTGTTAAAGTTTTACTTGTGTTTTGTGTGTCTTCTCCTTACCTTACCACAGACGAAGTTCCAGTTTTTCTATTTTTTTTTTTATAACTATGTGACGAGGCCATACCCCTAGCCTTAAACAGCCGAACACCAACGCGTTACCGTCACAGAGCTGTCAAGTGCCAGCCCTCCCCCGTCCAATACATCGTATTTTAAACGGAATCGACCTAACCGTAAAAAATACGACGTATATGTGAACACTAAATCCACGTCATATTGACGTTTTCTATGCGTCGGCTTTAAAAGGTTAGGTGGGATGCTTGGGTTGGTACGTTTCGGGTTAGGTAAAACAGTGGCATATTTTACGGAGAGGCATATCAAGAGAACGGGCTATGTGGGTGATACTGTTTTGTGATGGAAGTTTACCCAAGGCTTTTATCTATTTGATTATCTTTTTTAAATAAAAATATATATTTTTTTAATTTCACTTAATATAAATAACAAATACACCAAAATTGCCAAGTTATAATTTGTAAGAACACATTCCAAATAACGTCAAGAAATATTTTACAAAACAGTGACCCCACAAAAAAATATTATCACTTACAAATTTGGCCCAAAAAATCATTATTTACAAACTTAATAAGAAATCATTACTAAGTACATGATTATGTACTTAGTAATGATTATGTACATTATGTACATCGAAGTACATAAGAAATAATTATTTACAAATTTTCTCGCAAAAATTATCTTTATACAAACTTTATCCATGAAACTTCATTATAAACAAATTATGTAAAAAAAATCGTTACACGCCTTCATTCACTTTACATATAATCTCCGATTTTATATTACTAACGTGTCTAAATAACTGAGGAGAAACACTTCTAACATCAATTAACACTTCTTTCGCTCGTCAATTGGTAAAACGAGCAATATTCAAGTGTTTAAAACACAGTCGACACACAAGAGAATTAGAAAAACTTTGCTCTGAGAGATCCCTAATGTAATCAAAATGATGACTTGATAGCTGGTGGTTAGGTAACTAATCATGAAGAATCAGCACTAAGTCCGTGTCTCCCAATGCACTCCCCAAACCCTTTCCCTCACCACCTTGCAATGTTCCCCAACACCAGCTCAGATTAGCTTGATATATTCAGTTAAGAAACAGGAATGGTAAGGTAGCAGAAAGCGGAGCCCGGAAAATTGGTCAAATTATTAATGTTTTGGCGAGGAGGATGAAGTAGTTTAAATGTAGGCGGTAGTTTTGGAGAATGAGGTAATTTAGCATGAGGTATTAGTTTAGGAGGAACCAGTTTTGTAAGGCGTAATTTAGGAAGTGGTAGTTTAGGATGGGAAACTCTAAAATAGTATGAAGTTCAGGAGAGATATTTTAAAAATGGGGTTGTTTAGAAAGAGGGTAATTTAAATTATGTATGAAATAGTTTAGGGCGAGATGCGAATGTAGATGTCGATTCATGGTGAGGAAGATTTGAAGGAGGTGGAGTAGTGGAGTAGTGGTAGCAGTTGCATGAGGTGATGAGGAGAGGAAAACGAGGAGAGGAAAAGGAGAAAATATCAAGGAGAGGAATGAATGTCTAGACAACGGTACAATAATAAGCGACTACCGTACAGAGGAATTTAGGGCTACAGTGAACACTACGCAATGCGATGACATGATGAGGCCTGAAATCTGTTAGGTTATCTGGGACTTGGGAGAGAGAGAAAGAGAAAGAGAGAGAGAGAGAGAGAGAGAGAGAGAGAGAGAGAGAGAGAGAGAGAGAGAGAGAGAGAGAGAGAGAGAGAGAGAGAGAGAGAGAGAGAGAGGGAGAGGGAGAGACAACAGACAGATAAAGAGGCATAGACCTGACATGAACACAGCAGGCAAACAGATAGTCATATGATGAAAAGAAGCAAAACAAGGAAATGATGGGAGGCCATAAATATAATCAATAAGAGAGAGACGCCCTCTTATGAAGAGGCGGTCAACAGTTTACGATCAATGACGCCCCCGTTACGCTGTCATTGAAGGTCATCAATGAAGTATATGCCATCGACGACGTCTACGTCATGGCCCTCGCTACGACGTTCATAAGCTCCAATTAGCCAACAGTGAGTTCCATTACGTCATTATTGAGCGCCTTCACGCAATGAATTACGTCTAAGCAACAATGAGCCCTTTTAAACCTTCGTGAGTGCTTCTACACAATTAACGACCTGTAAGCCATCAATAAACACAATTTTTTGGATTGCGGAAGGTGGGATAGAGGGGAAAAGGTCCTCTCTCCCACCTTTCCCAATCCAAAAAATCAGAGAAGGATATTGCCTCTATAATAAAACGAAATTTTTATGTTCTTTTTTTAATCAGTTCGAAATGGGTATATCATTTTATGCATAATTTCCTATCTAATTTTCAAAAGCCAGGTAATATACTTCTAATGGATTTCAGAGCCATTACGAGTATAATGGGATGATGATATTTTGAAAATTAGAAATCTGATGAATAAAAGAACATTGAAATCTCTGTCAATAATTGAAGACATTTAATTGCATCATCACAATAACTTTGTACCTTATATATATATATATATATATATATAAGAAACCTACTTATATATATATATATATATATATATATATATATATATATATATATATATATATATATATATATATATATATATATATATATATATATATATATAAGAAACCTACTTTAACAAGTTCATTAAGCTATCAACGTGATATATCTGTATATATAAATATATATATAAAAAGTCGAATCTTCATAAATTGCTTTAAGTCATAAATACAGTTCTTACAAGATTAAATATAATAGAAATTTTAGAGCTAATTATCCATAAAGATTTTAGGGTGGATGACCTTATCGAGTCGCAATAAACATCAACAAAGCATTCTTGAACTTAAATATAAACGAGATAACGAACTGGTTTGGGTGGAGTTAATTGGTAGTAAAATACTTCGTGTTCTCATGATATTAATATAATTATAACGTAATAATGGTATAAATTCCTCAGCTCAAATGGCGACCATTACAGCGAGATGTCTCCAGTCGGGGCAGCCATTGTGGTTATTCGTCCGGCGAATACTGATGGCCTGTTCCTCATATGGCTGCCAGCCATCAGGCGAAAGTCATTAGATTTACGGATTTGTGTGTGCGTGCGTGCGTGTGTGTGTGTGTGTGTGTGTGTGTGTGTGTGTGTGTGTGTGTGTGTGTGTGTGTGTGTGTGTGTGTGTACTCATCTAATTGTGCTTGCGGGGTTTGAGCTTGGCTCTTTGTGTCCCGCCTCTCAACTGTCAATCAAGTAGTGTTGGTGTGTGTACGTGGGAAAGTTCATCTTATCTCTTAATTTTTTTGTATGAATCTACTACTTTGGCATCTAATAAGAGAATATATACCATTACATCTAATAACAGAATGTCTCTATTAAATTCTTTCTCAGCCCTTATCAAGTCGTAACTGATAAGGTCCTTGATAGGCTCTTCTCAAGTCGTAACTGATAAGGTCCGTGATAAGATCTTCCCAAGTCGTAACTGGTAATAGACTTCATAAGCTCTTATCAAGACGTAACTGGTAATGGCCTTGTTACGACCTAATAAGGATCTAAGATAGACTGAAACGTCACTCTCATTTAGCATGTGTTAATCATATAATTCTATATATTTTATACTTTCATTATCACAACATATGTTAATATTATTATTGTCGTTGTTGTAGTTGGTAGTTAAAGTACAATTTAAAATCTAATTTTTTACAGTTACTGAAGGTCGCTGAAGTTTTGACAAGAACAATTGGGAGGCAGCAAACGAAAGAAAAACGGCTTCACATTTATTATTCAAAAAATATACAGGTTCTACATGAAAAGTGCTTTCAGTGTTCTATTTTTCTTGAGTCTAAATCATATTTGTATTGAATTAAACTTGTTATTTTTGTTATGTAAGTAGTATAAGAAAATTATTATTGGTATTGTCACTGATATAACTAGGTTATTTAGATCAGGAGGTTTCGTTTACAGTTAGCATGATTTGTTTTAAATCCACTTTAACATTTATCATTTATTAATCTTACATTTACAAAAAATTAATGCAAAAATCAATAAATTGATTAAGGAAAATAATAATAATGATAATAACAATAATTAAAATCAGTATAAGAGGTATAATATATAATTTGGGTAAATTAATGAATAACCTTGTTTATTTCTTTAAACCAAGAACAATTTGAAAAGTTGTAAAACAGTTAAATTTTTTTATATAAATTTGAGAGATAACATTAATTTTTTTTATTTAGAAACAAAGTTTTTGTAAAAACCGATTCTTTATCTGAAAAGGTTTAGTTTATTCAGGCGGTGAAGTTGTTTGGGTTTAGTTTTTAATGTATTTCCTTACATAATATAAGTTACATATATGTATGGACTTGATTTGTATACGATGAATGCATTATGGAGCTATGTATACAGTATTTAAAAGTTCATATATGAGAATGCCTTTGTGAGGAACCCTGTATACGACTGTATGTAAACATATACTTGATGACATGCATGTTAATGCAACTGTATGATAACGGAAACGCATTGATCGAGTATTAATAAAATAAATCCTTTCGTAGAGAAAAAGCACGAAGAGAGTAAATTTTTAATCGTAAATGAGGCTTGCTAATTTTACTAAATCTTTTATAGATGAGTACGTCATATAACATTACAGTGTAGTCTTATTATCTACTATCATAGTTTATTCTCGTTATCTATCGTAGTCTACTCTCATTACCTGTTATCATAGTCTATTCTCATTACCGGTTATCATAGTCTATTCGCATTACTTTTATAGTCTACTCTCATTGTGACCTTCACTTCCAAATAAATTCTTATCAAACAGTGTTGGGCTTTAGTTCTATCAACTTTTGGATAGTTATCCAGGCCATCACAATAACTTTCCAACCACCTGTCAGCAAGCAGACTTCAGTAATGAACATTATTCAGGACTAAAGTGAAACTTCACTGTGAATATAACCCCTGAGAGATGGAGTACTCTTCTCTATGTGTATACCTCTTTTGTCAAGCGCATACTCAGAGCTTTTAATTACAAAGGTGGTTCTGAGGACAACACGAAGCGTCTTATCGCCGCTCAACACAACAAAACCAAATTAAAAATAAACGCAATGGAGGGAAAAAAGTAAACACTTCCATATCTAATACATTTAGATAAGAAAAAAGCAATAAAGGAGACAAATTATGAGATTGGAGGGGAAATTTACAACGAAGAAGGGGCCTATTCTGCTCTATTAAACTGCCACCAGTAGGCCTAATAAGGCCATTATGTTGATATATGGACGTCGATCGAAATAATGATGAGGTTTTTCTCACTAGAAACTGTTATGAATGTGTAAGACATGTTATGAAAGTGAGTGGCAACATGTACAATAGTTTTAACAAGTACAATAGTAACAACATGTACAATAACATAATAATGTGGAATTAATTGATCCAGGCAAATATAATTCTCTTAGAGTGTAAATAACGAAAGATTGTAAGTAACTCTTTTGTAAAGAGTGTGATTATTAATGCAATACTGTAAGGATTCATGAAATATTATATTATAAATAATAATAATACAAATAATGTTAAAGTGAACGGTATTTTTTTGTTAAATACATGCTTAATAATAAATGTTGACGGCAGATATAAAACAATCAATATTCCTAAAATGTTATTATATGAATCAACATAACTTATATATGTTTCCACAATTATTTGTTACTTTTTGTTGTTAGCACAACCAGAGTTGCATTTTTTCTGTAGTTACTGATGATTTGATAAGACTGAGCTAGGTTTATTGAATTATATTTTCCCCGTAACATTTACGTTGCGGAATGAAAATTACCTCGTGATATTTTACCCAATAAGCGTCGAAACAACTAAACAAAGATATATAATTATCGTGGGCGTCAATGAAAAACTTTATTATTACTCAATAAATTTATCGTTAATCTTTATCTGCTTAAGTATAGCGTATAAAGGTGTTCCATATATTTCAGTTCCTCGAGAACCTTCAAGAGTGCCCGACTGAGTGAGGAACGCTCCAGTGCATTTCTGAATTTGCAAATAGCAACTATGTCACTATGTACTTATCATTCAGGGCCAGGTTTCATCAAGGATTTACGAAACCACCGACGAAATCAGTACATCTTTCGTTAATTATGGCGCCTTTCTTTATATATAAGTTGACGAGCTTCGAAACATCACAATTGAAAGTTATTATTGTTATAAACCACCTCGTAGCGCGTCCGTGATCATAAACTGTTTAATGATTGAGGGAAGATGTACAGGTTTTCCAAGTCCGAGCGGGAAAAACTTAATTTACAAAATATGCTAGTATAAGCCGACAATTCCGTGATGTTTTTCAACAGAGATTCTTTAGTATCTGTGATACTTTATCCATTCTCGTGTTCTTGAGAATATGCTCATAATTCATGCAAAGTTTGACGGGGCAGGCTACTGTCCACATAACTAACCATCTTGAAGGAAGAGGATATTTTAGCATCACGCAGCTAGCTGAAGGCAGTGTAACCCTTCATATAGTCTAGAGGTGACTGCGTTAATGCAGAGGTACATATGGGTAATAAAAGTAAAAAAATGAATTAATTCCTAATTTGTCGTTCATGTTGGATATTGGTCGAGAGTTACTCATTTCATACCAATTCCATTATCTTATTTACTATTTATTGTTTATTATTACGTGAGATTTCTCTATTTTATACTATGTCTATAGTATTTTTTTATGTGTATTACGTGAGATTAACTAGAGGAGTATTGACTATGAGATTAGTGCTGGTAAGCCTGCTTGGAAGCACACACAGGTGAAGCCAAAGATAAAAGTTGGGGGTAGTGCGTTGGACTCGAATCCACGTCCCAAGTAACACCTAAATGCTCTAAAGATTTTATCATTGATATTTCAAGCTATTGTGACGTCAATGTTGCATAGCTGTGAGTTCATCAGATCTCGAAGCTTTGATGAAGCCCCCTTACAGGCGTGGTCTTATCTGCAAAACAGACTTTTTTATCTCTACAATAAACTTCGAAAATGATCATAAATACTTTTTTGTGAGAAATGTTTACAATTCATAATTTTTTTGATCTCTGAATTAAGTAGACACGGAGTATAACTAATTTATCCAGCGAATACCTTAAATTCCCATGAATACCTTATATACCCTTAAATACCTAACATACCAATGAATACCGTACCCATGAATACATTAAAAACCCATGAATACCTTACATAACCTTGAAAACATTACATACACATGAATACCTTAAATTCCTCAAGAATACCTTACATACCTATGAATACCTTGTATACTCATGAATACCTTATATACCCGATGAATAATTTGTATACCCAAGAATAACTGAAATATCACATGAAAAATTTATATAGCTTTATACAACACTTTATACAACACGTCACTACACTTTCAAGTAGAAACAGTAAACAAATCAAAATATCATAGGAACAGAAATATATTAACCAGAAAGCAAATAAAAAAGTAAGAAAAGTAAGATAAGTAAAAAAGTCTGTACACACACAAAGATTTAGGAATAGCTTTTTAAAATCATTACAACGAGTAACAGCCCATATAAGGCAGCCCATTTAAAAAGTCTTTAATATGGCCAGGGGCCAGGCAGAAATAGACCGTACGTGCGTCTACCTGCCCAGATGCTCCTTACGCCACTCTGGCTCGGAGCTGGGTACATGAAAACCCAGGGCCAAGTCGACTCCCTCTCGTCAGGTTATAAGAAGTCTAAATTTAACATTTGTCCACAAGTACATGCTATAATCCTCGAGAATTTCTTTCAAAACTCAGTAAAAAGTGTTCATTTTTTGTCCCTACTCAAAAACGTATTTAATAGCTATGAACGTAACGATTGGTATCTGTAGTTGTTTTGTCTTGAGGGGCTGTGCGACTCCCGGGAGAGCTGGCAGAGCGATCCATCACACAGAACAAGTGGGTGGAGACGCTACGCTCAGGTCTCTACATAAGTCTTGTTCACTGTTCCTCCCCCTCTTCTGCCTAGAGTAATTATTATTCATCGCGATCACGTAAGGTTAGGCCTGAGGTATGGGGAGGGTCTGTGTGTGTGTGTGTGTGTGTGTGTGTGTTGTGTGTGTGTGTGTGTGTGTGTGTGTGTGTGTGTGTGTGTGTGTGTGTGTGTGTGTGTGTGTGTGTATGTGTGTGTGTGTGTGTGTGTGTGTGTGTGTGTGCGTGTGTGCGTGCGCGTGAGCGTTTGTGAGATTTGACAACGATTCATTAAATACAGGTGAACTATATTTCTGAGTAGACTACATGCAGTTAAAATGTTTTAACATGTATAAACTATATTAAAAACACACAATATAAACAAAAATAAACGATACACATATACACAGCATATGTGAATACACATATACATTTTTAACATCTTAAATCAACAATGGAACGTACACGTGTTCTCTGAAAAGTAACTCATTTGTAAAAGACCTGCACAAACTTGCAACCTATTGGCTTCCCTATCAATCAGACCTCTTCTAAATACATTCCTTTATCAAACGCGTAATATGACATTTCTGACACTAAAACAACAATCTTTGATAAATAATAGTAGTAGTAGTAGTAGTAGTCATCCATCAGTCTCAGAAAACTATGGACTAAGAAGGCTATGATAACAGCACAGTATTTCGACTCTTAAACTGGGGTCTTTTTCAAACGGTGCACAATATATTGAACTGATATGTATATATCATTATTTTAAGTAACCACGTGAAAACCGACACGATCATTCTGAGCACATATTCCTATATATAATTCATTCCCAAAAGTATTCTTTAAGGATATTTTAAATACACGAAAGCGTTCAGTTTTATCGTTTTCATTCAATGTGGCTAGTTTAATATATATATTTATATATATATATGTATATATATATATATATATATATATATATATATATATATATATATATATATATATATATATATATATATATATATATTTGGCTTTAGATGATTTTTTAAAGTAAATAAATTACTAAATTTGTATAATTAAATCTCAACCAGCAGTAATTATATACACACGTCCCAGAGCAAAATATAGACTCGTCTATAGCTCTCAAAATTAACTAGTGACATTAGGCAAAATGAGAAAAATAGTTTTCCTCAATAATCTTATATTCTCATTCAGCAGAAAAACCTAATTCGTAAATAAGAAGGATGAGACACGCACGCCTCAGACTGACTGCCTCCACTCACATGAAACACGACCTGCGTGGTGTCATGGCTGCTGAGGTGCAGTAGATGGAGGTTTGGGGGGGAGGAGGTTTTGAGGGAAGGAGGTTTGGGAGAAAGAGGTGAGGGGCGGAGGTGCAGTATATGGTGTGGCGGGGTAAGGTGCAGTATATTCGTGCAGAAGGGGGAGGGTAAGTGCAGTAGATGGAGGGGTGTAAGGTGCAGTAGATTGGGGTTGGTGGGGGGAGGTGCAGCAGATTGAGGTGTGGTATGGGATGAGGTGCAGCAGACTGAGGTGTGGTAAGGGATAAGGTGCAATATATAGAAGAATTATGGGGGAGAGGTGCAGAAGATGGAGGCGTAAGGGGAAGTTTAGATAGTAAAAGGAGGGGTTTAGTAGATTGTAGTGGTTTACTGGGAGACAAAGCACAGAGGTGGAGGGACGAAGTGCAATAGATGGAGGTGTGGTGAGGGAAGGCGAGGCTCCGATGTTGGTGTGGGAGGAAGGGCGATGTGGAAAAGGAAAGTGTGATGTGTAGAAGGAAAGGGTATAACTGGTGTTGGTGGAAGGGGTAGAACTGGTGTTGGTGGAAAGGGTAGAACAGGTGTTGGAGAGAAGGAAGGCTAGGTGTTGGAGGGAGGGAGGAGAGATGGAGAGAGGGGTGACACCAACATCAAGCAGGTCAATACCAGCATGTCTGTCATGGCGTGACAGGAGAGAACAAGGCCGCCGGGAGTAAATAAAGTAATACACCACTGTGCTACGAAGGTCCCAGCCGGGCCCAGGAGACGGGGCTCGCTAGCCCTCTTCTTAATTACTACCTCTGACTTATTATCTTTTTTTATATGTAATTGTGATGAATTGCTCATTATTCGGTGCTTTTTATAGCAAATTGTCATCCTTCCTTTGTTTTTGTTTTTCAAGAGAGAAATTTAGATTTAATTTTCGTTTCGTTGTTTATTTAATTTTGTAATTTTTATTCATTCTGGTTGTTTCAAGTTTGAATTTTAAGGAATGTGGAGGTTTTTATGTGGAGTTTTAAATTAGTGGTCGTATTATACCTGCCACAATGTCGGGAAGCAGATTATGAAGAGACGTGTAATCTCATTGGGCCATAAATCCTCTATACAATAAGAATACGCTTCTCTGATTGGCCAGCAGGCTGTGACGTGCACTCCACAGTTACCAACTGCACGACAAAAGTTAATTTCACTCAGCATTACCAAACAATGGCACGTTCCTTGAGCACGCCTAACTCTTTTTCCTGATGATCCATTCATAACTGGACGAATTACAGGAAATGAGGCGGATTTAATATACAAAAGTGAGATGCGTGCCGAGACCAAAAATAAAATAAATGATGGAGGAGCGGGTTTGTTAGCGTGCGGAACTCTCGGGTATTTTATCGCCGATCTCGTCATAAATAAGCGCTTCTCTCCCACCCTGACTCTCCAAGAGTCAGGCATGGTGATCAACTGGGTGGCCGGCAGTCGTCTCCCACCTTCCGTTTTGTTTTTCCCACAAAGTTACCCTTCAACCGAATCCCGTTTTCTCTGCCCCACCGGATGACAAAACACGAAAGGTGTCCATCTTCAGCGAAAGCCATCCTGCGATGGCTGTTTATACTGGGTTTATTTAGTTTATATTTAGCTAGAATTTACAACCTCGGCAGCTTCTTTAAGGTCAGGGATACCGTCTGGGTGCCAAATTAATGCCACGAACAAGCCACCGGAGTGGTTGGCACTCTCGTAACTTAAGGCCCAACTTTGATCCTTAATGGCCCGATATCAATTGTGATGTTCTGTCTCCGAGGCGGCGAGATGGTGGAAGTAATTGCCTATCCCTTTTTTTGGTGTGGGTGCATGCGTGAGGGCAAGACGGGCTTACGGAACATCTGAAGGATAGTAGGACCTTGGGGTCAGTCTGCTTTACAGGGCGACCTGTGGCTAGGTCCTTCTCCCTGCGGCAGCATCCGTGGACACTGCTTATTGGGATTTGTGGGTGGTGAGGTTTATGATGGGTTGGGGGATGACGAGGAGGGGAGGGGAATAGTGGCAGTGATAAGGATGGTGGAGGAGTGGGTGGGGTAGTGGTGATGATTAGGATGATGGTGGGAGGGAGTGCAATGGAATAACTAATATATAACGATCATGAAGTTACTGATTGCTACTGCTTATGTATATATATATATATATATATATATATATATATATATATATATATATATATATATATATATATATATATATATACATACATACACGTTTGAATGGTGATGACACACCGTAATAGATAATTAAGGTGCTAGACGATAAGTGAGATAAGTAGGATAATATGATTATAATGTTAATAACTTTAATATAAACAATTAAAGTATTAGATGGAGGCACATATGGTGATATTCATTGTAGTTTCACTGATAATTCACGCAGGGAAGTATAAATTGATACCTAGGAATTGAAAAAATATTATTTGTATAATATATCCACTGCAGGGAAGAAAAAAAAAGTTAATTTTTTGGTAGGCCTACATAAAGTTATAAATTAGTAGATACTTAAGATTGTACACCAGCCGACCAGTATATAATATAACGCATATACCAGCCTTCTAGTGTATAATATAATGTATCTGCCAGCTAATCTGAATCTATATTTATTACTGTATGTATCTAGAATGAATCTATTCTACCAGTCAACGATATCTATTTCCTTTAACATCACGACGTAAAGATGACATCCATAAACAAGATGACATCAGTAGATATCCAACCCCACAGAAAATGAAGAGAAGACGACGTTTCAGTCCGTCATGGACCATTATCATGTCGTGTAATGACCTTATAATGGTCCAGGACGGTCCGAAACGTCGTCGTTTCTTCATTTTCATTTGTTGATTGGATATCAACGATTCCGCTACGTTATTGTGACTCATCTTCTGCATGTCATCGGTAAAGAAGATGACATCTATAAAGAAAGGCATAATGCTGAGCCAGGACCAAAACGTGCACTAAATCCACACATTAGGGAAGAGGAAATGTCGATTCTTCAGTCTGCCCTGAACCATTGTCAAATCAAAACTCGATAAAGACCCGAAATGTCATTTCCTGTAATGGTTGGGTTTAGCGTGCATGAAGTCTTTACTATGCTTCTCTGACATTTTCTTTGGAGTGAAGTGCTTTGGTAGGATACACGTAATTCCTTCTTCGGTTCAAGGAGACAGTCCATATTATTTATCGTCCATGGAGCACATACCATTTTCTTAAGGAGTACAACCGATATTTTTTTCTCTGGCGTTTTCAAGTGTTTTTAAGTATCAATAAGACACAAATTATGAACATCTGGCGTTAAGAAATAGGTGATTCGTTTGAATAGGAAAGAGGATCCAATGTATTGATACTGTATACATTTTACTTTGAGAAATCTCCTACAATTTCTGAATTCATGAAAATAGAAAATTTTCCATAAAAAAACATATGGAAACATAAATATTCGTGATCTTATTACTGCTTTTCATTTATCTTAAAAAATTATATGATGGGCACGCACCGCTCATAACAAGCTCCGACGGTAGAGGTCAAAGACAAGTAATAAGGAAAACGGCGCACCGACGACAAGGTATAAAGAAAACGGAGAACGCGATAAACATGCTTAGGAGATGAAAATATTAGTTTATCTCTTATTCCTTAAACAGTCTCTTTAGGATACCTCTAAATGCTGCCAGTATTACTGTATATCTCAACATTAAAGCTGTTAATATATATATATATATATATATATATATATATATATATATATATATATATATATATATATATATATATATATATATATAATCAATACAACATCCTAATTAAAAAGTTATATTATCAGCTGGAACTCGTTAGAAACTAGATTGGTTTAAGATTTACTTGACACCGGTAAACACAGGCAGCACCTACAGGTTTAATTCCCGCCTTAAAACTACAACCATACAAACCTTAGGCCCATCATCATGCACAAGGGTGTTAAACAGCGGGTAAAACTCAACATGATCATCAGTCAACAATTAGCAAAAATGAGAAAAGGGATTACAAAATTTATCTCACTTAAAACTGTTGAGTCTGACATTAAAGAAAAATTCATTAAAAGGTTTTGAACACACGCACTAATCTCTTCACCTGAATTAATTTCGTGACGGTTGTTATAATTAAATTATATTTACGATCTAACTAATGACAATTAATGCAGGCTGACTGTAGCCAAACAAACACAGACATTATTTGGGAACGTTTGAGAGAACTGGTTATCTTGGACAACAATGGAGTGAAAAAAATTAATTATCCATCCCTTAACTCACAGAGAACACTATTTTACTGTGTATATATATATATATATATATATATATATATATATATATATATATATATATATATATATATATATATATATATATATATATATATATTATATACTACATATTCGAGTTCCAGCCTGCAAAGCTGTATTATTATTGGTTTAATAAATAATTTTAAACAACACCTTCAACACATTTCTAGTAAATTAAACAAATATAGTTCAAATAATATATGTGAATACAAGAACACACACCAAGCATCACAGAATATACACCAAGAGGTATATCTTGGTTCTTGGTGCATATTGAGAGTTTACTTTAGTTCTGGACTATGTGCGGGAGTAAAGTATTCTTTCTGGTTGGTCAGCAAGCACTCCAGGCATTAATAACCCATCAGAGGTCAGTAGGCCTTAAGTACAACACCAACAACCTTTACGCCAAAGGAATAGCCTTCAAACATATCTGGGCCAGGATTCATCTAGAATTTAAATATCCAATTTCGAGACCAGTACATCTTGCCTCGATCATTATGAGTTATTATTGTATATGTATATTTATATATATATATATATATATATATATATATATATATATATATATATATATATATATATATATATATATATATATATATATATATATATATATATATATATATATTATACAATCTACGAGTTTCGAAGCGTGTCAACCCAATGTTAATATTGTTATAACTTCATAACGCTTCAGAGTTCGCAGACTGTTTAATAAATATAACTTTAGCCGCCATGATAAATGGAAAGATGCACAGGTTTCGAAATGGGAAACACACACACATACACGAACTTTGATGAATCCTTGCTCTAATCTAAATTTTAGGGACTGTGCTCTTACGGGTGATCCTGCTTAATGCCTACCATCCTCTTGAGGGTTAAGGCCGCCACAATACCTTACTGACCAACCAGCAGGAATACTTGAGTCTTGATACCCGACCCCCACATCTAAAAATCAAGAAACGACGACGTTTCGCTCCTTCCAGGACAATTATCAAGTCCAGAATTAAACTAAACTCTGTATACATCCCTAATTCAAGAGGTTCGTCGTGATATAATTACCACTAAAAGCTTCAGTGTCGTGGTAATCAATCCATGAGATAATGTAAGCCTAATGTCATACAAAGTGTGACAATAACATGTTAGAGTCATTGAAAGTATTAGGTTCATCACTGTCAACAATATTAATTCTTGTAAATCCTTTGTGAATCGACATTTTAAATATTTGTAAGCGCTTGGTCAATAATTTTGAATAAATCCTGAACAAAAAAAAGCTATTTCTATTGAGCACTCTGGCATAATTGACAAATTCTCTCTTCTAGACAAAAAAATTTTTTTAGTGATACGTGAGTTGCAATATGGCATATGAAAGAGTTAATACTAGAGAATTTAATGTAGTGAAATAATGTAAACAACGCTTATCCTGTAGAACAAAATTGTACAATTTTGGATTATATTCCTGAAATAAAATGAGCAAATTACACATAACTTTTCACATAGTGGGAGACAACGTGCATAGTCTCAATCATTTTCAACTAACAAGAGTTCTTACATATGAACATGATATATGTTACTGTAAGTATATACGTAAATAAGGAAGTACTGGGCAAATCTTACTAGCAATTACTTGCATCAGTGTACTGGTCAGAAGGAAACACTATTGCAGAACTACACAAACTTCACGTCTATGTTAGGTCAATGGTCTTACCTGAAGAAGAGCTCGGAAGTTATCCATCATTGACGTTCCGGACATAACCTGTGGAAGAGAGAGAGAGAGGGTTAAAGGCAGGACAACACGAACTTACACATTAAACGGTTTACGATGCATCTCCATGAACAGAACTGAGAGTTTACTTTAGCTCTGGACTATGTCCAGGACAAAAGTATACTTCCTGATTGGTCAGTAAACACTTGTGAAAGCCTCAATAATCTTCCAGATACTAATAGACCATAAGCCCAACACCAGACCAATGGAGAGGAAAAGAGAACGACAAATATACAGAACTGGGCAAACTAACAGACATTGAATAATGGATCACGCAGAATCTTTATCGCGAACACACACACACACGCATGCTTGTTGATCCCCCTTGCTTCCCTCACCTTCGCTAAAACTACCTCGCTCTACTTCACAAAAAAAACTCCTTTGATTTATCTCTGTCCATTTCCTAAAACGTGTTCCCCATCCCTTCCTTCTATACGAACGTCTTTCCTTCCTTTCCCTTTTCATATAAATCCTACTCCCACCCACCCACCTACCCTTCTTCTTTCCCTCCCTTTCACCCTCTCTACCCTACAATCCCTACCCCCTTCCTTCCCTCCCTTCCTGGTCCCTCCTGCAAGTCTCCATATTGCTGACAAACAGTGCCGAAGATGCTATTTGATCTGAGTAATGCAGGCCGCGACCACACCAGAAGGTTGTTTTTCGGGAGGGAGGGAGCAGGGGGAGGGGAAAGCACGGGTGGGAGGCAGCACGGGAGGGAGGTGGAATGGGAGGGAGGAAGCAGGGGAAAGTAGGAAGCACGGTAGGCAGCACGAGAAGAAGAAAGCAGGGGTAGAAAGGAAGCAGGGGTAGAAAGGAAGCACGATAGGGAGGGAACCACGGGAGAGGGGAAGCATAAGTAGGGAGGAAGAAAGGGGAGGGAGAAGCACGGGAGGTGAGAAGATAGAGACAAGGAGAAGAAAAGGGTATGGGTGGGTGAGGGACGAAATGAGAGAATAGATGAAAATGCAAATTGAGAGAGGGGTGCAAGAATGTGTAAAATGAAATGAAAATGAAAACAGACAAACGAATGTGGGAAACGGGATGGTATGAAGTAGAAGGGGAACATAACGATATAGACTGACCCTGGATATAAAGGGCATAAGATACTAAGAATAAACATGTAGACAGAATGACGAGGAGAGAAGTGTCTTTTTGAGATTAAAAAAAGAAACAAAGAGCTGGTCGAGTGGATGAGGAGGAAGAAGAGAGAGTAGGAACATAAGGAAATAAAGAGAAGCAAGAGGAAAAAACTGACATACTCCATAGGAGCATAGGAGGGGAGTAAAATGTAGAGCAGACAGTGCCAAATGATGAGAACACTTGAATAAGGAGAGAGGAAGTGGAAAAGAGTGTGTACAGATTAAATTACAAATAATAATAATAATATTAACATTTAGAGTAAATTCATGAAAGGAAATTGCTAATAGGGAAGGGCAAATATATGGAGGGAGGGAGAGGGAAGGAAACAGAGATGGAGGGGAAGGAAGGTAAGGAGAGAGAAGAAACGGAAGTCAAGAGACCAGGAGGATAAAGGAGTGTGTAAGGGCTTGTTTTTTAATATCCTGATGGGCTGGAGCAATACACATACCTTTCGATTAATTGGTTTAGCATGTAGCATTTCCAGCAAGTTATTGAGCTCAGGGCTGAGCGAGCGTGTGGTAATGTGATCAAAGGCCTTCTTGTGGGACCTGGCGAGCAGGGGAGGGGACTTGGCGAAAAGGGGGGGGGGGGAATTGGCGAGAAGGGGGAGCTGGCGTATGAGGGAGAGGGGTGGGGCGATCATGGGGAGATCTGAAGAGTAGGGTGGAGGGAGTTGGTGAGTGGAGATGAGGCTGAGGAACAGGGGGCATGGTTGTGAGTAAAGGGGAAGCTGGCGATCAGGATGAAAAGCTGGCGAGCAGGAGGATAGCTGGCGAGCAGGAGGATAGCTGGCGAGCAGGAGGATAGCTGGCGAGCAGGAGGATAGCTGGCGAGCAAGAAGAGAGCTGACAGGTTGGGGAAGAGCTGACGGGTTGGGGGAAAGATGGCGAGTAGTAGGGTAGGGGTTGTTGCAAGAAAATGGTGTGGTTTGGAGTCAATGTTCGTTGGTAGGGTAAGGGTTGAGGTTGATGTGGGGGTGATGGATTGAGGAGATCACTGGGAGACGCTGCGAGACAGACACAAGACGCAATGCGGGACAGAGTGAAACAGACATAAAAAAATATCATGATAAGACTGAAAGTGCATATACAACATTTACTTAAAAAGACCACAGGTGAACCTGACAGTTGCAGTCACTGCTACCAACAGAAATATTAAATCGTAAAGTATAGCCACAGGTTCTGTTGCTCCTACACCGACCCAGGACGACCCGGAACACAAAGAAGAGAACAGGAACGCCGGCAGAGCTCAGTGCCCCTGGACCGGTCTATTGTTAATTCCGGGTGATCGTACATGGGCCAGACCCCCGCACGGATTCCATATAAACAACATTACGGTCAATAATAGGATAATTTCCCCAGGGCGTCGGAGGCCGTGCGTAGGACCTCACCAAACAACCTCATCTTTTCTACTTATGTCCTGGCTAGCGGTTGAGACTCGCAGATCTTCATGTGTATGTGTGTGTGTGTGTGTGTGCGTGTGCGTGTGCGTGTGCGTGTGCGTGTGTGTGTGTGTGTGTGTGCTGACCTAATTATGCTTGCTGGGGTTGAGTTTTGGCTCTTTGGCCCCGCATCTCAACAGATGAATATGAAATAGATGTTACGAAAAGAAACGCAAGTTATGTGGCATATTAAAGTTTCACACCTTCAGCCATAATGTTCTTGAGTGCTCGTTGATTGATGCTTATAGAAATAATGCGATAAGAACCGTTTCTCGACACATAGCTTAGATGTGTCAGAATGGAAGGATTGATGATATTCTGGAGAGATGAATGAATTTAGCATAAAAAAGTCATATTTGTGGATTTGTTTGCATGTTTGTTTAATAACCTACGTATTTTTATTTATGTTTATGTATTTGTATTTGGTTATAATGTATTTTTATAAATTTGTATGTACGTTTTGTATATTATTACCCGTTTACAGGGTGAAATGTATTTATTTATCTCCCAATAAGTTAAATAACATGTAAGCTGTTTATTGATGTTTAAAAATATATGAACACGCTGAAGTAGCCAGAGTGAGAATAGCTAGAGCGATCTCATTCATATATGCATATTTACATCTCAATAAACTTATTTCAATTTCCATTTTCCTATATATTACCCCAAACTCTTCTTTGTTACACTTGTTAATGGGATCAGAAAGAATCGGACTGTCGCAACTTTCATGTCACGTGTGGGTTTGGTTATTCTCTCTCCATTATGTACCAGACATAATCTTACTTTGATGATGTTCATGCATCCGTGACATCTATCTATTCAAGTAATGAATTGGACTGGCCGATTAATCGAAAAGAAAGTGCTGGTGATATTTCCAGAGCAACAACAAATGTGACTATTTCACTAACAGACGCAAAAACGTCTCACACGGGGTAACTTAAGCTTGAACTGATCTCACATTCACTCAGCTCGTTCCTGGTCATCTCCATCGTCATAGCTTCGATTCTGGTCTTCTCTTCAATCCAAAATAATATTGACATCTAAGCAAGTCTAAGTTATCTTCGAAGTGTTTTCTGTGCGCCACTCTCAGGAACTATCTCCTGAATTACAATTGTTTATGCTGGTTCTGTCTTAAAACAATCCTTTCACTCTACTCGTTCAAGGAGAGATTTTTTCTACCTCCTTCACAATCTTTTCCCCACGAACGACGTCTCACTGCCATGGTATTCATCAAGCCAGTGTTCAAAAATATTACCCCTCAATATTTCTTCAAGTCCTGGGCTGTCATATTTCCTTTCATAGACGCCCTCAGAGGAACACTCCAGACCGTATATTATATTCCCTTACAGCTGGAGTCTTCTCTTCTCTCTAAGACAGAGAGAAATCACGGATTTAAAACATCAGTGACAGCGATCTAAATGCACCTCCTTCCTGCATCTTGTCCTACCGACCCTCCCCAACTATTACTCCTTCAGTAGCCTTTTCATACTTTTATCTTCCACCCCTTTCCCCCTTCACCTCCTCATTACATGTACCCATTTACCCCCTCCCCCCCCCTCCACTTCGCCCCCACTTATCACGCCTTCAATCCCTCGAACACTGCTCATACGGGTGTCCTTTTCTATGGGATCTGACGCAGGTCTAATGGGGTGTCTGTCTTGATGAAACGTACGAGGCGGTAGGTTAGCATGAGATACAGCACCAGTTAATGGTCCCCTTTCTCTCTTCTCACAGGAACCTACTGGAAGATAAGTTCGCATGAAATGTTATTGGGTATAATGGGTGGCCCCCAGCTCGCTCTAGGACGGAGGAGGAGGAGGAAGAGGACGTGGATGAGGAGGAAAAACGCAAACTACGAAGATACAATTTATCGTCGAAATTATCTTGCATGTATGCATGTGGAATATTTATTAAGTAAAGTATTATCATTCAAACCACGTCCCCAGAAATATATGTTCGAATCCCACAGGTTTTCAAGTACCGCAACAGCGAGACAAAAAATATGATGCTTCGAAATCCGCAGATGAGCATCACTCGCCCATTAATTACCGACCAAAACACGAGCTCTAAAATTCCCCCCTATTTTTAGGTACATTTCACTCTAATGCCCAGAGAGAGAGAGAGAGAGAGAGAGAGAGAGAGAGAGAGAGAGAGAGAGAGAGAGAGAGAGAGAGAGAGAGAGAGAGAGAGAGAGAGAGAGAGAGAGAGAGAATCAAGGAAAATGGGGAGAGAAGAACCGTCGATAGGACGCCGTCTATCTATCCTCTATCTATCGAGACCACTAGAGAAAGAGGTCCTCGGATGGTTTCAGGTAAATCTGAAGCCATTCTATAACACATAACTCCTTATTAATGTCATCCAGCCACAATGCAGCTGGCCTAACAGCGTCAAAACTTGGGAGATCTAACGAAATTAAATGCACGGTAATATTAACGCTTTGCCGGACTAATGAGCATTGGACCGAACTGGAGAGATATGACTTGCCCAGGTCCGAACGCTTCTGGTTTGGGAAAACCACTTGATATTTAACGCTTGTCAAATTTTGAGACCGCGCTGCGGAGAGGTATCTCGTAGCTAAAATAAATAAATTAAAAACTATGAAGGATAGCCCTGAGTATTGTACTTAAAGGAACTAGAAACTTTTCACTGTATACTCAGATGTTTTGAAAGGACTGAATTGTGGTGGCACAACGCACCTCAAACAGCGTCTTGTTGATACAAAAAATTCATAGTCTTTTAAAGGCTTGAATAATCTCTTCTCATCGCTTCTTCAAGGAAAAACCTAGTGGATAGCAATACGTAACAAAATATGTTTTGAAATTATTGCATTTAGTTTCCTTTTAATGTTCTCTAGTCCATTAGCTTGAACCTGTAGTTAGAGCCACAGCTGGCACTTGATGAGTCGGGGTTCGATCCCCTATAGTCCAGGTCGGAAGGCACGGTTCTGTCGCTTTGTCCTCTGATTCCAGCTCTTAATCTATCCTGAAATTCCTTCCAAGAGAAATATACCGGCTTTATGGTTTCACCAGATAATTGTCTCAGTTCTTGCCCATGAAGCAAACCTCAACAATTGCCTATCTCCCGGGTACCTATTTTCCTGAAAGGTGAATAGACGCATAAGATAAAAGGAGACGTGCCAAACCGCTTCTGTCATGGCCGGAGATTGAACTCGGATGCACCTCCCCTCCCACAACTGCCAAAACCAGGGACGTACTCCAATGTGCTACAGGATCCCTAATGCATTGCATATCAACAGTATTCTGTCTGGCGTTAAATACAAAGAATTTCCAACCATAAACAACAGTGTTTCCTTGGTTTTATCAGTGTGTAATAGACGCGCCGTTGTGTGCTAGAGGTCGTTTCTTATGACCACTTATAACTTTCATTCTTGGGAATGTATTAGTGGCTCTCCAAGAAAGTTGTATTCACGTTTAACATTATTGTGGTTAAAATGCACTTTAATATATTATATATTGAAGCTCATTTTCCACATCCCTGACCACTGGGCTGGTTTTGTTTATAGCCCTCTTGGAAGAGAGAGAGAGAGAGAGAAGGGAGAGAGAGATAGAGAGACAGAAGGGAGAGATACCCATTTTCATTCTAAGCTGTACACATTTCTGATATCCTACGAAACTCATTTAATATACAGAATTGCAAGTGAGTTGACCAAAGAAACAGTACACCAAATTTAGTATAATGTTTCTATTCCCAAGGCCGTCTGTTCCTGCTCTTTTTTTCCTACTACTGCTTCAAATGCTCGTGCTACTGCTATTCCAGCTCTTGCTGATGCTGTTCCTGGTGTTTCTGCTGCTGGTCTTACTGATGTTTCTACTGATACTGTTTTTGGTACTGCTACTGCGTTTGCTGATATTTATGCTGCTGATTTGGCTCGTGTTGGTCCTACTGATGCTGTTCCTGCTGTTTCTTCTGCTGCTGATGCTGCTCTTGTTTTCTCTTCCATGTATTCTTATCCAAGGCCGCCAGAAAAAAGTTCCTTATGTATATGTTTGTCTTGCTGCCTCGGGCGGGCGTGTATGTTAGTCTGAGTTATGACTCGACCTAATGGTTTGTATACAGCAGCCAGTATGTTAGTATGATATGCTGCCGAGTGTAATGGGCTGGTGGAAGGCGCTGTATGCCGTGTGTGTGTGTGTGTGTACTCACCTATTTGTACTTACCTATTTGTGCTTGGGGGGTTGAGTTCTGGCTCTTTGGTCCCGCCTCTCAACCGTCAATCAACTGGTGTACAGGTTCCTGAGCCTACTGGGCTCTATCATATCTATACTTGAAACTGTGTATGGGGTCTGCCTCCACCACATCTCTTCCAAATGCATTCCATTTGTCAACTACTCTGACACTAACATTATGGTGTGTTT
The DNA here is from genome assembly GCF_040958095.1 of Procambarus clarkii. Taxonomy (NCBI): domain Eukaryota; kingdom Metazoa; phylum Arthropoda; class Malacostraca; order Decapoda; family Cambaridae; genus Procambarus; species Procambarus clarkii. The sequence continues at coordinate 5,013,609 of NC_091156.1, read as the reverse complement.
GTGTGTGTGTGTGTGTGTGTGTGTGTGTGTATGTGTGTGTGTGTGTGTGTGTGTGTGTATGTGTGTGTGTGTGTGTGTGTGTCTGTGTGTCAATGTGTGTATCCACGATAAAAATACTCATTTCAGAAAATATTATATATATATATATATATATATATATATATATATATATATATATATATATATATATATATATATATATATATATATACGCCAAAAGATAAGAAAATGAACATAAAGGTTTGAAACATCCTTCCTACCCTGAACATATGATCTCTCATTATCGAGTAAGGGGGTACACTTTCCAACCACTTAACACTCGGTCAATGTTCCATGAGTGCACATTGACTCACAGTAATGTGTATGGGTGCACGACGTTCAAACATTATTATAAGAGTATATATCTTAAGGTCTCTGTAGGCCACATTATTGAATAAATTTTGCTTCCCTTCCCCCCTCCTCTCCACCATACTTATTCCCAAACTATAAATACTCTATGCAATGTATGGTGTATAGTAAGGGTTGGGGGAAATCACCAATCCATACACCATGAATTGATCGGATTGAAATGGAGGGGGGGGGGGAAATGGAGGGGATGTAAGGTGGGAAAACAAAACAGTGAGGTACAATTTATTGTTTATTGGTGCTAGTATCCGGACGACCAATTACCGAAGTTATCCGGACGGTGCGTGGGGCCCCGGGAACTTTGGTCTCGGGTGATTTAATACCGTATTGATCGATATGGTGTTTTGTATACTTATGTACTCTAACAAATTATTTTTGTGTGAAGGGGGAAGTGATGGATACACTGGGAACTAAACTAACTAGTGCTACAATATAGGAATGGGCATCATCATACCCTTGTACGCTTAGACCATTGTACCCTTGTACCCTTATACCATCGAACCCGTGTTTCCTCGTACCTTATACCATAGTACCCCTTGAACACTTATACTCTCGTATCCTCCTATGAATGCTCTGTATATTGTTGGCAATTGCGACTGTTACAGAGTAGTAAATACCGGTCTACGAAGCCGTATCCTCGAATCTATCTTGACCTTGGCTTTGACCTTGTCCTTATCTTGTGAAGAATGACGAGAAGATGAACAATCTCAGACACGTCCCACTGACCTTCGGTCCATCAGACCAGCAGCATGTCCAGCAAAGAGACCCAAATCAGTAGCCCATTCGAGCCTCAGAAACTCAAACAGTACCTCTAGCCTCCTTCCCCATCATTCAGTTCAGCACCCGAAGACCCTTCAAGCCTCCTACGCTTAATTCCACAACGAAAAGGAGACTAAAGAGAAAACGTAAATGAAATGGAAATGTAGTAAAGCCTTAAGCTCGCTTAACAGAATGTTATATGATGGCTTTCTGTCCCAGTTCCTTACCAAACTTTCAACTTTCCTTTACCCTCTCATGCTCTTGACCTAGCATTCGTGCGCGCTCGCGCAGACACATGCGCGCGTGTGTGTGTGTGTGGTAGGGATGGGGAATAGATGAGGAACAAATAGAGGTAAACAGAGAGAGATAATTAGGATTCAAATAAAACGAAGACAATAATTGTTTAGAAGCGTCCGAAAGGAATGAGTAAACATCACCATCCCCCACCACAAAGGGAGTAAACATCACCACCCCCCACCATAAAGGGAGTAAACATCACCATCCCCCATAACAGAGGCAGTAAACATCACCATCCCCCACCACAAAGGGAGTAAACATCACCATCCCCCACCACAAAGGGAGTAAACATCACCATCCTCCATAACAGAGGCAGTAAACATCACCATCCCCCACCACAGAGGGACTAAACATCACCATCCCCCACCACAGAGGGACTAAACATCCCCATCCCCCACCACAAAGGGAGTAAACATCACCATCCCCCACATTAGAGGGAGTAAACATACCCATCACCCACCACAGAGGGGCTAAACATCACCATCCCCCACCACAGAGGGACTAAACATCCCCATCCCCCACCACAGAGGCAGTAAACATCACCATCCCCCACCACAGAAGGAGTAAACATCACCATCCACCACCACAAAGGGGCTAAACATCATCATCCCCCACCACAAAGGGACTAAACATCACCATCCCTCACCACAACTTATAAAAAACGACCCAGTCATTAAGCAGTTGAGAAGAGCATACGATGATGACTTCCTACCGAGGGCAGACTTTTTTTCCTCTTTCTGTTCTCCCTTAATCATTCTCCCTCTTTTTCTGCCGTTTGTGTGTGTGTGAGTCCGGAACATAAAATTCGAGTCACTAAAATAATGGCAGGAGAGTCATCCTAATGGAGCGTCCACAAACATTTTCTCTGAAAGAAAATAAGGGAACAACAAAAAGTTATCTAAGATTATACATTTTCTTTCCTGGAGTGTTGCTAGAGAGTATTCCTGGGACGAGGATTGTAAACAAATTATTATTATTATTTTTATTATTATAAATATAATAATAATAATAATAACAGTTATGTGTTTTTGCCAAATTGTTATTATAATCATAACATATATGATCAAATAATTAAATTGAATAATCGTATTCAATCATAATTCTTCTTCTGTTCGTAGGATGTAATTCAAGGATGAAAATCGATTCAATTATAAGCTGCGGTTCTGGTTCCTCAACCCTTATGTTGATAGCTGGTTCTAGGTCGCTGGTGAGATACACATTGTGTGCATGAGAGAGAGAGAGAGAGAGAGAGAGAGAGAGAGAGAGAGAGAGAGAGAGAGAGAGAGAGAGAGAGAGAGAGAGAGAGAGAGAGAGAGAGAGAGAGAAAGAGAGAGAGAGAGAGAGAGAGAGAGAGAGAGAGAGAGAGAGAGAGAGAGAGAGAGAGAGAGAGAGAGAGAGAGAGAGAGAGAGAGAGAGAGAGAGAGAGAGAGAGAGAGAGAGAGAGAGAGAGAGAGAGAGAGAGAGAGAGAGAGAGAGAGAGAGAGAGAGAGAGAGAGAGAGAGAGAGAGAGAGAGAGAGAGACAGACAGACAGACAGACAGACAGACCGACAGAGAGAGAGAGAGATACAGAGAGACAGAGACCAGGACAGAGACATAGACAGACAGAGAGAATGAAAAAGATAATATTAAAGAATATTTCCCAATACCTTCCATCCATTATGCCCCCACTATTAATGTCCCCGATCACCTTGCATTAAAAAAAGGCATTAAAAGCCCATTTTCAAAATAATAGAAATATGGAACAATCCCAAAAATTTGAAAATACGGTCGCATAAATCGCTGGTGCCACACAATCTTACGATATGAATAATGATGCCACGAAGGGAATGAAAGAGGGGAATGGAGGCGATTGAGGAGACAGGTGGGGCCGATTACTGAACAATAGGGCCAGTCAGACCGCTTTATTAGAGAGGTGAGATGCGAGGTGTTGGATAGGACGGACCCACCCACGATTGTCTGCGGATATCTAACACCAGCTGTTGATATCTAACGCCATCTATGGATATCTTACTCCAGCTATGGACATCTAACGCCAGCTTTGGATATCTCGACCTCTCCTCTTACAAAGAACGTCGTCTTTCGATCGCATGCGTTACGTAAGACCAAAACCTGTCGTACTAGAAAATGGAAGCGGCTCGCGAAAGTGACGTACTGTCCCGTTTTTTTCTTTTGGCTCCTCTGATAGGTTACGAGAGAACACTTTAATTTGACCGTCTTGACGTTAGGAAGCCTTAGGAGGACAGGCTGGGATATCTACCTCCAGCTATGGATAATTAACACAAGCTGTCGATATCTAACACCAGCTATTGATATCTAAAACCAAATGTTGATATCTAACCCCAGATGTGGATATCTAAACCCAGATGTGGATGTCTAACACCAGATGTGGAAATCTAACACTAGACGTTAGATATTTAATACCAAATATGGATATATATATATATATATATATATATATATATATATATATATATATATATATATATATATATATATATCCATATAATACCAAATATGGATATATATATTATATCAAATATGAATATCTTACACCCGATATTGATATCTAATACAAAATGTGGATATCTAACCCCAGATGTGGACATCTAACTCCAGATGTGGATATCTGGTAAAGTTCAATTCTCCTCTGACAGATGTAATGTTAATTTATTTCTCTGAAGCCGCCCCCCAATTCTTCGTTCTCATCTCCTTTCAACGCTCAACCCTATTTCCCTCTTTCCCTCTCCTCCCCTTATCATTAATATCCAGACTTTCTCTAATCTCTCTTTTTTAGACATTTCTGATGCAAGCTAGTGACGGTACCCTGTCTCTGATCGCCCGTATTCTCACTACAGTGTGTCTGAGTGACTAGTCGTGTGAAGAATGATGCTACTGAGTGACTAATCGTGTTGCGATGAATGATGCTGCTGAGTTACTAGACGTGTGACGAGTGATGCAAAACAGCATAGCAGCTGAATGGGGGAAAAGTCAATAAACTCAGCAAAAACTGGAAGTGAAACTGATGGTGTCTCATTCACTGGTTCACCCTACACTCCTCCACCTACAATAGCGGTCCACGAAAAATTGAACCAGGCTTTGGAAATATAGTTACGTTAACAGTGGCTTATAGATCACTCCTCTGCGTTTGTTTTCATTGGCTCAGTTTGCTATACACGCCATACTTACTCATAATGATAATAATAACGTTAACGATGATAAAGGATAATGACATTGATGATAAATGATAATAGTTATGCGAAACATTATAACGAAAATAACAATAAAATCTATTTAACTATTTTTAAAATAGCTACATATACAGGTGGATTAAAAAGATATTATAATATGAAGTGCCCAACTTTTTAAAGAAGAAATAATTTTTTTTTAGAAATCTGAGCTATGTCAGTCGTCGTCTAATAAATCGCATTAGTTCCGAGTGGAATGTCTCTCCGGGGGATGAACTAGGCGCCGGGAATGCTGTTGGCATGACTGAAAAATTCTATTCGCATGAAAATCGAGAGAGAGACCAGCCACAATGGGAACAGCAAGATGGAGGCTTAGTGATCAGCTCTGTGCTAGATCTGGACATGATTCTGGAAGCCGTTTTATTGGGGATGTCCATACCTTTCATATAAATTTATAGATAATTTCGTTCCCCTATTACATCTGATTTTTTTCATCTCCCTCATACATTTCTAAATAATCTCAATTCCATTCACCAAATTTGACGTGCTTCCAAACACACCCTATTCCATTTCCTATTCTGATACGTTAACAACCACTTAAAATTTCACCCCAGTGACCTTGTACGTTAGAAACCTATTACCAGTTTCCTCCATTACCTAGAAACTTTTCAACCCACCCCAAGTTCTGTTCTTCAGGACACTTTTTCAGCCACCTCTCACTTGCCTCTCAATCTGTACATGGGTCCAGCCATCCCGCAGTTGTTTCTCCTTCTGGACATGGTTCCAAACACTAGCTCCTTCCTAATTCGTTTCAAGAGACAGTTGAACTCGCTTCTCTTAGGTATAATATTCCAATAATTTTTGTCTCAGAATAAAAATGTTCGAGAATTCCAGCATAATGATTGTTTGGGGAAACAATAATCAGCCCTTCCGGAGCTAGATTTCATTCGTTACCCAAATCAGATTACAGAGCTGTTTTTCACGATCTAATACATATTTCATTTGCTAATTTCAATGGACCAAATTTCACCCAAAAAAGTATTTCTCTTAATATTTGTTATCTTATGTTTTTCCCATAAAATAAGATAATATATATTATCTTATTTCATATATTTATCTTATCTATGCAAATAAGTGAACTATGCAAATAAGCAAATAAAATAAACCTAATTAATGATAACGGAAAATAGAGAACACTAAAGTCATACACAAGGATGGCTCCTTAGGAGAGTTTGTCACCAGAGTAGTACACACTACTAGAACGAGTTCAAAAGCAGAACAGCCATAGTGTTCCTCAGTTGTTCCAGAATAACACCATTAATCATATCTCTCCCAGTGCCTGTTCCAGTAGCAGGACAGTTCCCATGACAACTCACAATCAGCTTCAATAGCCAATAATTTTGCAGATGCGGCAGCCCGATGCATAGAGACAAGCTTAATATGCAGACCCGATCATGACAACACTTCCGCGTATGTCGCTGCTGAGGCATTTTAAAGGGACACCTAAAACCTCATTTAGGTCTCATGAAAGCACGGTTCATATGGCACTTGATATACCAGGTCTAATACAGTGTCATTAAGGGACGGGAAACAGACTTGCCAATCTAAATGCTAATTGCCTGCCAATATTATTATTCTACCGCCTCCTTTCTGCTATTTATATAGAAAATTACCCCAAAAGCAAGACGGATGAGCAGTGGGGAGAATATATATGGGATCAGCTATATGTATGCAAATTAATCCAATATTTTGTTTAACAATATGCCAATCGCCAGATTTATAGGGAAAATTATCAATATTCGGCCCCTAAAATCGACGATAAATAAGGAAAGCTGCCATAAAGCGGGTTACATTATATTAGTACGTCCGGCTATTTTATCGACGTCTGCGAAATATAGTGATCGTGGCGCGAATTTCACATAAACACTGTAATTTCTTTAATAAACAACAACAGTAGGGAAATAAAAAGTATATATATTATATATATATATATATATATATGTCGTACCTAATAGCCAGAACGCACTTCTCAGCCTACTATTCAAGGCCCGATTTGCCTAATAAGCCAAGTTTTCATGAATTAATGTTTTTTCGTCTACCTAACCTACCTAACCTAACCTAACCTAGCTTTTTTTGGCTACCTAACCTAACCTTACCTATAAATATAGGTTAGTTTAGGTTAGGTAGGGTTGGTTAGGTTCGGTCATATATCTACGTTAATTTTAACTCCAATAAAAAAAAATTGACCTCATTCATAGAGAAAAGGGCTGCTTTATCATTTCATAAGAAAAAAATTATAGTAAATATATTAATTCAGGAAAACTTGGCTTATTAGGCAAATCGGGCCTTGAATAGTAGGCTGAGAAGTGAGTTCTGGCTACTAGGTACGACATATATATATATATATATATATATATATATATATATATATATATATATATATGTCGTACCTAGTAGCCAGAACTCACTTCTCAGCCTACTATTCAAGGCCCGATTTGCCTAATAAGCCAAGTTTTCCTGAATTAATATATTTACTATAATTTTTTTCTTATGAAATGATAAAGCAACCCTTTTCTCTATGTATGAGGTCAATTTTTTTTTATTGGAGTTAAAATTAACGTAGATATATGACCGAACCTAACCAACCCTACCTAACCTCACCTAACCTATATTTATAGGTAAGGTTAGGTTAGGTAGCCAAAAAAAGCTAGGTTAGGTTAGGTTAGGTAGGTTAGGTGAACGAAAAAACATTAATTCATGAAAACTTGGCTTATTAGGCAAATCGGGCCTTGAATAGTAGGCTGAGAAGTGCGTTCTGGCTATTAGGTACGACATATATATATATATATATATATATATATATATATATATATATATATATATATATATATATGACCTTGGATGCAATGTCATTTTCATTGTTTTTTGTGAACTTAGGATATATATGTAATTGTTTCTAGTCGTGCTGCCCATATTTTGGTTTTCTTCTGTATTGTATGCAATGTATCCGATTTGTTCTAGTTTCATCTTTGCATTTGTTAAACTTTTGCAAGTTCGTGTGAGTGTGTTTGTGTGCGTGCACTTACCTACTTGTACTCATCTAGTTGAGCTTGTGGTGGTTGAGCTTCGGTTCTTTGGTCCCGCCTCTCAACCGTCAATCTACTGGTGTACAGATTCCTGAGTGTGTCTGTGAGGGGGGGGGGGGGGCGCGTGCACATATTTGTGCACACTTCAGCTGGTCTGAGAGTGTCGATGTGCAATATCATTGTGTGCGGTGACTTACATTAACCTTTCTCGCCCATGTGCGTGTGGTGCACTAAACGAGTACGAGAGTGTGTACACACGAGGATACGCAGGTAGTGAGGCTCTTAACTCTTACACACCTACGATGCATCAAATGCCTTTAAGCCAAGTAGAGTACTCAGACGAGCCCACCAGAAACGCCGGAAGCGCAAAGTTTTACGCAGCTGAAGCGATGGTAAAAAAAAAACTGTGATCTCACCTGATACGTCAAATTATTTGTCGGAATCGACCAATCCGGTAATTTTTTTGCGTATTAATAAGAATTAAAGAACCTTATTATTAAGATTTTTAATGCATCAGTCTCAATAGATTAGGCCGTTGCTTGGGTTCGTTCATTTCTAGTTAGACGAAACAGTTGTATTTTTTACGAAGTGGCAGACGGAGAAAACTATCTGTATAAGAAT
>NC_091156.1:4990255-5002755 GCF_040958095.1 Procambarus clarkii | reverse complement strand
TTCTGCCTCCTCTCCTCCATTCGTTTTCCCTCCACTTTCACCACCACTCTCACTTTCGCTCTCACCTCCCCCCTCTTCTCACCATTATCCGTGTACCTCTTCCCTCCAAATACTAATACCCCTTTCCCTCTTCCCCCTCTTTCTGTCCGTCTTCTCTCTCTTCTACCCTTTCACTTTTCCCATCCCTCCTTCCTCCCCTCTCTTCTCTACTCTCCCCCCCCCTTCCTCCAGCCTCCCACCTCCTCCCAGTCTGAAATAAACCATGAGAATCCATTGGTCTGGGGGCTATTATATCATCTTACCTAATACTATATTCATGAAATTGTATGATGCGTAAATTCAAATGTTGTGTTGAACTCACAGATAGCGTGAGGAAGGGATGTGTAGTGAGGGAGGAGTGGTGAGGGAGGAGTGGTGAGGGAGGAGTGGTGAGGGAGGAGTGGTGAGGGAGGAGTGGTGAGGGAGGAGTGGTGAGGGAGGAGTAGAAGGGAGGAATAAAGGTATAAAGCGTTCGTTGTGAGGATGGTGGTGAAGAGAATGGTGTAGATGGTGATGAGTAGAGAAAGTGGTAGGGAAAATGAGGTGATAAAATAAAGAGGAAGAAAGGAAAGAGGGCAGAAGAAGAATAAAGGAGAGCAAAGGAGGAGGAGGAGAAAGGTGAAGGAGAGAGAAGGGTAAGGCAGGATAGGATATTGAATATAGGAATGAGAAGGCAAAGGGAAAGATCATCTAATCTATCATTCGTTTCTACTCTCATGCTAGAGAAATGCGACCGGAATTCAACAAGCATTTCCGCATTAACTTACGAAACCTCTGCATCTTTCCTTAATCATGGCAGTTTTGGTTTACACCATTTGCTAAGCTGTTTATGTTTATGAGCTCCGAACCATTTCGAGGTTCTTTATAACAACAATAACCCTGGATTGGGAAGTTGAAAGAGGTACAGGTTCCATAAGTGGATGAATAAATGCTTGATGAATCCTGGTTCTATAGGTCAGATGGCTTTAGAGTTCCGTTACCATTTATAGCTACACTGTAGATGCGTCTTGAATAACTGGTTAAAAGACAATACATAGAAATAGCCAAATATACGAAAATATCTGCATATACAGAGAACTTTTAATCTATTGAGTACCTAAATTTTGCCCTATATTATGTATATATATATATATATATATATATATATATATATATATATATATATATATATATATATATATATATATATATATATATATATAAATATATATATATATATATATATATATATATATATATATATATATATATATATATATAAATATATATATATATATATATATATATATATATATATATATATATATATATATATATATATATATATATATATATATATAGGGAGGAGTTAGTTTTCAGTTGCATATGCCTGGGAACCATTCAGGTTTGTTCGCATTTGTGTTCCTCACGAGCTCACGAGTGCCCCAAAGAATAAGGTGATTTGATAAAAATACTATGACCAAGATTACCATCAGAGTGCCGGCGGGATAATGGGGAATTAGAATTAGAGATGTGGAATGAGGGAGGAGTGAGAGAACGGTGAAGGGGGTGGGGGATTATGGGGGGGGGGGGAAGAGGTGAGTCTATGGGGCTGGGGAGTAGTGGAAGAGAATTTGGAAGAGAGAGGGATGGTGGGAGAGGAGAGGGAGGATGATGATTTCTCACTTTCGATAACTATGCATATAGCTCTCGTTTTAACAAACATCTCTTCGAGAACGTTCGATTCAATCAGCCTCATTTAAATGGGAGATGGTAGGGTGGGTGGGGGGAGACCGAGGATGGATAGGCGTTTCATCACGCCCTTGTTCAAACACACGAACGAGAGGCTGATTGATGGAGGGGATAGATCAGAGCTGCTGGGTGGGAAGGAGACCCCAGGTCGGGATATCTGTGATGCTCATTTGTTATGCAGATGAAATACACCCAAGATTGGCTCGCTCCTGTGAATTTTCAGGACTGTAGTCGTAAGATGATGGGTGGATAGGGAGTTGGTGCTTAGGTGTGAGCGGGGGACCGGTACGATATTTGGGAAGAGGGATATAGAGGATAGTATTCGGGTGGGGGGGGGCACAGGGGTAGTGTTCTGGATTAAGGATGTAGGATGGGGTTTGGTTAGGAGGGAGGGGGGATGGGGGAGTATTGGGTGAAAGATGGGGAAGGGTGTTTGGGTGTAGGAGGATAGAGAGGATGTTTGGGTTGGGGGGGGGGTGGAATACGGGATGGTGTTTGTGTGGAAGAAGGGGGGGAGGGATGATTGGAAAGGGAGGAGGTCATATAGTTTTAAAGTTTGTTATCACCGAGATGAAAGGAAAATTTAGAAAATTTTCCATTGAGAATATCAACAGATTTGTTAGTGTAGCAATATTAGTAATAGTTTGAGTAATACTAACAGTAGTGGTAGTAGTAGTACTAGCAGTAGTGGTGGTAGTAGTACTAGCAGTAGTGGTGGTAGTAGTACTAGCAGTAGCTATAATAACATTGATACCTCCTGTAATAGAAGCAGTCGCATTAAACAAAAGCATCAGCATCAGCAGCATAAAAACAGAGTCATCATCAAACACCAGAATCAGCATTAGCAGCAAAAACACTAACATTCACAGAATAAGCAGGACAAATTTCTACCCAGAGCATTAATAAACAGCAAGAACCAGATAATGTATATGGAAATGTCAAAATATGTGTGAGCGAGGAGAGCACCAGCCCACCCAACCCACGTATCACAAAGAGGCAGATGCCAGAACACCCGTACGACGCACCGATCAGTTATGCATTCCCCCCCTCAACACGCCCGTTGCATATCACTTCCGGAGCCATACCAATGACTTCGGGGATATAGCCTCCAAGATATACGCCCCACAGCAACAGGATATACGATAATGTCTTACTACACGGCAGGATAATCGAAGAGGTTAGGGGGAAGGGGGGAAGAGGAGGAGGAGGAGAGGTGCTTTCTCTCCCCACATGGTCCCCTCGATGCATATTCTATTGTCGATCTCACACAGCCAGCTGATGACCTCTCTCCTTCAGTTCACAGTCTCTCTGTTATGCATGGGTGGCCGCCGGCCATGCAGATATGCAGCATGGTGGTCCCGGGTGATAAACGCGGGTGTGATGGTCATTGAAAGCCTCTTGTTAGTTGCTGCTGGGTAGCGAATGCGTGTGTGAGGGCCATTTAAAACCTCTAATTAAAGGTGCTGAGTGACAAATGCGCATGTAAGGGTCATTTAAAGCCTCTTATTAGTAGGTGTTGAGTAGTAAATGCGTGTGTGACGGCCATTGAAAATCTCTTGTTGGCAGGTGCCGGAGGATGCATTGTGTGAGATGGATATTTAATCCCTACTTTCAGTGGATGCAGATGAGGGTATTAGCACATGTTGGATCAAACACTGTTATTCATGGCTGTTGAGAGAGAAAAATATGTGTCGCTTTGGGACAACATTGTACCTCGGCTATAAAGTATGCAACACTGGAAAAATTTATGTTGAGTCAATAATCTCTCAATAAATAAGTATTAATTGAGACCGCTGTACACGTGTCTTGAAGGTGAATGATGAAAACATATGAAGCACTGTACATGCAATTCCAACACACTTAAGTATTTGCTGGTGCATATACTTATGTCAAACAAATTCCCTTACATTTGCCACTAACAACAATAAAATACGATTAGCGTTAGCATCTTCAAAAAACTTACACAAAAAATCCCATTAAAATAATTATAATACCACAAATTACACCATCGACAAGAGCAACTATTTGTAACTTGGCATAATATGCTTGGCTATACGACCGACCTGTTCTCTTTAAGCTTATCTCACCCACTAGAGAAAACGGAGCAGATATCTCTCCTTGGGCCTGATGAGGATGGGAAGGCTTTATGGCACCCATAAAACACTTGCTTGCCCAGGACTATGATAAAATGGACGCACGACATCGTAGTGCATTTCTCAGACCACAAGAAACGAAGAGAGAAGGAGAGAAGTCATGTAACAAAGGGGGATAAATATAACGATATACTGGTATATCCAGAACAGCAGGAAGATAGAGATTAAAGAAATGAAAAGATAAAATATGATTCCGAGGAGAGAGACGAGGATGCTTCTATAGAGTAAAGATATATAATTACACTGCTCGAAACGCTCATTGCATATAAGGAATTTACAAGAAAAGGGTGAGGTATACCCTTTTATTCGGTGTATATACAGTGACTGTTGACTTTAGCCCTGGTCTATGTACAGGATTAAAGTTCTCACCAAGTTGTACTTGCTGGGATTGAGCTTCGGCTCTTTGGTCCCGCCTCTCCACCGTCAGTCTACTGGTGCACAGGTTTCTGAGTCTATTGGGCTCTATCATATTTGAAACTGTGTATGGGGTCAGCCTTTTCCCCATCACTGCCAGATGCATTCCCCTTGCTAACAACCTTGTTACTGAAAAAAGTTCTTTCTAATACCTTTGTGGCTCATTTGGGTGCTCAGTTTCCATTTGTGTTCCCTTGTTCGTGTACCTCATGATCTCACCACTCGCTCTACCTTACAATCGCAGCACTCGCCCCACCTCACAATCGCACCACTCGCCCCAACTCACCACTCGCCCCACCTCAAATCTAAATAACTCGCCCCAACTCAAAATCCCACCACTATACCTCACAACTACACCGCCCGCCCCCCCCCCTCACAACCTCACCACTCGCCCCCACCTCACAACCCCATCACTCGCCCAACACTTCACAACCCCGCCATCAATTCATTCTCCCACGAGTGACCTAAAAACGAATATGCATAAAATAGTATGACAAGCCGGTCGTCCGCCTCAAATAACCTCGTCACACTGCTTTTCTGGCCTTATGAGGGCTTGGCCTCAACCATAAAAAATGTAAATGCACCCCCTTCCTCCTCTTATGCTTGTCTCGTGATACCTCACTTTATTGAGGGATCATAAAGGGACGACTGCTTACCCTTTGCCTACCCCTTTGAAGGCTGGCACGTCTCTCAGCCACCGTCATCTGTCTCACAGAATTTCGTTCAACCCTCCTTCACCAGATGGGAGATGATGATCATATATTCCAACGAATCTTTTTGGGATCGGTCGCTTGAATTATGAGCGTTATAGCCGACTTGAAGGAGGCGTTCACATATACTTCTAAACCCTTTACTGCTTTTGGACTTTATTACGAAGAAACACACTCAAACACACACACACACACACACACAAGAGCAGGCTGACTGGCTGACCTCTGCATACGGTCGTGGTCAGCATCAGTTCGTGTGGATCTGTCAGTCAAGCATCAACCCTTCCAGGAGTATCATCCCCCCCCAGAACAGGAGAGCGGAGCGAGGTAAGCAGAGACATGATGCCTTGTTGTTAGGAATCTCTCCAATGAGATCGTAGCGTCTGTGTCTCTTGGCACAAAAGTGTGAGAAAGAAGGGGGCAGGGACGTGCGGTTAAATCTCAACAACGTCAATGTTCCTAATCCACTGTTTGGATTTGGGATTTACCTCGAAGCTTATGGGATTTGGACTCGTGCCTTTTTATAGACCCTTACGTTTGGGGAAATGTGTTTTTTTCAGCTGTTTTTAGCATACCTTGCGGCACATGGGAAGGAAGCGTTAGCACTGATTGCTTCTAGCGGAAGATAAAAACCTGGTATTCATGAAAGATGAATGTCACATAGCTCTGTGTGAGCTTCATTTCATCATACATATTTTTTTACTAGCGTGTGGGCTGAAGTGGAATAGGCATACAACACTTTATTGGATAAGTGTATACGATGAATAACGATCTCAACGACACCTGTACCTGGGTGACTGACCGAGAGCTTTTCGTTTTTATTTAATATATCTACACTAATTAAGAATAAATTAATTGATTAACTTTATCAGCTTATAAAAGTGTTTATATGGAAGAAGACAATATACAATAGCATATCCTTCATACTTTCTTCTACGCGATTATCTACGCCATCCTTAACACTTGTGCACGTGACTTCTATCATTAATATTGCAATCAATACTGTCATTATTATTGTGTTTACCATTGACAGATCAACTTATTAATCGATTCTAATCTTTACTTTTAATATGGCTTATCTTTTATTACTTTAATAAACGTGAAGAGTGCCATAGCGTCATTAACAACAGACAGACGTAGGATGAGAGTGCCACCTGGTATAATTAATGATAGTTAATGCGAAGAGAAACGTTGTGTCAAGTAGTATTACTACAGCAAGTAGCAGGAGAAACACAGTGTTCTATATCAGTAACGATAACTGGAGAAAAACAGTGCCAAATATCAGTAACGATAACAAGTAGGAGAAAAATAGTGCCATTTATCAGTAACAACAGAAAGTAGCAGGAGAAATACAGTTCCATATATCAGCAAAGACAACAGAAAGAGGGATCATAATTCACACATATTATTAACGACTGTAAAAAGTTGAAACGTCGTACCACACAATACAATGACAGCAAGTAGAAACCGTAGCTCAACATATAATTAACGGCAAGTAGATCATAGTGCCACGTATCATTGACAAGAGTAAGTAGAAGTGAATCATACTGCCACATGAGAAACTCAAAAGTAGCCTTAAGGTGAATTCGAACTTGCACACTGTGTATTCCCTAGCATACGCTTTAAACCACTAGGCCACGATGGGCTATAAGTAATGCAACCTGCTATTGAGCTGAACACTCCAGGTTTTCTGAAACCTCTTCTAGTCCCAAATCTGGGTTTGGAATTGTCTGAATGAATTTCTCATTGATTAATGATATCGTGTATCAATGATTTTCTCGTTGATACACCACGATAATGTGATTTCTTTGTGTATATTGCCACACGTATCCTGACAGGTGAGTGGAGAGCGCTTCGGATTCGTAGTCCTGAGTTTCCGGGTTTTATACCCCAGTGAAGGCGGAAACAAATGGGCAGAGTTTCTTTCACCTTGATGCTCCGGTTCACCTAGCAGTAAATAGGTACCTGGGAGTTATACAGCTGCTACAGGCTGCTTCCTGGGGGTATGTAACAAAATGGAGGTCTGGTCGAGGACCGGGCCGCGGGGACGTTAAGCCTCGAAGTGATCTCAAGATAACCGCAACAGATAAGATAACAACAAAAAGTAGATCGAGAATCACAGATTCACTATTCATAACGCTCACATTCAAGTAATCTGAAAATTATTAATAATCTAACACAAATTCCTATTTTGGCTTCAGATTTTAATCACTAATAAACTCATCACATTCTCTCGAGGAATCCCCCTCAGCTCTAAGGCGAAAATAACGACCCATATTGCAACTTTCCTTGAAAAGCGTCTCATCGCCGAGGAAAAGTTTAAAATAAAATGTATATTACCGATAAGTACGTAAAAATTGAAAATGCGGGGAAAGTAGGATGGAGGGGGAGGGGATGGAGGAAGATGGAAAAGAGGAGAGGGAGGGAAAGGAGAGGGGGGGGGGATGACTTTCCCCCTCACGTGACGAACGAGCGAGGCAGAACCTATCACAGGTCTTGCAAGGATTAACTCTAATCTTTATGTCTTGAGACATGCACTATGTGCGTGAGGTCCTTCTCTTTCCTCCTCCTCCTCCTCCTTTTACTCTACTCTGAATCCTCTCCTTCCTTTCCTTACCCTCTCCCCTTTTCCTCTCTTTACCCGCCTCTTTTCCCTCTCATCGTTTACAATCTCATACCCTTTCTAACCCCCTTTTCCCTCTAATACTCCCATTTTCCTCCCTTTACCCTTCCATACCTCCTCTCCTCACATTCCCCCCCTTCTCCCACAAAACTCACCCATTCCCACTCCTAAACTATGCCCATTACTTTACACTGTCAGGTGATAGAGATGGGAAAGCAGACTAGACGCAGAACCCAACAGACAAGTGAAGAAAAAATATTTAAATAAGGAGCAATGTTGTGAAATATTTTTTTAAGGGGGGTTTAAGGGGGGTGGAAGAGGCAAGAAGGATAGACAGAGGGACGTTTGGAAGGATATAAATAAGAATCTAATCAGAGTGGAAATAGGTCAATGAATAATTGAACCGGCGTATTATTGATGAATAGAAGATTGGTAACAAACTACAAGGCTCTAAGGCAGAAAGTGCAAGAAAAGGCAACTGAAGAGAAATGTAATGAAACAGTATGGGCGAGGAGAAGCGATGTAGAATGTAGTGAATGGGTGGCTTAATGGGGTTGGGAGGAGCTTCGCTGTAACTTAAGAAAAGCAGACAGTAAAATACAATGGAAGCAAAAATCCGGTGGTGAAAGCCGATATAATGGCCGCAGAGGCCAATGTAGTCAGGAACAGGAGGAAACATATGCGAACGAGGAAGAATGGTTAGGTGGAATACTGTGGGAGGGAATGGAAGCTAGAGGGTCGGAAAGAGGGAATAGGAATGAGGGGGTTGGAGGATAGGAGAGGGGGGGGGGTAGGATTGGAGAATTGGAGAGGGGAGTAGGGTTGGAGGATAGGAGGGAGGGTTGAGGGGAGAGAAATCGGTGTCTACCGTTTACGTCAGTAATTTACCAAACAACCGGATCGTCTCTCAGTATTTTCTGGCCCACCGGTGACCAGCTCGCCAAACACTGTCGGCAGCCTTGTATCCCGGTCTGTTTGGCGGCCCTCATATTTACCCAGCGCATTATTGGTCCCACCGTCAACACAAAACAGTCGGTTATAAATATTAACTTTCGCTCTTTTTCAAGAAAGACCGATACTATTTTGGGAGATTTTCGGCTTATTGATAAAAGAGGAGGAATGTGAGATAAAGGAGGGGGCGGAGGGGGGGGAGGTGAGATAAACGTGTGAAGAGAAGAAGGCTGAGGAATAGGGAAGAGGAGACGAGGAAGAGAGGAGGGAGGGTATCAAAGAAAACTGAGCTTGTCAAAGGGAAATTATGGAAGAAAAACAAAACGAAGAAAAAAATTAAAACCATGAGTGGATGATAAGGAAGGAAGGGAGGTAGTAAAAGTGGAAGGTAAGAATGAGAGTAGACATCAAGACGGAAAAAGAAGTTGAGGAAAGAGCATAGAAGGGGCGAGGAGGAGGGAGAGTAGAAGGAGCAAAGAGGGGAAGGAAGAAAGGAAGGGCAAGGGATGGGGAAGGGAGCTACGGTACCTTGACCCAATATCTCACGGTATGTTTGCATTATTGCTCATTATTTGTGCCCTTAGGCAAAAATACGTCCCCGTGTACCAAGCCTGAAATACAAGGCCATGAAATATCCATAACTCGACCCAAGTTACTGCCGAGAATTCCCTGGTAATACTGCAACGCGAAAGAAGGATACAAACATTTTCTAAATATTCTAGCAAAATCTACTCTATTTCTCCCCCCTTACCCCCTTTCTCCTGAACCCTTCTTTCCCCCCTCCCCCTTCTCCATAACCCCTCATTTCTCCTCCTCCCCTGAACCCCCCTCCTTTCCAAGTTTCTCCTCAATAGTAAATTCCATGTCCTCATGATTCACTGGTCGCCCTAAGAGGTACACAACTCTCCCCCTTCCCCCTCCACCCACACAAGGCCAACACGGGAACCCCTTCAAACTGACGGGTTTTCTCCAGACGCATTAGGGCTCAGATACATATGGAATGGTAATTGGCAAGACGCTCTTGGTGAGCCTTGTAGCATATCATTGTCTTGTATGAGCTTCTAAGTATTCTGGGTAGAGAGGGGTGGAGGAGGGAGGGGAGAGGGAGAGGTTGAAAACTATCTCTGCGTGTTTATCGGTATTTTCTCGAAAAAGTTAAATGATTACGATAATCTTATCTAAAAGTAATTTCACAAAGTTTTAGATTTTTGATCCGGGGTGATACTCGTCATATAATTATATTGGGATAGCTAGACGCAACAGACCTATTGATCGCGCTACTTTATCACACACACACACACACACACACACACACACACACACACACACACACACACACACACACACACACACACACACACACACACACACACGCACACACACACACACACACACATACACACACACACACACACGGGGGTCCTTCTCTGAATGCATTTATAAATGTTTGGATAATGGATGACCTAAGGATCAGAGGCATAGTCAAGACCAACTGGAAGGCCCTACACTCCAGATTTATGCAAGATGCTAAGCCCAGGGACACTTGCATATACATACATGAACGTGCTGGTATGTATGCGTCTGGCTGCGTAATCCTGCAGAGGAATTGAACCGTAAACTCCTGCACACGTTCACTCGAATACGTGCACATGTAAATATAAACGTTAGGAGGCACAAACGTACACACAAGATATTATCAAATAGATTTACTATCAAAAATACACACACATGTATTAAACGCACACGGGCACACGCATACACACGCACAAATTACACCAACCTTATCGCAGTAAAATAATCACAACGGAAAAACGCGGATGTGATTGGTTGAGAGGGAACGAATCAACAACCAGTTACTTTTGTCTTATTTATCGAAGCAAGAGATTTCGTGGCTCGAGGGAAAAATATTCTTTATACTTCTGTTTCTTCACGAATGAAAATCAGACAGGATTAACCCCAAAAATTTACAGGTGCCAGGTGTGTGTTAGGGATTGTGAAGGATTTTTCGACACACATGAATCAGAGAGAGCAAGCGAAAGAGAGCGAGATAGAGCGAGATAGAGAGAGAGAGAGAGAGAGAGAGAGAGAGAGAGAGAGAGAGAGAGAGAGAGAGAGAGAGAGAGAGAGAGAGAGAGAGAGAGAGAGAGAGAGAGAGAGACAGAGAGAGAGAGTGAGAGTGAGAAGATAGAAAATTAGAAGCGAATAAGATTTGAATGGAAGCTTTAAATTCGCCAATGATCCACATCTTTAGAAATCAGCTTTTGTTGGTTTGGTTTGGTACGGGCCATAATGCCTATCACCCTCTGGAGGGTTACTAAGGCCACCCCCAAGTGCTTACTGACCTACCAGCAAGAATACTTTCTGTCTGTACATAATACAAAGCCAAAGTAAACTGGCAGTGTGTACAGAGAAACGGAATACACCTCACGGTGTACATATCCCCTGTGAGCCTTTATTAGAGCTGGCCCTGCTACAGTACATATTACGGGCTATTCATGCCCGTGCCACCTGTTGGGTGGCTTAATCTTCATCAGTCAATCTACATATACAAATTCCAATGCTCGTACCATGAAAGGGTGCCTCTATGCCAGCGACCGATATAACAGCGCAATCAGCTTTTATGGGATGCATCTATACCACACAAAGCTGATATATAACAGTAACCTAAAAATCTGTCCCTCTGTCTCTCAAAAGTAATGTGCTTCTTTTACCAGATTTATATATAAATTTGTTTAATTATTATACTAAGGCATATAATACAGCTACCTTAGACTATGTGAAGGATCCAACGACTTCCAGTCCCTAAGTTTGTATTCTTCTAATCAAAATTACATTCTAAATCTAAACATTCATATCCAGAAAGCTATATAACACCTTAGTACCCTAAAGCTTTCATTTCCCTCCTTTGTCGTATAGTTTGTGATGGAGGAAGGAGAGGGGGGTAGGGAGGAGAAAGAGGGGTGAGGGGTGGGGGCGAGCAGGGCTTGGGGAACAAAGACGATCAAGATAGCTTTGTGTGTTGCTGCAGCTAGCTAGAGGGAAGGCACAGAGGAATGGAGGGACGAGAGGAGGTGTAGTGAGGGAATGGAGGGGCAGAAGGAGGAAGGAGAGGGCAAGAAGGTGAAGAAGGAAAGATAATAGAAAAAGGAATGGGTACGAGGTACGAATTGGAAGGGAGGAGGAAGAGGTAGAAAAGATGATTGGTAGTGAAGGAAAGTTCAACAGGGGAGGGGGGTGAGGGGAGAGAGTTGATTGTGAGGCAGGGAAAGGGGTTATTTGGAGTAGGAACGTTGGGAGGGAGGGAGAGAGGGAGGGTTGGGTGACAGGGAGGGAGGGAGGGAAGGAAGGCAGGCAGCGATTCCTTATCATTTGTGCTCGTGGTGGGCTTAAGACTGGATTCTCAGACGAGTCTCGGGCGAGTCGAGGCTCTTCCAGGAATGGTTCAAGTTGGTTGACAAGGTGGGTTGTGGTAGGGAGGTGTGGTGGGGAGGAGGGGACGGGTGGAAGAGACGGGAGAAGTGGACGGACGGAGGGGGACAGGAGTGGACGGGAGGAGGAAGTGGTGGTGGGAAGCAGGGTGTTGAACAGCTAGTGGTGGATAACAGGACTTGTTGGGGAGGTGGTGGTGTGGGAGGTGGGGAGGATGTGGTGTGGGAGGAGGTGGGAAGGTGGTGGTGTGGGAGGTGGAGAGATAGATGTCGACGTGGACTTGAAGGAAGGAAAAAAGGGGATGGGTAAAGGAAAGAAACCAAGGTACAAATGGATACCTCAGAGGAGTAAGGTAAACAGGAAAAGTAACCGGGAATACTAGAGAAGTGATTACTGATAAATGGAAAGAGAGAAGAACACACGAAAGATATGCCGTTGGCGTGACAGTTA
>NC_091156.1:4920255-4985255 GCF_040958095.1 Procambarus clarkii | reverse complement strand
TGTAGTTTTATTAAATTTTTTGTATTATAAACCCAGTACTCTGCCTTGTGTATCCTGGGGAATATTTAATACCTGCCACAATGAAAGGTTTTCATTGGCTATTATATCAGCGCCAGTCCATCCTCCGTTTAATTATCCCATTTCCTCTCAGCGTCTAATTTATTTTCCACATTCCATTTCCTATTTTCCTCGACACTGTTTCCTCTGCTTGTCTGTTTCTGTAATGCCAGGATTAGTGTTTTGTCCCAGCTTAAGTACCTGTTCTTATGTGTCTGTCTGACTAATAACAGGTCTAGTCCCTTGTTCCAGTTGACATTCCTATCTGCCAACAATCCCATGTCAGGTATATGTCTTTCTAACTGACATCCCTCTTCACTTCAGCCTATTCCTCCCTGTATCTCATTTTCTGTGTCTGCTTGTTTGCATTTATGTACCTATGAGAGTCTGTGTGTTTCTGGTCCCCTCACTCCTCATAAATTCACTTCATCCCTCATTATTGACTCCTCTTTCATACAATTATGGCGTTTAACCTAACTTTAGATACTTTTTAATTTCCTTCACACCATACCTCATTGATCGCGTTGTTTACTAATTCTCAAAATATAATTCATTTCACTCTCTCCGCGCCCCGTGTCAGAACTTATCAGAATCATCTGGTGAGAAACATTCTGATTAACCCGCGTTTTTCTCGTACGTTTTGTAAACCAAAAACCCAACCACTTCGTATCTCTACCGTCCAGCCCAACACGCTTCATGCAAGTTGGCGTTCAATCCCCGACTGTGCAAGTAGTTGGGAACCCATTCCTTGACCCCCGTCCAACCCAAAATCCTTATTCTGACTCCTCCCCGTGTTTATATAGTCGTAATGGCTTGGCGCTTTCTCTTCACAGTTCCCTTTGTAAACCAAAAGTTTACAACCCCAGCAACAAACTCTGAGGTAGGAAAAACTATTTCACTTATGGCAACTCAGTCCCAGAGTGAGCAACCTCTCTTTCTCTCTCTCTCTCTCTCTCTCTCTCTCTCTCTCTCTCTCTCTCTCTCTCTCTCTCTCTCTCTCTCTCTCTCTCTCTCTCTCTCTCTCTCCCTCCTTCCCTCCCGCACTAACATTCGAGTCTTAGATAGACAACCGCGATAACTATAATTGCATCGTCAACAGAGGGTCAACATGAATGCAAGTAACGGGCGGCCTCTTAATAGTGTGCAGCTGTTTAGTCACTTGTAACATAACGGAAACCTTTGTTATGGGCTTCTTTCTTTCTAACAATGCCAGCAGCAGTTCCGAGAAACATCTGTAGCAGGTGCAGAAGTAAAAGAACAGGTGTATTAGGGGCAGAAGTAAAGCATAACTGTATCAAGGGGCAGAAGTAAAGTAACAGGTGAGGCAGTGGTAGAAGTACAGGAACAGCTGCAGCAGAACAACAGTTTAAGCAGCAACAACAAAGTAACAACAGAAGAAGCATAAACAACGGTAACAACAACAGCAAATATAGAAACAACGGTAACAGCAACAGGAAAGGAACAATGGTAGAATCAGCAACAACCAAATCATCATCATCGGGAGAGATTAGGAACATCAAAGGAGACCCAGTACACAATGAGAACACGAATACCAGCCACAATAGCCGTTGCAACAACAACAGCGACAGCAGGAGCATCAACAGCGACAACAGGAGTAACAACAGCAGCCACAACAGGAGTAACAACAGCAGCAACAACAGCAACAGAAATAACCGCAGAAATAACAGTAATATCTGTAGAAGAGAAACAACATCATAAGCAGCCTCGCGAGCCCCACAAACACTGCTTAAAAGCGTCAACCAGAAAACAAACAAGAGCGAGCAATCACCACCACCAACAGACAGTCCCCGTCACGAAGTCCACAAGCTGCATCTTCCACTCTCTTCTCACCCCTCTCTCCTCCCCCACCCATCAACCCTCTCCCTTACCCCAAACCCGCCTGCCAAAGCGGGGTCTCGCCTAGGCGACGTTACGACTCTGAGACTGGCCACTTTGCTCGCCATGATTGTCGTTGCAGCCACTTTACTACCAATCACCCCCGTCCGCAACCACTCTAAACGTCGTGTTACCTGGAGGGGGCACTACCGACCCAGTTTAGCCCGCAGATGGTGGGGCCCGAATACCTCCCGTGGAAACACATGGAGCCTTTGATGCTTTCCGCCTGTTGATACGACGGCGTGGCTGAGGAGCAGGAAGAGAAGGTGGTGGCGGAGGAGATGAACAAGGAGAAGACGGTGGTAGTGGCTGGTAATCGTTGTTGTCACTGCTGGTTGAGGCGATGTGGTTGGTTGTGGTGTTGGTGATGAAGGAAGAATCGCAGACGTAAGATGATTTGGGTTAAGATTCGCTGCAGACGAAGTTAGTTTAGAAAAAAGATTTTTGGATGAATAGAGTTTACCGTTTACATTAATTTTGTCGGTAAAACTAATATATATATATATATTGCTATATTAGTGTTGAGAGTACTATATATATATATATATATATATATATATATATATATATATATATATATATATATATATATATATATATATAATCGTGCTGTGCATATGAGAAACTAATCAACTTTATGGGAGAATTGCACACATTATTGACATATAAACTAGCATGTGTTTGCATACATGTCCCCGAGTACCGTTTAACGCCAGCTAAGGCATCAATTTCAATTTGTACGAAATTTCCTGGTTTACGGAACCCTATCCACGGTGATACGCTTATTACACCCACCGGATATACAGAGAGGGGACCATATATGCAAATTCTGATAAACGACTTCCTTTTGATTCCACCTTCAGCTTGAGTTGTTCAACCATTCAATTTCCCCGCCCCCTCTTTTCCCCCACTTTCCCCTCCCCACACCAGTCCCCATCCCACCTGTTCTTTCGTTCCAACCACCCACACCACTTTTCTTCTCACCCCCACACCCACCCAGCCTTCACTTCCAATATTACGAACTGGATTTTTTTTTAGGACGTAATATTCAGTTCTTTTTGCGACAGCGATTATTGGGTTCGTAAAACTAATTCCTACTGTATAATTAATTTTATTATTATGTTTAATGCAATTCCAAACGTAATCAATATTATTAACGATATATCTTAATAATCCTTCAAACAATTACTTTGTTTCAATAATATTTGCTTTAATATTACACTTTACGTAGCTCCCCCATTTATCCCATATCTTGTCTCTTCCCCGTCTACATACACACACACACACACACACACACACACACACACACACACACACACACACACACACACACACACACACACACACGACCAACGGTGCGTGACCTCGATATATAAGATTATGTGACTTTACACCAGCTGAGCCACCCGCGGCGAACCATCACCTGTCCAGACTAGTAGGGTTTGGGTGAAAGGGGGAGGAGGATGTAGGGAAGGTGGGGGGGGTGTTAGAGAAAGAGGAGGGATAAGGGAAGGGATAAGCAGTGCAGGAGGGGACAGAGATGGAAGATAAAGAAGCTATGGAAGAGTAGAGCCAGAGGAGAGGACGAAGGAAAATGAGGAGGAAGATGGGCAAAGAGGGGGGGAAGGAGAGATGAGCAGTTGAAGGTAGAAAGAGAAGTCAGGCAGAAATGGGGTTTGGAAGGATGAAAAGAGAAGGAAGTGGATTAGTGTAAAGAAATAGAGATTGCAGAATAGGTCTACAAAAATTGAGAATTCGGCCTTAGACACTGTGAGCAACGCTGGCAGACAGGAAGGAGAAGAAACACAGTTGTCAGTTGAATGTGACTCGAGACTATTCAGAATCAAAAGAAATTGGCATTTTTTTTGTTTTCTTAGTTTTGTATCAATCGTAGAACCAAAGGTTATACTGAACAAGTAAACAGACGTTAACATATCATGAATATGAGGCAAATGTTATACAAATACTTTGACCTTGAAATAAGATTTGTCTAAATAATAAAATGAGCAATAATAATAATTACAGCAACAGAACATTGATGATGATTATAATAACTACAGTAATAATACAACACAAGCATCAATAACAATATTACAGCAGCTCAAATAATTGAAAAATAGAAATCACATTAAAAATTGCATTTGATTACATGACTTATTAGAATCATTAGAAAAGCTTTATCTACTATTACTGCTATTATAACAAATAAAATGTAAACAGCCATTTTATGTACTGTGGTCGGAAGCCATTTGCGTCACAGGCAAGGAGGAGCTAGGCCTAGACAGGACGCAGCCTCGGTGTTATTATTTCTTCTGTAATTAGAGGGTTTACGGTCGGGTTCCGTGCAGGACTGAATTATGTGAGTCTGGACTGCCCTCATTGTCGGCTGCGTGAGGGCGCGCGTGTACCTCGCTAAATAGTTTCGCCTAAATGTGCTTGCAGGGTGGAGCTCTAGCTCCTTATCCCCGTCATTCATTTGATTTATTACCGTCTCATGTTCAGGTTTCTTGTTTTATTTACGTATGACGTTGCGTGTAATATATTCACTACTATTGCTCTTAATCTTTGGCTACTGCTCGTATGCTAAAGATCTTCCTGGTATCCCTGAGACCAGCTTCCATCCAGGCCAGCTTGTTTCACTGTTCGTTCTTTCGGTGTAGCTACGTCCGCTTCATTCCTCAGGAGGAAGGGGAGGGTTTTCTACTCATGGATACCATAATAAGAATTAGTCATAAATGTTCAACCTCCCTCGGGTTGGGTATGGGGTGCATAATAAGTGAACAATTTGAAAAAAATTAAGCATGTTGTATACGCCCTTCCGTAGACCTCTTTGTCTAGGATCTTGAAGGATATTCCAAAAATCATTTTCTGATTTAGAATGGTTTGGCAAGGTAGTTAGGAGGAGAAAGCGTAAAGCCAGTACACGTATACAGCACTTTAAAGGGTAATGAGAACATAGAGCTGGGCTAAGACGGAGGGAAGGAATGGTGTCCATTTGGACCATCGGGAACCGAACTCCGACTTGCAGGAAACGAGACCTCCGGTGTTCCTACGAGTCCAAGTGGTTGAACCTGATATAAAAATATGTTTATGTTTTCGCATTACTTTGTATAATGAGGTCATTGGTTTATGTACACTATATACAAACATCAGGGAAAAGAGTAACGAAAGTTCTGTGCTACTCAAGGCAGCAACACGTGACACTGTTGACTTTAGTGAATAACAAAAGGTTACGCGAGCCTTTTGTTTATACCGTTCATACATCAACAGGTCGTACTGAGACAACATGTAAGCCTCACAAACACAGCAGATGTACACAGACCACTTCAGCCAGTCTAAACACCTGTCTAGGTTAAACATACACAGACTAATCAGCACTATAACTAGCTACCAATCTGTTAAAACCACAGGACGATGAGTTACTTTATGTGACGTAAATCAGCCTTCCAAGCACTAGAGAACGCCACTTGTGTAATATATAACAAGCCCCTAATAATAATACTTATACATAATCTACTAAAGGCACCAACAGAGGTTTTTGAATCTCTATAGAATTGATACTTTATTATACAGGTATTACTCAACATCACACAAAGACGATAAAGCTGCACGAAACAAACAGGAACTCGAACTGAACATAAGCATCCCAGTCTCAATTGCTTAACCAACACTACTCCAAGACATTAGTTAAATCTCTGTAATTCCGCCCTCCATTCCCCCCACAAAGATAAGGGTAGCACCACAGCGCTGTGTACCTGAGAGAGTTACTAATAACACGACGGTATGGGTCCTCGTACTGACTCTCTTGACACCTTATGTGTCTCCCCGTCTTGATGGCTTGGTTTCATACCACCAGTTATCCTGTCTGAGTGTGTGTGTGTGTGGGTGTGAGTGTTTGTGTGGGTGTGAGTGTTTGTGTGGGGTAGGGGTGTGTGTTGGTCTGTATATTTTTCGGGTACGTAGGTGGGGTGAGGTGGAGGGGAGGAGGGGAAGGCAGTATCGGGGTCGAACGAGGTCACTTTGCCAACTCCCGCTTGCTAAACCCGTTCAGCCAAGTATGAAGCAGAACTGAAGCAAAACATTACAGAGCGCATGCACAATCACGGCGCCATTGACTCGGGAGTTATGGATTTTGTATCCGAGTCACGCCAAACAATGGATCTTGGCCGGTAGGAAACCAAGGATAGGGAGGAGGGGCGTCGACTAGGAAAAACAGGTATATATACAGTATATATGTGTGTAAATAAATATTATATATACGAGAGAGGTGGGGAGGGTGGAGAGAGAGAGAGAGAGAGAGAGAGAGAGAGAGAGAGAGAGAGAGAGAGAGAGAGAGAGAGAGAGAGAGAGAGAGAGAGAGAGAGAGAGAGAGAGAGGGAGGGAGAGATATTGGGATAGAGAGACACACACACAAGTTGCCAAAACACATTCCAGCCAAGACTGTAACTCAGTCTGGAACAACAACAAAAACAGCCAGACGTTCCTGACGCGTTCACAAATCATTTACAGTTCCATGGTAGCCCTCTGAGTTCTTTGTCCTTCGCTCCTCCCTTAGTCATCCCCATCGTTCGCCCTTAGTCGTCGACCCTTTGTTCGCCCTTTGTCTTGTTACCTGTCTTTAATATCCCCCATGTATTCCACTACCTCTACTTTCGTCCTACTTTCGCTAATCCATCTATTTATCCACCCTTTCCATTTGATTTAACCCAGCTTCAGGGGCCCACCATCGGCTGAGTTCAGGTGTGGCAGGTGCCATTGGACAGATGCAACCGTAGTTTGTCGAGTAAACAGGTGTGTTCCTGAGTCAGGTGGGGTGTGGTGATCTCCAGGGGCGTTTTTAAATACGTACAGGGACCATTTGTCCCTTACCTCTCTCTCTCTCTCTCTCTCTCTCTCTACTCGTCTATTCCTTTCTAGAGGTCCCAAAACTCTACATTCCCCGGCTCCTTCCACGAGGCCCCTTACAATCATTCCCTCGTCTACTGCTTCCAATAAATCCCATACTCAGTCATAACCAACACTATTGAAACACCATCCGTTCTTCGCTAGTCAAGACAGAGCAGAGGCGCACTCGGATGGCCGATCACTACCAGAGTGCCACCAATCAGCTCCGAAAGAAATCTTGGTACCCACGCAATCTCGCCCTCAACACGTAATTCGGGAACCCCCATATATGTGTATAATGACTTGCAGGGTCGGCGTTCGATCCCCGATGATCCAAGAGGATTGGCTGCAAAGTGACGAACATAGTGGCTTAGTGCTCTCCGAAAATTACAGTTACCTTACTCTTTAATGAAGAAAAAGTAAGCTATTAGAACTCGGGCATCAAGACCCGTGCCTGTAATTAACTCCCAATGGTGTTACCTCTTGGAATAATTACCTCCTCCTGCCATAAAAAAAAAACCTACGTGGATCGTTAAAATTAAAACAGCGACAATAAGAGATAAGAAAACAATCGCATATTATCAGATACAGAGACAAGCACTTGGTCCTTAAATAAATAATACGACACACACACACAAAAAAAACAATAAATTGTAGAGTGTGTGTCGTGAGGCAGTGATGGCGACCGATAATGAACCCACTTAGTGTAATTATCTCAGTGCTGATTTGCATGTGATACGAGGCAATTGAGAAAGCCACCGCCCAGACGGACGGACGGGTGGACACAACGACCCACTTGTAAACAATAGGCGGAGGACGTATTATACACACATCCATCATGTCAGAGTACGTGATTAATCGTATCATCTAAGGTGTGTGTGTGTGTGTGTGTGTGTGTGTGTGTGTGTGTGTGTGTGTGTGTGTGTGTGAGTGTGTGTGTGTGTGTGTGTGTGTGTGTGTGAGTGTGTGTGTGTGTGTGTGTGTGTGTGTGTGTGTGTGTGTGTGTGTGTGTGTGTGTGTGTGTGTGTGCGCGTGTGTGTGTGTGTACTCGCCTAGTTGTTCTTTTGATTTTTGAACTTCGACTCTTTGGTCCCGCCTCTCAACCATCAGTCAACTGGAATTTACTGAGCTTATTGAGCTCTATCATATCTACATTTGCAACTATGTATGTAGTCTGCCTCCACCACATCACATCCGAATGCATTCCATTTGTTAATTACTCAGTTGCTCGTGTGTACACACACACACACACACACACACACACACACACACACACACACACACACACACACACACACACACACACACACACACACATACACACACACACACAAACATACACACGTTCCGTGTTTGAAGGAGTTGTTCCTGATGTCATACGGGAAGGGTTGACTGTGATAACACCGCCAGCCAAATGTTATGTCAGATAACAATAGCGTGCGATTGATTACAGACTTCCGGTCCGACGAGAAGCAGTATCGAAAGTGCTTCTTTTCTTCCAATCATTAATTATTACAATTAAATCTCTAACAACTGTTTATTATTGTCACTCTAATCTGCATGCGAGTTGCTACAGCTTTTTAATTCTCATATACCATTGTGTTGTGCATTGTTCCATGATGTTTGAGTTGATAAGAGGCAACAGAGTATTGCTTTATACGATATTAATGGTCAGAGAAGAATTTGACAACAGCCTCTAAGAAAGACGTTTGATTTGCGTTGATACGACGCTGTCTCTCACGAGAAATTCTGACAGGGGAAATACATCTTGCATTATAACACTCGCGTGTACACATTGCATGTACACACGTGTACATGTTGCATACACACACACACACACACACACGCGCGCGCGCGCGCGAATATGTTGCACATAACAGACAGGAGCATGCGCCAGATGGGCAAAATATGAGCTGTACCCAACTTATAGGTATGATATGATTTCAGGTGCCGGCTGTTTTCCCCTAGTTCCCTGTCTATAGGCATTCTTTCCAAATTTTCTATCAACAGACATTCTGACCTCCTGGTTCCCTATCTACAGGTGATATGCCCTCCCAGGTTCTTGTCAGTAGGCATCCTGTTTAGACTAGGTACTATCCTAGTTCCCTGTCTAAAGACATTCTGTCCTGGTATTTCTGTATTAACATTACTTCAAATCATTCACCGAAAACTATTGCAAATTGAAGGTAAAATTGAACACAGTATTGCAAGACCTTCGACAGATACTTTTGTAAATCTCGAACATAAGCGATAACACCCATGAACAACGATTAATGCTTAAACTTTAAAGAAAATCGAAATATTTTAAGGTACGTGAAGGTACCTTGCAGGACAGAGTAGAACAGCGTGCATGATTTACAGTAATAAATTAACGTAAATGTCTAATACAATATCAAGCAGGGTTCAATAACAGTGAAGGTGTCCCTCACCGCAACAGTAACTAGGTCACTGGTGTGTGTGTGTGTGTGTGTGTGTGTGTGTGTGTGTGTGTTGTCTCCTGCTTCTGCTTGCTTCCTATTCCATATAATCAACTCGCAAACTTTCGCAATTCCATATTCCTATATAAAGAGACCTTAATTTAGCACCAGCTATTTAATGACTTAAAAATTTTCTACTGTATGCTCAAGTTTTACATTACAGAGAGAGTTCTTCGATTTAATTTTCTTTCATCAATCACTGGCCAACCCAACACGTCCATATGTCATCACATTTTATATACTTTCACTCATGTCCCTACAAAACAATACATTGATGCTCGAAATCTTAAAAATAAAAGATCAGACCAAAAAAAATTCTCCCAAGCACTAGACTCAGCCACTGGCCCGGGACGGTATCCAAGCCCCTTTACCTCCTCACTCTCCCTCCCACCTCTCCTTCCCGCCTCTCCCTCCCGTGATACACCAGAGAAGACGAAGGCCGTATCTAGACCACTTCCACTCGTCGTTACGTCAAGTTGGACACTCGCTGGGAGATTCCGCTACCATCCAGGTGACAAGGCAATGAGGGAACTTGGGAAGAGCAAGATTCTCCTCATGAGCGGGTGGGAAATCGGCCCTTAAGGGAGTATAAGGAAGACGAGGCCGAGACTGGATGGAAGGGGTAGCGAAAGAGGACACGGGTAAGGATTTATTCTCTCGTTCTCCAGGATGTCTGGGTACGCCCCGAGCCGTGAACCATTTTGCGGAATGATGAAACTCTGCGAAATAGAATTGCCATGGTAGCGAGGGAGGGGGTGAGGGGAAGGGATGACTGGAGGCTTGGAGTGAGGAGGGGGAAGAGCGGTGGAGGAAAAACAAGGATGAGGCTTCGAGAAAAGTTTGTTGAGGAGGAGATTTAGTCGTATGGGGAGGGACATGGAAGATGATCTTACTGAGTGGAAAAGGAGGGAAAGACGAGGGGCAGTGGGATAGCTGGTGATGCATTATCAACAATTGTTAGGAAGTTGAGGCGGAAGAAATCTTTGTGGATTTTTCGCTCCTTGTTAACTTCCTCCGCCGGTGTATTTTCCTTTTGTAGCGTCCGTATGGGCACCGAGAGAGCAGCGCGTTACACTCTCCTCGCCGTAGCTTGGTAAGACATATTATAACGTGTTTGATTACAAACAGCACATACCTCTATTTCACCTGATAACACACCGTGAGATATGCTATAACCCATCAACATAGGACAACGAGTGACCGATACCAATCCCATCACACAGACACGCACAGAACAAGGGAGGTCAACGATGCGAAATTCAGGCTTGGTATACATTAGTGATGTAATTCCCGCGTCTCATCATGCTATTCGCGTCCCTAATTGCCAAGGGTGAAGAACCGCTCAATATATATCGATGTAAAACTGCTGTTCAGTAAATGATTCATTCTCCAGGTGTACTTACCAAGTTGTGTTTGCGGCGATTGAACCCTGGCTCTTTGGTCCCGCCTCACAACTGTCAATCAACTAATGAACAGGTTCCTGAGTTCCTGTGTGTGTGTGTGTGTGTGTGTGTGTGTGTGTGTGTGTGTGTGTGTGTGTGTGTGTGTGTGTGGGTGATAAATGGATAGCAAGAGTAAATCAATTTAACAGGATTAACTAAAGAGTACACAATAGCTAAAATAATGGGGTCGGAATTATTCTCAGGCAAAAATAAGGTATTGGACGATGAATTATACAACAACACTTTATTTATTAGTGTTTTACACAGGTGGGTATAGGAACAGACGAGCTCTGACTCCTATTAGCAAGCAGCGAGCATCCACTTCCCACTGATCATTGTAACCCTAAACCGCTTGTTTTTCATATCGGTTAATATAACCAATTACTGCTGGGTAAACAGAGGCGAACACAGGATTGGCACTAAGTCAGTCCTCCTTGGCAAGGATTCGAACCCTGGACCAAATTGCTGACGAGGTTCGGGGCGAATGCGTTACCACTGCCCCACCATCGCTCTTAAACACCCAATACGAATATGTCTTCATACTAAAGGATTGTTCTTCCTTCGACATGTTGGGGATAAATATATCTATTTGATTGTGGAGAGTTCTCTAAGGGAGTTATTCTCATAAATTTCTCGAGGTAAACTACAAATAAGATCTAAAAGACTAATTTGGATAGGGATTGAGGGATCGAAGCTGGAGTAAGCAGCGGTGGTGTATGTGACACCACGTTGATGTTGTAAGCAAGGAAGCAGGGATTTCCTGTGATGTTTGAGAGATCTCTGGTAGTGGGGAGATATGTGGTTCTGGGGAGATATGTGGTGCTGGGGAGATATGTGGTGCTGGGGAGATATGTGGTGTTGGGAGAGTTTGTGATGTTTGTAAGGTATGTAGTTCCTGGTAATATTTATTACCAGGTGTTAGTGGCTTTACAAGAATGTAAAAACATCAATGCTATATACTCTCATAAACCTAATGTACCTTCTTGTATATACATAAATAAATAAATATGCCGAGAGAATAACATTGGTAATATATGGCCTACTGGAGAAAAGTTATTTTTTATGATGTGCTGTATGAAATATTTAAAACTAAAATACAAATGTGAATACACATACTTCACACACACACACACACACACACACACACACACACACACACACACACACACACACACACACACACACACACACACACACACACACACAGGGGCCTGTGGCTGAGTGTACAGCGCTTGGGACTAGTAATCCTACGGACCGGGGTTCGATCTCCGGCGAAGGTAGAACCCAATGGACAAAGTTTCTTTCACCCTGATGCCTATGTTTCCTAGCAGTAAATAGGTACCTAGAAGTTAAACAGATGTTACGGGCTGCTTCTTTGCGTCTTGTGTGTGTGTGTGTGTGTGTGTGTGTGTGTGTGTGTGTGTGTGTGTGTGTGTGTGTGTGTGTGTGTGTGTGTGTGTGTGTGTGTGTGTGTGTGAAAAAAATTAGTTGACAGTTAAGAGGCGGGTTGAAAGAGCAGATCTCAACCCACCACAAGCACAACTAGGTGAATACACACATACAAGTGTTTGTGTGAGAAATGTCTTTAGAAACCTGTGTAAGGAATCAGTCAGAACCTTGAATACCTCAAATATCAGAACAATACTGGAGTATACGGTTCCAGTGTTGACCTCATACCTAGTCAAACACAAAACGAAGTTAGAAAAAGTTCAAAGATATGCCACCAGGCTAGTTCCCGAGTTGATGAGAATAAGCTACAAGGAAAGACTGTTGGAATTAAATCCCACAACACTGGAAAATAGAAGAGTTAGGGGAGACATGACCACCTCTAAAACTCACAGAGGAATTGAGAGGTGTAGATAAAGACAAACTATTTAACCCGGGTAGTACTCGCACAAGGGAACACACGTGCAGACTTAGTACGCAAATGAGCTACAGAGTCCCTTGACAACAAAATTTCAGTGTTAGATTAGGTAATAAATTGAATGCATTAGGCAGTGATGTGGTGGAGGCAGACTCTATACAAAATTTCGAATACTGATAGATAGAGCCCTATAGGCTGAGGAACCTGCATACCAGTTGATTGACAGTTGAGAGGCGGGACCAAAAGAGCCGAAACTCAACCCCCCGCAAGCACAACTAGGCGAGAGCACACACACGCCATTCTCGGGCCAACACCCTCACGGATAATATTTATACATTGTGAAAACAAATAAAATTGTGTGAAAGGACGAAGGCAAGACCCAGCCATCTTACGGAGGCGGAGGGCAAGCCGGCCAGGCCCTTGAAGTTTGGCGATGGACGACCCGAATATATTTGAATCTCATATTGGCCCGGCTTCCATAGACGCTGAGAAGCAAGGGTGGAAAGGAAGGGAAAGGAGAGGATTTAGATAGGTGAAATGGATGGGATAGAGGTGGGGGCGAGGCACGGAAAAATATTGTGGAAGAGAAACAGGCTGCGAAGTAGAGGTTGAAGCTGGAAAGGTGGAGGATGGATGGAGATGGAAGACTAGAGCTGGGGGATATAAATGAACACGAGGAGAAGACAGGAGAGAGAAGGGTGAAGAGGGGAATAGATGAAAATAGGGTGAGTGAGGAAAATAGATAAGAGGGAGCAACGGAGATAGATAAATATGCTAAAAATATTAGACAACGGGAGTAGACACGATTGTATTAATGGTAACTAAATACATTTGTACGAAAGTAAGATTGAAGAAAGAGAAGAAACGTATGCAGTGAAAATCGAGCAGAAACAGGTCGAGAGGAAAAAAATATATTGCCTGATTTTCTGGTGGAAACGAAGAAGGCTGAACAAATAGAGAGATACCGTACAGTAATTCTTAAAACAATAATAAGTTTTAGTGGTTTTAATAGTTCTAGTGGACATTTATGATATTTGCCAGTATTTCGAGAGATCACACCGAGTACCTTTGACACGCAGTGAGGTTCTAATCACTCGAGATAAGCTCTCCCACGATCACAAACAAACCATTTTTAAGTTTCCAAGTGTTGTTTGCATCCTCCTTTAGGACCAGCAAAAGCTTTTAGCTACTTTCGCGAGCTATTTAAAAACACTAGATGTCTGAAGATGTTCAAGACTCCCGAAGCCTCCAACCCCCTATTGTTCCGAGGGCTGGCAGCTTGCGGGGAATGGCCGCCGTGGTAATTCGAGCAGATATGACCTTGGGATTAAATCACTACACCAGTACGATCTTGGGATTAAATCACCATGCCAATACGAGTTTGGGATTACACCATCATACTAGATACAATCTTGGGATTACACCACCATACCATGACAATCTTAGGATTACACCACCATACCAGATACAACCTTGGGATTAAACCACCGAGCAAGACAAGTTACCATCTTGAGGCATACCCTCGAGGATCTCGCTCAATATTCTCTTGGAAATAGAATAATCTGGATTTACTGACCTTTGATTTATTTTTATGGGGCAAATATCCAGTGTAAACTTATGGCATGTATTTCCATTATAAACTGATAGAAAGTATTAATACTGCAACATTGTTAGATGAAATTGTAAAACTGGGGATCCTATACTGAAAAAGGGTAGCAAATATTGCAATTGGGGTTTAATACTGTAATACTGGGAGGAGTGGGTTGGTACCCCAACTCAAAGAGTGGGGAGATAAGGGAGCTGATATCCCCACAAGAGAGAGCAGGTGGAAGCTGATTCCCAAACAGGAGAGAGCAGGGGAAAGCAGGTACCCCAACACGATGAGGTACTCTCTTGGGATACTCGCTTCCTTTTACCAAATACGAGGAAGAGGAAGTAGGTATCAGACACCCCAACTGGAGGAAGAAAGGAAGAGGGAAGGGAAAAAGAAGGAGGGGGGGGGGGGTATAGCAACAAAATACTCACTCTTGCTCCATCTTTAATGGCAGTCGATGGAAGGTGGTAAATCCCGAGGTAATGGAATTACTGCCTCGAATGCACCATTGACTAGGGTCGACCAAATAATTCATCAATTGTCGATATTAACGAGGTAACTGCTACCACTGCTGCTTCTACCACTATTATCGCTGGGGTGAGTGTAGAGTGAGCCAAATAGTGATTGTGAGCCGAATAGGGGTGACTGTGAGCCGAATGGGTGACTATGGGCCGAATAGGTGACTGTGGGCATAATAAGGTTACTGCTGATGGGATGACGGGGGACTGAGAGGGGGGGGGGCAAGAAAGAGAAGGAGGGAGTTGACTCGTCAATCATCATTATCACCTACATCCACAATGTCTTCTGCGTGTCTTACCCACCAAACTCCCACAGCCTTCCCCGCCTACAACCTCTCCTGCTTCTACCTATGGTCTTCTCCCCCTTCCCCCCCCCCCCAATTCATCCTCCTTGCCACACCCTTCCTTCTTCGCCCCTTCCCTCCCTCCCTCCTTCTTACCTTCTTTCTTTTCTCCCACTTCTCTCTTTCTTTCTCTTACCCCCCTTCACACTTCCCGTTTTCCACATGTAAAGATTATGATTACGTTCCTCCAATATGGTCCCTGTTCCGTATTTTCTGGTGTTGCTACAGTTCTCTACACACTTATAATAATAATAATAATAATAACGAGAAAATTGGTAGGCGTCATGAGAAGGATTCGAACCAGCACACTTGTTACTATCAAGCCCACGCCATAGACCACTTTAATATTAATAATAATAATTATACTACTAATAATAATACAATCAATTGGAACAATGAAGTTTCTCGATCCTGCATCAAAGAACGCCAAGCCTTACACTTATACTACGACTTGGAGTAAATAAATAAATATAAATATATAAATATATATATATATATATATATATATATATATATATATATATATATATATATATATATATATATATATAAATATATATATATATATATATATATATATATATATATATATATATATATATATATATATATATTTACAATATATAAAAATGAAATTAACAAAATATATGATCATTTGGGAATAAGTATGAATCATGAGAATTATTGACAGCCAACATAAGCGAGAGAGAAGTCATTTTCGAGAGGCACAACGAGAAACAAAAGTTATCTAACACTGCAAAGAAGAGGCCTCAAGGTTTCAAAACTTCCTGCCTCCTAACTACCTAATCGTCCCAAGAATTCCACGCACTTCATTCTCTCTGAACTGACTCAAACATACAAAATCTTCTGTGTCCTATCCAATCGCCCGAAGATCCAACCAAACCAGTCTCCTTAGCGTGCCACCTACCCAGTCCTATGTGAAATTAAACCACCCCAATCACCCATGCGTCCCACCTACGTAATCCCCAAAGGAGAGAGAGAGAGAGAGAGAGAGAGAGAGAGAGAGAGAGAGAGAGAGAGAGAGAGAGAGAGAGAGAGAGAGAGAGAGAGAGAGAGAGAGAGAGAGAGAGAGAGAGAGAGAGAAAGTAAAAGCATCACCCGGCACTGAATATATCAAACCAGGTCTCCTTCCACGTCTCCGCGCCTTGGTAATGTACGCAACAATTCGTCAACAAAATAAAAGGAACACTCGTGTCACTTACATTTAACCACAAACAACACATTAATGTTGGAGTAGTGATTTATCCAAGGGTGCGTCTTAATATACGCGGACGTGAATTGTAGATAAGTTTACTCTCGATAAGCAGAGAAAGAAGCGGAGCTTCAGAGGTTCTTTAACTAATTTGCTGACAGAATGAGTTAAATTAGCTCCTTCAGTCTCAGCCGACAGAATGAGCTAAGAGTCCTTCTTCATCCTTAGCCGACAGAGTGAGCTAAGAGTCTTCCTTCAGTCTCTAGCAGGGAAGATCGTAAGTTTAAGTGGTCAAAAACGTTAAGATAATATCGAGATGATTTATCATGGTAGGAAGCTCCACGCAAGTGACTACGAGTCTCTAAACGACTACTTTATGCTTCCAGGATGAGGGAGAGATTAAGAAACTAGCGATATGGATATGACCGTGAAATCTCAGGTACCGATGCTCCACGCACAGGGTAATGGGTATACAATACTACTCACGCCCTCAAAAAAGAAAAAAAAGAAAAAATACAAAAACAAATACGCATCCATCCACCCAAAGAACCCTTCCCTCCAACCCACACATGAACACCACACACACATACACACATACATGCCCTAAAAACACACACACACACCCTTCCCCACTTCCACCCACATGCACGCACCCCCACAAACTCCCCCACACACCTTCCTGACACTACCTACCTACCCCCACTGCTCCTCCACCACCAACGCCTCACTTAAACTAATGGCCAATCGCGCTAATGACTCCTACTAAAGTTGTTGCAAAAATACCCGGTTGCAAGGGGGGAGTATAATTTTTTTCTTTCAACAACCCCTCAATCCCAAGCTTCATAAGAGTTGTTCCCCCACTCTCTGGCCCACAGCTGACGGGATAACGACTTGCTTTTAA
The DNA here is from genome assembly GCF_040958095.1 of Procambarus clarkii. Classification (NCBI taxonomy): domain Eukaryota; kingdom Metazoa; phylum Arthropoda; class Malacostraca; order Decapoda; family Cambaridae; genus Procambarus; species Procambarus clarkii. Next base: position 4,968,065 of record NC_091156.1, on the reverse strand, counting down.
CACGCGAAAACTGTTTATTTCCACCCGTCAGAAAGTTTATTTCTTGGTTTTACATTTTATTCGTGATCTTAAGCTTGGTTGATTGTTTAGGGGCCTATGACAGCTGATTTTGCCTTGCTTAATACATTAATTTATGATTTATTGTTGTTTTGTTTGGTTTAGTTTTTCGTCGTTTTTGACAATAACTTTCGATGTTTGGCTTTAACGCAATTTTCTTCCGTGTTGTCTAATATTTTCTGCACGTTCAATAAATTTATTATTTATTTAATTATTTATTTAATAATATTTTGAGTTATTTAATTTATTAACTATCTTGTTACTTTATATTATTCAGTTAGTAAAAACAGAGAAATAAAAATATGTGCAATCAGCAGACCTGTTATAGAGATGTAAAAGAGAGCCGCGTACAGCTTTTCCTTGGTAATCACACACACACACACACACACACACACACACACACACACACACACACACACACACACACACACACACACACACACACACACACACACACATGAAGCTGGAAAAAGTTCAGAGGAATGCCACTAGGCTAGTCCCAGAACTAAGAGGCATGAGTTATGAGAACAGGCTGCGTGAACTGCACCTCACGTCGCTGGAAGACAGAAGAGCTCGGGGAGACATGATCACCACATACAAAATTCCCAGGGGAATTGACAGGGTAGAAAAGGATGAATTATTTATCACGGGTGGTAAACGCACAAGGGGACACAGGTGGAAGCTGAGAACCCAAATTAGCCACAGAGACATTAGAAAGAACTTTTTCTGTGTCAGAGTAGTTAGTAAATGGAATGCACTAGGAAGCGATGCGGTGGAGGCAGACTCCATACAGTTTCAAATGTAGATATGACAGAGCCCAGTAAGCTCAGGAATCTGTACATCAGTTGATTGACGATTGAGAGGCGGGACCAAAGATTCAAAGCTCAACCCCCACAAGCACACCTAGGTGAGTACACAAATAAACACACACAGGGGCTCCGGTGGCCGTGTGGACAGCAGGCTGGACACGAGTTGTAAATAAGAGAAATTATTTAAATGAAAATGTTTTATTGAAAGGCAAATAGGGAAGTGCATATAACACCTAATAAGAATGTCTTTTAAAAAGTAAATCATGATTAATATGGAAATATGATGAGAGTTTCAGAACTGGAATGTCTGCTCTGAAATTCAAAACTGATGTTAAATGTAATAAGAGACATCTGTTTTAAACCTATTTGGGCATGTTTATTGAAAATCTATTAATGTATTCGGGAAGCTTAGTAAAGAATATCTACATAAAGACCATTGCAGAATGTCTACGATAAGACTATTAAAGAATGTCTACCAATATCACATCTCTGAAGCTCAACTGAATATGAAAATAGTCAAAAATTCACGCCGTTCTTAAAATTCCATTGTAATTAATTTTTCTCCCCAAATACCTGACTCTGAAAGCGAATATCTGACATACCTTATCACAGATCCCCCTCTCGACCAAACATTCCAAGGGCAGTTAGGTGTAGGGGAGAGGTGTACTGTCGAGTGTCGAGGAACGAGCGTAGAGAAGATGGGTATAGAGAAGACGTGTGTAGTGACCAGAGAGATGTAGGGTAATATACCAGAATGTGATGAAACGTGTGACATGGATATATATATATATATATATATATATATATATATATATATATATATATATATATATATATATATATATATATATATATTATATGGAAGGTATATGACGAGTGTTTAAAGACCCTTTGACAGGTGGAGGGCTGGTGTATGTAGGGACAATGACAGGTGTATGGCAGGTGTTTGAAGGGGCAACGACAGGTGTATGTCGGGAAGAGGAATGACAAAGTGGGTGTCAGGCAAGAATTCAGTGGATTGGAAGGGATTGAAAAAGTGGGTTCAATGGAAGCAGAGAAGGACGAGTTAAGCGGAGATGATATAGAGGGAGTCACTATAGAGAGGGAGTAGTGATATAGAGGGTATAGTGATATAGAGAGAAAGCAGTTATACAGAAGGGAATATTGATACAGAAGGGACTAGTGATACAGGAGGGAGTAGTGATACAGGAGAAAGTAGTGATAAAGGAGGGAGTAGTGATAAAGGAGGGAGTAGTGATAAAGGAGGGAGTAGTGATAATGGAGTAGTGATACAGAAGAGAATAGTGATACAGAAGGGAATAGTGATACAGGAAAGAATAGTGATAATGAAGGGAGTAGTGATATAAAGAGCTAGTGCTGATTTAGAATGAGTAGTGATGTAGAGGGAGCAGATATATAGAGGGAGAGGTGATATAGGGAGGCGTGAGCGACGAAGGTAGGTACGTAGCAGTGGATGAGGGGAGTAGTGAACAACAGGGCTGGAAACCGAAGGGAAAAACAGAAGGGGGAAACGACCTGACAAAATTCATCAAGAAGAGAGAGGGTGGCCGAAAAAGAATGCAATATGGTGCCCAGTCGATCACCACGAGGGGAAAGGCGGGAATGAAGGGATGGGGGGGGGTGGAGTTAGGGCAAAGGAGAAAAAGGGGAGACAAGGGGAAAAGGGGGTAACGTTCCCCTACCTCTAGTGACACATTCCACACACTTTTCACCCCTCTACCTCTCATCATTTTTTATTCATTTCCCGTGCCTGTCATTTTATCTATAGTCATTACCTTAATATGAACACGTTCATTTTTAGGAACGATTTTGTTCTCTCTGGCTTTTTTATACTTCTTTTCGCTAAAGATAAATGGAACCTATAGGAAATAATTCAGTGTGTGTGTTATGTATTGGCTTCAGAAAGAAACTGAAGCTCCAGGATGAACTGGTACATGATATATATATATATATATATATATATATATATATATATATATATATATACAAGTATATATATTCGCTAGTTGTATTAACATAATTGTGCTTCAGGGGTTGAGCTCTGCTCTTTCGGCCCACCTCTCAACTGTTAATCAACTGTTACTAACTACTAAGTAACTATTTTTTTTTCACACACACACACACTCAAACCCAGGAAGCAGCCCGTTACAGCTGTCTAACTCCCAGGTACCTATTTACTGCTCGGTAATAGGAGCATCAGGGTGAAAGAAACTCTGCCCATTTGTCTCTGGCGGCGCCGGGAATCGAACCCGGGTTTCAGGATTACCGGTCAGGAGCCCTGTCCACTCAGCTACCTTACCCCTACTGTGTGTGTGTGTGTGTGTGTGTGTGTGTTTAAAATGGACGCTCTCTCCGTGAATGTGAATTTCATGATAAACTGAAATACTATTGACAATACGATCATGTTGCTTAATTAAAATATTTACTTTTCAATTAAAATCCATACCGTCTGAATGCTAAATAGTATTCAACAAATCTAAAATACAGATAAACCGATTTTAAATTACGTTAACAAAGAACTTATACTAAAAACATGATTACATTCTTCAGAGACGAAAATGAGAGTAGTTATTAAAACAAAAAAGAAAAAATATTAGGCAAGTTATGTAATTATGAGGAAGTATAATTTGATACCATCCAACATTGAAAATAAAGACTAAATATAAATCACAATTAAAATCCTAAAGATTCAAAGAGTCTATGCAAGACCAAATTAAATAAAACACTATCCATGTCACATTTTATAAAGAAAAAGCAATTATAAAATAATGAATACATTATTGTTATATTCGATAACACAAACAGAAAACTATATTTTTTTTTATTTTGCCTACTTAAAAAAAAGAGAGTACCAAAAACACAAATCAAGGGAAAATAAACAATTACAAATATAATGACACGCAAATAAAACATGTGCGGAACAAACAAACACTTGATGATATTTAACATAGTTTACAATTGGACAGCTGATGCATTATTGTTTAACAGAGGCCGCATCTCCCTAATATTAAAAAACTTTATTTAAACTCATATATAAAAATTCCCTGATATTTACAAACACAAAAATTCCAAAATACTAAACTCGGGTTCGTATAAAGAATGACCACTCTCGTGATAGTGATTTAAAATTTCTGAAAATATAAAATATTAATAAAGCATCATTCACTTTTACATCTACTGTCAGCGTTCAAAATCTTCCCTAAGTCTTCCCTTTAACATTTTATCCACGTTTTTCCATCATTTTATTCTGCTATCCCATTTTCTATTATTCTTTTATCGAGGTTTACCTCTCGTAACACCACGTTCCCATTTTCTCTCTTGCTCAGAGCCATAAGTCAGCGTAATCCCTAATCTACCTCATAATTTTAATCCTAATTAATACTTGTCGGGTCTAACTGTAAGAAGGTAATTTGCTCGAGTTTAACTGCACGCCAAAACGACCCTTAATGCTCGCCGCGTGCGCTTGCAACAGACGCCCTTGTTGTCCTCACACCTGATAAGTTATGGCCCCCAAAAAACAAGTTTCACTATAATAATAGCCAAAATTTTCCAATCATGCTTTTGCAGGAAATTAACTCTCCCTTGGGTGTTTTATATTTTTATTATTGAATACTGCTAAATTTAACGTGTACAAAAATTGCTTACGATGATCATTACGAGGTCGTGTGTGTGAGTCGAAGGTTTGAGGAATCAGGTACTTGTGTTGGCAGTAACCAGCGAGGTAACCTTTATTGAAGGCCAGCTCCGGTGAGGTGCTTAATCTCATTATACCTGTAATAAAAGTCTCGCTAAACACTGTGGCATCACGACGCTTATCAGCCTGGAACAAAGCCCTTTGATGTTCTGCTATAGCTGGCGTTCTTCAATGTATACTAGTATTTAGTTAATTTAAGCCTTCCATGAGAAATATATATAAATAGAAAACAAAGTCCGGTGCCTGCATGGAGTGTCCACAGTTCAGGAGAGGAAGGGCATAACGGTGGGTACGTCCATTAGGCTTGAATGGCTCATTGTATCCATTTGATTTTGATCCTAATGGCCCGAAATCAATTGTAGCCTTCTGTCTCGGAGCCTCATGATTAACTAGCTCGTTTTTTGATAACTATTTATTGCGTTGCGCGAGCCACAAGGGCACAAGCGGCAGATAAGGCTGGGACCGGCTTGAGGGTCGAGAATAATGGGAGGTGAGGAGTTGGCTGAGTGACCTTCCTGCCCCAGCCACACCAAGTTGTCAACAGACACTTCTGTACTGTGCTCGTCGCCTCTTGCACCTCCTGCCTCCTACAACCCCCCGTCCATCCAATCCCGCCAACAGCAAACACACACACACAAAAAACTAGTTTGTGCTATCTACCCATACTCCATCTGCAGGGTCTAACTCGATAAAAAAAAGTTGGGGATGGTTAGGCGTGGTGGGGGTTACCTAGCAGGGAGGATGAGAGCCATGTTTTGACATGGCTACACGAGGATGTACAAGACGCACCATCTCCGCCTGACACTCCGGTAAAGACGCAATTATTTTGCCAGCCAACACAGATTTATGATCGGTGCATAATCGCGTAATCTTTCAAGGAAATGTATTCGTAAAAAGAATTATCAAGTATCTCCTACGGCACGATTTATGGGTTACTCTCAATAGGCTGACTCCTCCTTTCTTAGACTGTAATTTACAAAGCATCTACACAGTAATCATGGTCATTCATCATCCTGGGTACGCTCCGCCCACTGACTCACGCGTCAGGTATCCCACACTTGCGATTCCACATGGGACTTTTTCGCCTTCGGGGATTTAGGAAATGGCGTTGACTGGCTCTTAGTAGGGAATGTCCCTATTCTCTTGACGCCCAGTGTCCAAGGGTCAACATACATCGAGGGGGTGTACCGCTGCATCTATATATACATCGGAGGGTGTACCCAGCTTCTCTGCTTATACAATATGAGTTTACTTACGTCCTTAAATATGCTCGAGACTAAAGTATATTTGACTGGTGGTCATCAAGCTAGTGCGTTGACCGTCACATGAGGTTCATAGCGTTTAAGCTCAACAAAAACCGAAACTCCCTGTGACCAGTGTTGAATAGCGGACACTAATCACGATATTTTTTAGTTAATCTTTTCATAGCTTTGGATTTTTTTTATATACTTATTATCATTCTCTATAGGATCTGAATTAAATTTGATTCCCCAAAAGCGAGAAAGAGGACAAAACAATGCACCACACGTAGTTATGATTCGCAAATTTCGTTTCAACTTACTATAGGTTTCCAGTAACAGAAACCCACATTGAACTTCCTATGAACCACTGTAAATGTTGGAAATATGTGTATACTGCGCACCATTTCCCCGAACTAGAAATAACTCCCTAGCCCCTAACTCCGGTCAAACACAGCCCCATGACTCTGGACAAACATAGCCCCTGACTCTGGACATACACAGCCCCATGACTCTGGACAAACACAGCCCCATGACTCTGGACAAACACAGCCCCTGACTCCAGACACAACCCCTGACTCCGGACACAACCCCTGACTCCGGACACAACCCAGCCCTTAACTCCGGACAAAGCCGGAGTTAAGGCTTTTTATATAAATATACGAAATATAAATATCCACTTCTTTAGGTAAATACGCTCGACTACGCGTACATTGAAATAAATTATCGTTATACAAATAATTCAAGAATTAACCATGAACATTATCGCAAATAGCAGATACTTCCAATTTATTATAAACTAGAAATGAAAAGGTTAAATAAAAGTATGACCAATAAATTTTGGATCTAAGATACTAGCAGAAATTTACACAGGTAAAATATAAAGTGACAAATTTATCCTAAAATAATAGAGGATCATTATCGTCGTGCCCCGGACAACATTGATGACTATTAAATGCTTACTTGTGATTCCGAATTTAATTAAGGTGATCAAGTTGTGTTCCACCGGAGCAGAGACTAATGTGTCTAGACCGAAGACAAAAATTACTAATTCCTAATTTGAATGGGGTTTTCCCGTCTATTATTAAATCATCAGCAGACCAGGCAGCTGTAAATAATTCCTCTGATTCCTTGTAATTCACCAAGACAAAAGGTTTTGTACCTCTGGAAGATGCCTCGAGTCACTAAGCTAAGCGCTTCAAGAATCTACTACAACACCTTCCTGAGAAGTGTAAAGCATTTGGCTGTTAATCATGCAGTATTAATGCAAGCTTAATTCATTAGGAATTAAAATACAGCAAATGAACCGGCTTGAGAGCTGCTTGAAGGACGCAAGGTACCCTCTGGACCCTTCAGTAACACGATCTAAACCACTCAAATCTGTAATATTAGAGTTTCCGAGGATCCTGTTTTAAGACGTATTCTCTTCCTTCTGTCACCTAAATGATGTTTACAATATTTCGACGGTGACGAAAGCTGTACTTTTTGCTCACAACTCAGCTTATATCACAGCCAAAGACTACGACAACCTTAAAAACACGATTAAATGGTTTGTAGTAAATAGATTTTCCTTTAATATTGGTAAGACTCTATGACTTTGCGCAGATCCAGGAACAATTTCCAAGGGGATTAACTTGCCCAGTGGGCGTTGTTTCGACATTCAATCAAAGTTATCATCGTTGATGACGTTGGTTCGACGCTGAATTGACGTTGCTCTTGGATATTGAGGCCACTGGGTCGTAATAAACGAGACAGCCGTAACTAGTGTGTTCTCACACCAGTTCCTTCCTGAAGCTTTTGACGAGCAAGTGAACTAGACGTCTCATTTAACCATCTTGCAAGCAAAATTATCTCAAATTATTTACCAAACTAGAAAACTTTTTTACTTAAATATTGTATTCTAGTTTAGTAACTTAATCCAGGTTTTTGTGAGCAGGCACGGATAACTGACCCTTTGCCCCTGTGTTGTGTACTTAAAACATTACTGTACTGTTCCTAAGGCAAATAAAAATATGAGTATCAAAGGTCTACACATAAGACGACGTGATATTTACTGAGCTCACCAATTAAACCAAAAAGAATCAAGAGTGAAATTTATTTCAATCTTAGTATTCCACCACGGGCAAGGAAGGGGTTCTGAGTGGTCGAGGTAAAGGTCTTAGGTGGGAGGTCTTGGAGAATGGTCTCTGGTGGTCTCCAAGATAGTGTAGAGAAGAGAGCCTCAGGCGTCGAAGATCACCCTTGTGGTGGAGTCACAAGCCGCAACCTAAACTAACTTCTGAATGTTTTGTCTTAAATTCTTTAGTTCTAACCTGCAAGTCCTCAGACAATGAGCCACCTGACTGAAGGAGCACGTAAAGGAACAGGAGCAGTTAGATGAGTGAGACAAATAATAAGGAACTGTACTTGAAGAAGAGAAGTAACAGAGGTAGCAGCTAAGATGATAGTACCAGAACCTGAAGCTTGGAAGAATGAACAACTGGAATGATAGAACAAGAAGTAATGACAGTCGAATAAACAGAATGATAGAACGAGTAGCAATAACAACCGAGGAATTGATATACATACACAATACACAGCCAGAATGATAAAACAAGAAGCAGTAACAGCAGACAGAACAAGAGTGATAGAACAAGAAGCGGTAACATAACAGACGGAACAGCAGATGGCATTACTAGCTGCAGCATAAGAGATAACAATACTTGAAGAGCGGTCGACCAAGTGCAGCTGCAACAGGACACCAGGAAGAGCATTACACCAGCAGTAGGAGCATGAAGGCAACAGGAGCGTGATAGCAGTCAGAAAGAATACAGGAGTAGAACAGCAGCAGCAAGAGAGAGAGAGAGAGCATCAGGTGCATGACGAGGAGGAACATTACAAGAGAGGGAGCATGAGAGTAATGAAAGCATGATAGCAGCAGGAACATGACAGCAGCAGGGTCATAACAAGTAGCAGGATCATGATAACAGTAACAGAACCATGACGGCAGAAAGAGCATTACAGCAGAAGGAGAATGACAGCAACAGAAAGATATACATTTTCCAGCACGCCATGCAGAAGTCATGGTACATCGATAATATTAATAACAGTAGTAGTAGTAGTAATAGAGGGAATAGTTGTAATAGTAGTAGTAATAGTAGTTGAAGTAGTAGTAGTAGTAGTAGTAGTATTCACTCTTAATTCATCTCAATTTGAACACATTCTCGGAGTAATGAACATTGTCGTCAACAGGTTAGGTAGGATCGTTAAGGTTCGTACGGTTATGGTTTGGGAAAACCACTTCAAATCACAAGGTTTTAAAATCTTGGTCACGGGCTGAAAGATGCGGCATCACCATAATAACAATAGAAACAGCAGCACCAAAAGTTACAAATTAATAACTAGAAGTTACAAATAATTAGCTAAAAGTTACAAATTAATAACCAAAAAGTTATAAATGATTAAATAAAACTTTCAAATTAATGACAAAAAGTTACAATTCAATAGCTAAAAGATACAAATTATTAACCAAATGTTAAAAATGAATCAGAAGTGGCAAATTAATGACTAAAATAAATATTTAAAAAATATTGAAGCAACAGAAAGATCAACAAAAAAAGGGAAAGGAGTTACTACGGTTACTACAAAAAGCAAAACACCTTAAAGTAAAGAGAACAGCACGCCCGACACAATAGGACAACATGTGAGGGAACAGATAAAATTGAGAGAGAACAAGAGACAGAGACAAAATACTTTGATGTTGATTAAAGTTTTATTTAAAATTTTAGCATGAAATAGCTAGGTCTTGATTTTTTTTACATTCGTAGTAGACATTACAAACTGCGGTTGTAGCTTTTAGTAGTCTCTCATCCCACCATATATATATATATATATATATATATATATATATATATATATATATATATATATATATATATATATATATATATATATGTCGTACCTAATAGCCAGAACGCACTTTTCAGCCTACTATTCAAGGCCCGATTTGCCTAATAAGCCAAGTTTTCATGAATTAATGTATTTTCGACTACCTAACCTACCTAACCTAACCTAACCTAACTTTTTCGGCAACCTAACCTAACCTAACCTATAAAGATAGGTTAGGTTAGGTTAGGTAGGGTTGGTTAGGTTCAGTCATATATCTACGTTAATTTTAACTCCAATTAAAAGAAATTGACCTCATACATAATGAAATGGGTAGCTTTATTACTTCATAAGAAAAAAATTAGAGAAAATATATTAATTCAGGAAAACTTGGCTTATTAGGCAAATCGGGCCTTGCATAGTAGGCTGAGAAGTGCGTTCTGGCTACTAGGTACGACATATATATATATATATATATATATATATATATATATATATATATATATATGTCGTACCTAGTAGCCAGAACGTCGTATTCGGCCTACTATGCAAGGACCAATTTGCCTAATAAGCCAAGTTTTCCTGAATTAATATATTTTCTCTAATTTTTTTCTTATGAAATGATAAAGCTTCCCATTTCTTTATGTATGAGGTAAAAACAATTTTATTGGAGTTAAAATTAACGTAGATATATGACTGAACCTAACCAACCCTACCTAACCTAACCTAACCTGTCTTTATAGGTTAGGTTAGGTTATGTAACCGAAAAAATTAGGTTAGGTTAGGTTAGGTAGGTTAGGTAGTCAAAAAGCAATTAATTCGTGAAAACTTGGCTTATTAGGCAAATCGGGCCTTGCATAGTAGGCTGAGAAGTGCGTTCTGGCAACTAGGTACGACATATATATATATATATATATATATATATATATATATATATATATATATATAAATATATATATATATATATATATATATATATATATATATATATATATATATATATATATATATATATATATATATATATATATATATATAGAAAGAGCAGAATGCATCTCGTGTATAATTAATACGAACATCTTTTGTTCAAGCGACATCTCTCCATTTTATTCGGAAAATTAATCCCAAGCATTTACACTCGGTTAAGGTTGAAAATATCACCCATTAATCCTGTAAATTAGTCTCTTAATGGGACGCCAAAGAATTAAGTGGGCGGCTGCGATATATTAATGGGGGACTGTAGCAGTAGCAAAGAAGAATGGGAATACAAAGTTAGCGAAAGAGAAATGGGAAGGGATGAGGGAAACACAAAAGATGTGTATGTAGAAATATATGATTCAAGTAATGGAACAAATATGGTAATGAAATATAATGCTAATAAAAACACAGCTTAGCATTGCACGATTCTTGGTTAGAACAACCGGCTTTTATTGTATATTTATCTATATATATATATATATATATATATATATATATATATATATATATATATATATATATATATATATATATATATATATATATATATATATATACATATATACATATATATATATATATATATATATATATATATATATATATATATATATATATATATATATATATATATATATATATACATATATATATATAAGGGTATCACCTCTTGTATTATTGAGGAGCCTTACCCTTGGAGAAGATATTATACGCCATTCCCTGGGAAGCCTCCAGAGGCTCTCACTTATGCACAGACAGGAAAAGATTCTATTCCACAACCAGAAAGACAGATATAAATATATACAAATTATCCAGTCAAAAATATTACACGGAGTCGGAGAAGACGGGTCAACCGGACTCTTTCTGCATGAGCAGTTAATTACCGTAGCCACAAGTTGAAGATGGTCAATAGGGGAGGGGGGAGGGGTCAAGATGAGGTTACATTTTTCTTTACAAATTATCATTTATTGATAATTCACTTGAACAATTCATATTTTGAGGCCTTTGTATTTGTTTTGATAATTGATTTTAATACTTTTGCTGTTTTTCGTGAAAAATTAGCAATGATTATATATGATTAATACTAATATTCATTAAACGAATTATGTTTACAAATATATATTTTTTAAATAAATGCAAATTTGCTTACATTTGTTTTATAATTTCAAATGCTTTATTACAGGTTCATTTACATACAAATGCAATATTATTACTTCATTTTAAAATAATTGAGTGACATTAAGCGGTTTCATCGTAAATATGCATTTAAGCAAAACATTTAGAATATATTATTGATAAATAATTTCACTGGCACACTAGTGCCATGATAGCCAGATACTAGGCACCTTATTACTATGTCAACGAAGTTATTGGCGCCACAATTTTAATTTTATTTTATACGAACGTAAAACCATCCAAAAAGTAACGAAATCCAAGTTGACCAGACCACACACTAGAAGGTGAAGGGACGACGACGTTTCGGTCCGTCCTGGACCATTCTCAAGTCGATTGTCGAACGAAAACCAAAACTCACTCCTCATGAGATATTGTTCATCTTGGTACCGGGTTCATTCAGACACAGCCCATCCTCCTGTTTTGTAAGTACTTATAGTAAAGATGAGGACCATAGTATATATTCCGACGTTCACAAATAATAGAAAGTAGAAATCTTAACTATTGAGTTGAACCAACCTGAAAATTATTTTTAAATGTGTGTGGCTTAAACAAACTAAACTAACAAAATCAAATCGACTTATACGCGATATCTGAGTCCTAATATAGTACATGTGTACTATACTAGGCCTAGGAATATTTAAGTTTGTTTTTTAGCTTCATTTTTTTTAAATAATTCTTTACTAGCCAGTATACTACTATCTAAAAGCTAAGTACGTACGAATTCGTAACTATTGACAACCGTCACAATAGGTACTATCTTAAACAGGAGGATGTGTTGCATACACACACATGCACAAACTCTACTCAGCATCACATTCAATACGCAAAAACATTCACAATACACAAACACAAATTCGGCGTTCTAAACTAGCAGGTTATTCATAACATTATTTGACCATTGATTAAGAAAGTCATACAATTCCACTGCAATTTGTTAAGATCGCTTCATAAGGCTTCACTACTCTCAACGTTACACCAATTTCTTCCCACCCAAGCCGCGATATTTTCCACTGACAACAACAGGCGTCGATCAGACGCTAATTACGAGCAATGTCGTCCAGGAAGATGTTTGCACGAGTTTCAGGTTTCAGGCGGGTTTCAGTGTTCAAATTAAAAAAATAAAAGACAATGACATTGTTAAAAAGACTATGAGAAAGAGATTGAAAAATATATTGAAGTCGTACAATGGCATCGAAGCCAAAGAGATACATGAGTCTTGTGATTTCCTTGTGACAGAGAGGAAATATTCGCCACTAACACAAACGGTCGGAGTTCAGGATACGCAGTCCAAGAACCCGAGTTCAATTCCAGGCCGAGAAAGAAGCAAATGGGCAGAGTTTCCTTCACCCGATGCCTTTGCTCACCTTTATAGTAACTAGGTACCTTGGGGTTAGTCACTTTTTGCGGGACGCATCCTGGGAGATGTGTGTGAGTGAGAGAGAGAAATATGTGTAGTAGATATGATAGGGAATAATAGGTCAGCAGTCAATACATTACACAACCCACTATTAGAAAGGCTGAGCCCAAAAGCTAACAGCACGATCCTGCATGCGCAAATAATAATTAAGCAGCTGCACTACAACTAGCTGTTAATATACAAACAAATACAGGAGAAGGAGTAATTTTGTTGTGGCTCAAACTCAAACACATAAAAAATACATGATAGTAATATTATAACAATTGTAATGTAACTGATTCACTGATTCACAGAGCAAGAGTTTCAGAATGGATGTCATATTTAAAACTTCTCTGCATCAGAAAATCACACTAGACATAGGCATTCCAAGCTCATATTGTTAAAACCGCGCTACTTCAAGACACTGGGTCCAACAGAAAACAAACACTCGGGAGGAAGTAAGCAATAGAATAATCAATTTAGAACTGGAAACTATATGTACGAGCAGCATATGGCGTCTACCAGACAATTTGATATTCTTATAACCAGAATTATGCGAACACTCCAACCGGTTGTTAGTGAATGCACAATATTCAGTCATTTAAAACTTTATAACATAACAAATGAAGATTTGCAGCTATTTCATTTACTCACGGATATTAAAAGATACCTCACAGTACATACGAACTTTTCTAGTGCATACTCTATTAGCAGACTTTCAAACCATATGTTTGACCAAATATCAAGCGCTATTGAAATAATAGGTAAGCCACTCAATATCGCTCTGGAGGGATTTAGTTATAGCACGTGTGTATGTGCTAGGAATAATAATGATTGCTACACTATTACGAATCACAGGTTATTGTTAACTTTTTTATTAATTAAACAACCTCAACTTATCGCAAGCTATGAAGGGCCAGCACTTGGTCACATCACGTTCTCGTAGTTTCATCAACCATTAAAGTTAGCATTTGTCATTTATTATCAAAAAACCGCAGTTTTTCAACTACTCAAACGAAAATAAGCAGTTTCAGAGCTCAAAGAATGACTGGATATGCCAGGAATCGCAGCAGAATTCCTGTTGTTACGTAGCGAGAATGATGAGTAGGATACACTGAATCTGTTCTCCCTCAAGCGGGCGCGTTTCTCTTACAGTGATATTAGGTGCCGCTACACATTTAAAGATGTTGGTCTCGCCTTTCAACCTCAAGGTCGACCCAGATTAAAGACAAATTCACTTTTTCATTTTTCAAATTTGTTCTTACCAGGCAGCCTAAACAAATTCAGAGTTTTTGCCAGTTTTTTGTTTTATTATTATAGTTGGACATGGCGCAAGCTGAAAGACTCCGTGTCCTGTTCGCACACTACGGTGAAACATTTGATTCACTGCTAATGGTTCAGATATCATAAACAATTGTCAACAGACACAACAAAAATTTCAATTGAACGCCACCTGTGGCGGTGAATTATCGTGGAGACCATAACACTGGTCATCATGCACCACTGTGGGCACATCACAACTGCAGGAAACCGCATACATCACCTACGGCAAGAGGTACACGTGGGGTGAAGAGGTTTGACAATTCAGTTTCCCACACTATTTGTGGATGCCAGACTCCTCTATCGTGGTACGTTCTTCAATGAATACGTACGTTCGAAGCTAAGTCTCGTGAATGAAAGAGCAGCAACAGGTCCTTGGGGATGCCGTATTCATCCGCAAAGAACCAACATGATGTCAAAATGACATTCAGAGAGAAGAGAGGGAGAGATAAAAGAGAGAGAGAGTCTTCCGCCAACACGCCCTCACAAGGTTACCACACTGACTGCATCCTTCCCGCTCTCAACACATGGAAAGCACATGCAACTTATCCACTACAAGGGTATCATATAGCATACTTACTGCGGGTGGCGACGGCACGAGGACGTCACTTAAAATATAATAATACACAAATCACAGCACACACTAAAACGAAATCCACGTTTAACGACACGTGCGGAGAAGACGAGGGTGTAAGCAACCCTCTCAGAACACCTGAACTATCTACTGCACTGGGCCCTATACGCGTCTCCAAAGGCCCCCTCCCCCACCCCCCAGCTCCTCCATGCACCCTGCACCCCCAACTGACCCCCCCCCATGCCTCACCCCCCCCACCCAACTCCTCCTTCTCGTCATACTCCTCCCCACCTTATCCTCCTCCCACCTTGGCGCTGATGGCGTTTGCAACTACTGCAAGAGCGACAGAGTTGGCAAGGTGTATTGTGCAGGTATGCATGCAATCATTCGGAAAGCGACCTCATAGGTGTTTGTCTTCACTTACAACATGGCTGCTCCCTAACAAGTGCAAGACCCAGGAGGCGGGATTGAAGAAGTTTAGGGTAAAGAGAACCATCGAACGACAGCCGTACGGTTTGGCATTTCCATTTTTTTTTTAAATCGCGTCGCATAACCAGTGTCGGGAAGGGAGATAACCCAACATTTGTGTAAATATTTCCACCGGAGGTTAGGGCAAATTATGCCACAGGTGACAGGTGGATGGAGGAGACACCAAGTCGTAGATCTTCCACAAGGGTGTTTTTGCACGCGCCGCTTGTACGAAAACGACCCATATTGAGCTATTAACTTAAGTCCTTGATGGCTGGTGACGTGAAGCCATAAATTAGTCCCCCTCCCCTCCTCTCCTCCTCCCTCCATCCTCACCCCCCCCCCCTCCCACCCCTTGTCTTCTACCTTCTCTTCAACTCCCCCTCCCCCCACCTTCTCTCCTCCCTCCTTACAGCCCCCCTCTAATTATCACCCTCCTGCGACCTCCCTCACAGCTGCAACACCGCAACTCCTCACTGCCACAACTGCTCGTCACTACAATAGGTCAGTAAGTACGACCAACTTCTGTCTCTCTCCCTCACCACAGTCTCCACCACCGATCACCCAACCACTGTCACAGCTCACCAACATTATTACCACCACTGCTCATCACTCACTACCCACCAACACTGTTCACCACCACCGCGTTCTCCACCACCACTACTACTACTATCGCTCACCACCACTAACCCTGCCGCAAACCACCACTCACCACCACCCACCACCGGTCACCACCACTGCTCAGCACCACCTCCGTTCACTTCAACTACCGCCGCACACCACCACCATCGTTCACCATCACTACGGCAGTTCACCATCAATACCGTTCACCAACATCAACACCGCTGATCATCAACTTCGCTCACCACCACATAATTTTATATAAAATTCGCCTGTGATACGCGCAACACAAGAACAACCGGACACAAGAACAACTGTGAGGCCACAACACAATTTTCTCCACCACAGCCCCGCTGGCCATAGTTAGCACCGATCAATGAGATCTTTAACTCACCTTTTCCACCCACCACTGCTTGCCATCCCCACGCACGCACGCACGTACGCACGCACACACGCATGCACGTATATACGCACGCACGCACGCACAACCACACACACACACACACACACACACACACACACACACACACACACACACACACACACACACACACACACACACAAAGCAACTTGCTATCAATACAAAGCTTCATATACAGTTCTTAATTACATTATTAACCAAAACCTCCTACCACCACCACCTCCTACCACCATCTCATACCTCACAAACCCCCTACCAGTAATACTGCTACAGTTACTGCTAATATTAACACGCTGGGTTATATATTTATTTACCATTACAACTGTTGTTTCGACAACAACTACCACTCCTACTTTTATGCTATTCATACAACTACTTCCCAAGCATGGCTACCCTACCATCGTTCATCACCGGCATAACTTTAAAATAATTTCACAATCCTTCACCACCATCATAAACAGTATTATAACATGATGTCACAAGCAGCCACCACATATCTCACTCACAACTGCTACACACTTATGAACAAATTCACAAGGGCCGTGACGAGGATTCGAACCTGTGTCCGGGAGCATCCCAGACACAACCTTAATCGACTGAGCTAGCACTGCCTTAATCTTGTGGATTTGTTCATTTGATGCATCACGTTAATGTGATCTCTATGTGTAGTGTTACAAACTTCTTTTAACCCAACTACCCTTTCGTACGTTGCCAGCAGTACCGTCACCCTCCAATACCATCATTCTCTCTTACCACCATTTCACAGCACTACATCACCATCCCCCCCTCACCACCACTCCACAACACCATCACCTCTCATCACCACCCCTTATCATCACTCTAAAACATCATCACCCCTCACCCACCTGTCATCACCAATCCACAGCAACACGCCTCTCCAGCAGCCAACAGCGAGACCTCCTCACCACCATTCCACAGCACCATCACCGCTCACCACCACCACTTCTCATCACCATCCCACAACAACACGCCTCACCAGCAGGCCACAACAACACCCTCTCACCACCACCACTATCCATCACCACCGCCGATCACAACTACAAGTCTGCTAGACACCAGCTTGAAGCATCCATATTTATCCTGGTGGCGGCATCTGATTCTAGCAACTCTCTTGAACACCAGTCTCTGACACACATAAAAACCCACCTTTCCACTCTCAAAATATTTTCATGTAACGAAGAAGGTCGTAAACTTTAAACTGTAGATAATATTCGATTAACTGTGAGGGTGGAGGAAGAAGGAGTGAAGGAACGGTGCCTAATCCTTTAGACCATTGGGGATCGAACGCCGACTTGTCAGGCAGTGTAATGAACTTAGGACAGATTCCAAAATAAACAGAGTCGAAATTCTATCTAGCCAGATTGCCATAAGGATCTAGAGAGAGAGAGAGAGAGAGAGAGAGAGAGAGAGAGAGAGAGAGAGAGAGAGAGAGAGAGAGAGAGAGAGAGAGAGAGAGAGAGAGAGAGAGAGAGAGAGAGAGAGAGAGAGAGAGAGAGAGAGAGAGAGAGAGAGAGAGAGAGAGAGAGTGACTAACCTACATGAAATTCCTGTTCCCTTGCAACCAATACCGAAGATGTGTTCCCTTACACCCGAAACAAAGGATATAACCAAAATTGGAAACAGTTAATCCAATACTGTATGGCAAATATATAATTTTTTACAAAGTATTGTCGATATTTCCGATGTTTTTGATAATTAAATACCAAAATGTTATTATTAGTTTATGATAAATAAATTTAACAAGACTAAAACAGTCATATTACTGTCAAGTTTTTAAATTAAACTAATTATGATAATAAAAACTAACTAATATTAATAATAAAAATAATAATAATAATAGTATTAATAACAATAAAAATTTAATCAAGAAGAATTAAGTCAGAAAAAATTCTAACTACATTTAAGAAAAGTAATTCATTTTAGGTATAGTTATTATCATTTTTATTTATTAAAAAAATGACATTTCATATAATAACAACTACAGTCCCAACAAAAACACAATCAACAATTTCAGAATACACAATTAAAAATATACACAGCAACAAACATCAAGGGCACCAACTTCACAAACAATATTGGAGCAATGATAACCTATTGTATCACATCACAAAATGTCAAATTTGACCAAATGAACAGAAAAATTCTGCATATATAAAATAGCTTTCATGATCTTTACAAAGTAAATGATGACAAACAAATTGCTTTGGTATTAAATATGAAACTGGAGAGCACAAAACACCACACACACACACACACACACACACACACACACACACACACACACACACACACACACACACACACACACACACTCACACACACACACACACACACACACACACACACACACACACACACACACACACACACACACACACACACACACAGACGATGTTGCCTATTATCATCACAGGTGATCAAGAGAGATATGTATTGAAAAGATTGGCTGTTGTCGAGCAGGAGACATTGGCCTTGGTAGAGTTAAGACGAACAAAGTTAGGTAGGTGGGTGTGTGGGTCGCAGGCAGATGATTAGATAAATAGGCGAGTTAGTTCGTAGGTTCGTTTGAAGGTAGATGGGGTGGATAGGAACGAGGGTTGTGGTTAGATAGATGAGTGGATTAGTAGGTATATAGGTGAGTTGGAATGTTGGTGGGTATTTGGGTGGATGCAGAAAGAATGAGTTGATAGATGAGTCAGTAGGTAGTTGGGTGAGTAGGAATCTAGTTGGGGTATATTAGACGATGAGTTGATTGGAAGATCTTTGGGCTGGAGGAGAGTTAGTGTTGCAAAGCCTATTGTGCATATTTTCACTTCTCAGCTGTACTGTCAATCCCCCTCTAAGTATATCACATAGCATATATCATACTAGGTTACGGTTGTGATGTCGATGCTGATTAATTCATACTTAATTCATTTTTGCTCTTCATCTGTGTACCTTCTAAAAACTTCGATAGCGGTGTCACGTTACAATCTTGGCAAACCAGGTACGAATTTTCATGTAACTGGATTTGATTTAATGTTAAATCTAAGCTAAGGCGCCGGATTCAATGAAAGCAGAGCCAAATTCTTTCCCGTAGTTAGGCTCACATGCACATATAAACTCATTCTAACCCCTAGGAGTCTTGTGAGTCTGGTGTCAAGTGTTTGCTTCATACTGGAGGACTCTTTTTCCTGTGTGAGAAAGATTGAGTACTTGGCTGATAATCAACGCAGACACAGCTACCTGAAGAAGTTCTTTGAAACGATACAGCTCCTCTCGTTGTCTGGTTTCCCCAAAATAAAGAAAAAACAAGAAGGCAAAGGCTTACGATTTTCTGAGACTAATTGCAATGAAGAGCATTCCTCCGGCAGTTATAAGAGAACTATGTTATCTTGGATTCCGAACACCTCTAGCGTCATCACCGATACTTTTGCGTTCAGAAATTATTTAGTAAGTAGGTTTGGTGACTTAATGTTCGGAATATATATATATATATATATATATATATATATATATATATATATATATATATATATATATATATATATGTATGTATATATATATATATATATATATATATATATATATATAAATATATATATATATATATACATATATATATATATATATATATATATATATATATATATATATATATATATAATATATATATATATATATATATATATATATATATATATATATATATATATATATATATATATATATATATATATATATATATCAATGCAGACATGACATTATTAGCAGGGATAAGATTTAGTATATCTATAATTTCCGTTGCTTGAATTTTAGTATTTGTTAGTATAAACTTTTAATTTAATATCTTAAGCTACAATTCATTATTATTTATATATTATTGTGTGTGTAAGTCTTCAGAGTTTGTATACTGACTCAACTGAGCGCTTGTTCCATGCCATGTTGCAGAGTATGCAGCTATCTGTCCACTTATAATTATTAATGCTTCCTTTCTAACATTTTCATATATTTCCATATCTAGTATTTATTATGCTTACTGATATTTTGTTACATTTTATAACATATATAATGGTATACCATATATAATAGCATTTTGTCCCAATATCATAATGTGAGTTCTACTAGTGGTAATAATATTTACTAGTTCGATGTAACACAGTGTCAAATGTATAATAGATATTTATATAATCTATAATATCCAGATTATATTTATATAATCCTGATAACGATATTGACAAAAGGGAAAACAGAGTTTGCAGAGATCCCATACCCGTTACTGAGACCTCCCCAAGCAGGATGTAGGTAGGGACACACAGTGAGCGGTTCTGGGAAGTTATGGCAAATAAGATAAAATGGTTCGTGTTCACACAGTGAGCGGTTTTAAGGGAAGTTACAGATACTAGGATAAAACGGCAAAGGCCTATAACCGGTCCTCTCAATTTTTTGTATTAGCATATTTAGGTACATGTGCATTGATGGATTACCCTAGACTATATGAAGGGGGGGGGGGTACCTAATGTATCAAGAGCTAACTACGCGATGGTAAAAAAACCATCATTCAGGATGGTCATTCATACAGAGGCATGGGATCAATAGTCTTCACTGGCAAACTTTGGATGCACTGAAGACATCATCAAGAGCACGAGAGTGAACACAGTAGCAATAAACTCGAAAGTCGCCCATCTCGCATGATGATTAGGCATAGAGAGCTGAGTGATCAATCAACCAATCTTCTTAAAGAGTGCATCGCATTTTGACGAATAAATCCCCTATGCCCACAAACTGACGTACTAAAAATCATACCGGCTCGTAAAATTGGCGTGATGTCCCGTTTTTTATTTATTGGTCCTGGGTAAGGTAAAATTCTGGCAATTTAGTACATCAGTTTAATTAAGTTGTGAACATTGGAGAGGACAGGCTGCATATCGTCTCCTGACCTTACCTAAATGCATGCTAAGTATTCCTGTGTTTCTGTGCATGTCTCAGGTTCGTGCTCTCACAGGCGAGAGTGTGATTTATTGTGGTTTTGGCATCTGAAGTTCACTCATGTTCATTCAAGGTTACTTATATATATTTTTTCCTCTGATGATTTTTGCTTCGTATATTTTTTTAATTTCCTAATCTTGATTTGATTTCCAGCTGTTGTCTTTATATGGTAAAACTTAAAATTAAAAAAAAAAAATTATCTGTCATTATGGTATTCCTTATTACCCGATAGATGGTGATCCTTTCATTGGAATGACGGCACAAGCTTAACGAGAGCCTAGGTAACTGTTATCGGAAAAGATAAAACAACCATATTGAACCTCACGTTCTTAGTTTTCTTTATCTATTGGCTGTTTGCTTTGTTATACAAGAACAACAAAATGAAACGGTTAGTTAAGTAAACAGAATATATCCAATTTATATTGCGCGAAATTGACTTTGGTTTACTTATATTAATTTTCTAATATATATTGTAAATAATTTCTAACAAACCTATTAACAATATAAATAATAATAATAATAATAGTAATAATAGTAATAATAATAATAATAATAATAATAATAATAATAATAATAATAATAATAATAATAATAATATTAATATTATTATTATTATTATTATCATTATTATTATTATTATTATTATTATTATTAAGAGTCAAATATTTGCTAACCACACTCAGGCATCCATTAGACTATTCCACCTTAAGTGATCCTTCAAACTTTCGTTTACCAAATTGTTTTATCATTTGTGTATTAATATACTTTCATATGAATTTTGATAACGCATTATTGTCAATAATCTCATACACTCCTCCATACAATGTTGCAAATTAACATACATACTCTTCAACATTTTCAACCCCGACCCCTCTTCCTGGTTTCCCATTGTCTCAGACTTCCATACCCTCCTCCAAATATTTAGAATGTAACATAAGACTTTCCTTGGGCCCAGAGGCCATTCTCCCACTTGACCGTGAATTGCTTGGCCAGCCATACCTCCTGAAAAGAAAAAAAAATACATTGTAATTATCTATTGCGAAAGACACAGAGAATAACATAAATAGGTCGGAACACATTTACGAAATAGTGGGCATCAGACGTGAGGGAGTGCCGGAGGGAAAGAACAGACGGACGGGTGATGGAAGGTTGGAACGGACACAGTTGGATAGAAAATAAGACTTAGAGGAGCACAGAAAGATTCGGAGCACGCTATGGACAAAAGGCAAAGAGACGGCGTCCATTGTCGGAGGGTCGGTGGGATAGTGATTGGGTAGGCGGCGGCTAGGGAAGGAGTGAAGGTAGATAGATAGAGGCAAAGATAAAGCAGATGAAAGGAGGGTTGGAAAACTGAAGGAGAAGAGAGGAAGGTATGGGTACATAAACTGAGGTAAAACAGTAAATATATGGTGAAAATGGAAGGTTTTTAGATGGAGATATGAGTTGATACTTGTGACAAGTGCGCCGAAATTACAGCGCTTTGTGAAATTAAAAGAGACAAAGTCAACGCAACTTAAGACTAATAACAATCGGTCGGCTATAGCAGGTTAGGTAAGTTGGCTAGGTTTTGCGTTCACCAAATTGTTAGAATGGGTTGGGGTTAGCTAAGAAGGAAAGTGAGTGATACTTGAAAGCAGAATAGGCAACTTAAAGAAAAGAATGAAAACGATGAGAGGGAAATAACGACAATTGGGACCAGAAAAGAGAGAGAGAGAGAGAGAGAGAGAGAGAGAGAGAGAGAGAGAGAGAGAGAGAGAGAGAGAGAGAGAGAGAGAGAGAGAGAGAGAGAGAGAGAGAGAGAGAGAGCCTAGGGAAGGTGGGTAGCGAAAAGAATGAAAGAAGGAATGAGAAAGGGAGGAAACCAGGAGGCGTGGGCGCGGTCAGTGCGGGTAATTAAGCCACAAATCACCCTGCCACGCCACATCCATCAATGACGTAATCACAGTAATAAAAACAAGCATTAATGACACCGAGCGGTCATATGCAATAACCTCTGACAGGTCTCTCGCCTCTTGGGGTACTGGCCCCTCCGACTTACATCTCTGTCTCTCTTATGTGTGTGTGTGTGTGTGTGTGTGTGTGTGTGTGTGTGTGTGTGTGTGTGTGTGTGTGTGTGTGTGTGTGTGTGTGTGTGTGTGTGTATGTGTGTGTGTGTGTGTGTGTGTGTGTGTGTGTGTGTGTGTGTGTGTGTGTGTGTGTGTGTGTGTGTGTGTGTGTGTGTGTGTGTGTAAACTTTATTTTACCATAGCGTACAGATAATGAGAAGGGAATAGGAAGTTTCTATCTACGGTTCATTCCGCGAAAAAAAAATTGAGGCAAGAGAACATGAGTAAAGTGAATATAAGAGAGAGAAACAAACAATAGACACATCCTACTAGATAGAGAAAATATTGACAACAACAAAATAACATAAAAAATAATGCATGATAAACAGAAAATCATGCAAGATAAAGTAACCCTCCCAGTCTAATTTGCATTCGACATTAAGTGCAATTTTCTCTTGCAAAACATATTATTCAGAAAAAAATCATTCAATAAACTCATTTCGTGGCTAATCCTAGTACCTGAGTGTAGAGACAAGTGAGAGTTATCAAATTAAAATTATATGTGGACTCATAAAAGTGTTTTGGAGGTATCAACAATCATACCAATCAAAATTTATAATCACAAATTAGTGCAATAACCCCTCCCCCCACACAATTTCCCCATGTAAACTTGCACAGGCGTCCTGCCAATCGTTTGGGGTAAAACAGTGTGAAAATATTTTCTAGTTTTGCAACCTTTTGTTAACGATTATTATTACTAATTCAAAACAGCAAATTTATCTTTTGTTGGTTAGAAGATCATATTAAGGCTCGGGAGAAGACGAAAAAGTGAAGATGAGGAGCAAGGAAAAAATAAGAACGCAGTTAAATACGACCAGTAATGCATATATGTGAATTTCTAGAAGGGTTGATATGAAAATGATGACAGATTAATATCATCACAATAGCCACAGATACCCTGAATATGTTAAAAGATACTAACCTCAACATAACAGCAACTTCCCTAAATACAACAACAGCCACCACCCTCCACACAACAGCCACCACCCACAACACAACAACAGCCACCACCCTCCACACAACAGCCTCCACCCACAACACAACAACAGCCACCACACTCAACACAAAAGCTACCAACCCTCAACACAACAACAGCCACCACCCTCCACACAAAAGCTACCACCCTCAACACAACAACAGCCACCACGAGCAACACAATAACCATCATCACCCACAATACAATAACACCAACGACAAACAACACAACCGCCACAGCAGCCGCAACACCTGCTGCAGCACTTAATTTGTCGGTTAACTGTATACAAAAGCGAGTCCAGTTTTCCTTCGGGCGTCACCTTGAACAAGGAGCTTCTGGCGAGAAATCAGAACCATAAAAGTGTACAAAAAATTCAAGGAAGGCTTCGAGAACGCGAGTCACACTGCAGATGAGCTTGTTAACCAGCTCCTAACAAGAGGCTCCGGGTGCCTCACCATGATAAGCCAGAAACAAAAATATCGACACAAGCAAGAACAGCAAATTTCAAATAAATATATATATATATATATATATATATATATATATATATATATATATATATATATATATATATATATATATATATATATATATACATATCAATTACTCAATGTGGATTATTAGACCAGATCTCTGACAGCCGAAGACCTTTTTCCAGTTTCTCATTTTTACGTTTTCTTTCGTAAAATTTAATATGCTTACATTAGCAAGGGGTACATTTTCATTCTCTCATTTAGCAGCTTCGTCGTTACAGGAAGTTATTCGTGCTGGATAAATGCAACGCGAGGCAGAGTTTGGTCGTTACATCCGGCTGAATGTTTCATGTCATCGTTCATGCGTTGATTTACGAGTTAATTATTACGGATGTCATCTGTTTTTTAATCATTATTGGCCGCTGTGTCCTCTCCTCGAAATGCAGTTGTGTGTGTGTGTGTGTGTGTGTGTGTGTGTGTGTGCGTGTGTGTGTGTGTGTGTGCATGTACTCTCCTAATTGTGTTTGCGGGGGTTGTGCTCTGGCTCTTTGGTACCGCCTCTCAATCGTCAATCAACTGGTGTACAGGTTCCTGAACCTATTGGGCTCTATCATATCTGCACTTCAAACTGTGTATGGAGTCAGCCTCCACCACATCACTTCCTAATGCATTCCATTTGTCAACCACTCTGACACTAAAAAAGATCTTTCTAATATGATGAAATATGTGTGTGAATGTGTGTGTGTGTGTTTACTAGTTGTGTTTTGCGGGGGTAGAGCTTTGCTCTTTCGGCCCGCCTCTCAACTGTCAATCAACTGTTTACTAACTACATTTTTTTTTCCCACACCACACACACACACCCCAGGAAGCAGCCCGTGACAGCTGACTAACTCCCAGGTACCTATTTACTGCTAGGTAACAGGGGCACTTAGGGTGAAAGAAACTTTGCCCATTTGTTTCTGCCTCGTGCGGGAATCGAACCCGCGCCACAGAATTACGAGTCCTGCGCGCTATCCACCAGGCTACGAGGCCCCTACGAGTGTGTGTGTGTGTGTGTGTGTGTGTGTATGTGTGAGTGTGTGTATGTGTGTGTGTACTACGTATTTACTACTTCGGTCTGTGGGATGGAGCTATCAGCTGTTGAGCCCCCATCTTCCTCTCCCTCGATTGTCAAATGTACTGACTCCCGACCAATTATTCCTATTATATATTCTACATATAAAACATTTCTCTTTCCTCCACGCACACACACACAGGCCAATGGTGCAGCCTGCAACAGCTACCTAACTCCTAAGTACGTATTTTACTGCTATGTGAACAGAGGCATCAGGTGAAACTGACAATTTGTTTCTGCCTCACCCGGGAAACGAACCCGGGATCGTGTATGCGTGTGTAACAGACGTAAGTCTTACAATCCCACTCCTCTTGTAATTGATGCTGGATCTACTATTACATCCTACGGAAGTTACGAAAGGTTTCATGATAGTGGTTGGTATTCAATTGACCCCGATGATGCTCTTCCCTCGTCAACACAGCTAATGAGTAACTGCATTCGCTCACTTACAGACAAACATTCACCCAAGCAATATATCCAAACACTCACAAAATGCAGACATACATGCAATAAACATTCCCACGCACACACACAAACACACACACACACACACACACACACACACACACACACACACACACACACACACACACACACACTATTCCACCTCAGTTTATTAAACCACGTGTAACTTTTCCCTAACATGCGGTAAATCTCACCAATCATTGTTACTCTGGTACGCCCATTCTCTCTACACACACACATACACAAAAGAAAACGCCGTCAATTCCATTCATAAGCGAGTGTATTGGTCATGTGGGGTATTTCAGCGAACTATCAGTAACCCAAAACAGGTGTGTGGATGGCACTTCGGGCTTATATATTCGGTTAATTGCTATATACGAGGCACCGCCTGCATGCATATCAGGTTCGGCAGAAGGGTGAGCGTACGCGGTTATTTTCCTACAAGTGACCCTCCTTTGGTATGAGTCCTGTGATGCTCTAAGTGGGGGATTTATATTCCGTTTAAGAAGAAGATAACGGGGCCGTCTGATTACAAGTCTGCAGTGTCTTCTACTGCTGTTGAAGGATTTATCCCGTGTGTGTGTTCTGTGTTCACCTAGTTGTGCTTGCGGGGGTTGAGCTCTGCTCTATCGACCAGCCTCTCAACTGTCAATCAACTGTTTCTACTACTACTATTTTTTTCCACGCCACACACACACACACAGACCAGGAAGCAGCCGGTGACAGCTGACTAGCTCCCAGGTACCTATTTACTGCTAGGTAACAGGGGCATAGGGTGAAAGAAATTCTGCTCATCGTTTCTCGCCGGCGCCTGAGATCGAACCCGGGACCATAGGATCACGTTGCCAGTGTGCTGTCCGCTCGGCCGGCCGGCTCCCTGTGTGTGTGTGTGTGTGTGTGTGTGTGTGTGTGTGTGTGTGTGTGTGTGTGTGTGTGTGTGTTCGGCTATTCAGCAGACGATCATCTCATGCTATGGTGTTGATTAAGGGTGGAGATACACCCTTAATACAAATCATATTTTATCCGTTGATGATTTTGACGTCTGTCAACGATAACTTAGTAAAGCTCACATCTGTCTACGATAGCCTTATAAAGCTCACTCAAGTCTACAGAAGCCTAATAAAGATCACATCAGTGTTTTGCAATATAAATTATTTGAAATACCAAATTTCTATATTCAATATTTCACAACTTACAAAAAATAATATTATTGTTCAGCATAAATTATCTGAAAAACATCAATGAATGAATAAAATGTTCACGACCTTGTCATTGCAAAAATCGAACCAAACCGAATTTGCAAACTATATTGTTCGCTACGGTTCAAAACAGACTGCTGGGTCAGACTGAATATTCTGGCAATTTGCATGATATTGCACGGTGTAAATTAATCGCAACAAGCCGATCCTGAATGTAACCGTCTACATAGTGATTCAAAAACAAAATGAAATCTCGCCCCGTTTGTCTTAATATTTTACTGCAGGAATTTGTTATAAATGAACAGGGGTTAAACGGCACTTAACTCATACTTGCCAGCTGACTGTTACGTCAGAAGCAATGCTAAACCATGTAGCTCATTACTGACTGTCATATAGAGACTCCCAACAGAGCAAACCGGCTCAGTAACATAAATTATATTGAAGCTTGTAAAGATTTGCCAGTCTAACTTTCTAAGAAGCTAAATAATATGAGTTATATATGCAATGTTTATAAAATAATAATAATAATAATAATAATAGTACTACTACTACTACTAATACTAATACTAATAATAATAATAATAATATTATCCATCGACGAGACTATAATATGTATTAATATTAGGACTGATACTGTATTTGTAGATAAAAAAAAGTTAAGTCTAAGAAATTTAATGATATTAATGATAATGAACAAATGGGCGAGATTAATTAAATGTAAATATTTAAACTATATTTATATTGTTTTAATAACAATAATTATAATATCATTGCTAATATTATTATAATAACAAAAGAGACAAAAAAACATAAATAAAGCATAATAGTGTAATTGTAATATAAGTGATTTTAAATCTTACTATAACAGCTGGTACAGCAACAACAACTAAATTCATGATAATATTTTCAATATTATTAGCAATACTAACAAATTCAATTAAACCAACATATCTCTGTACAGTATAATAATAATAATAATAATAATAATAATAATAATAATAATAATAATAATAATAATAATAATAATAATATCAATATAATGAAATAATAATAATATTAAATAATAATAAAAACAACAATTAAAAGCAATAATTTCTTAATTTTCAATGAAATATTCAAATTAAAGACTTCGAACATTGATCAATTATATTCATGTAATTTTTTTTTTTTGCTTTAAACTCTTTTAGAAACCAAAAAGTACTGTTAAAAAATATACACAGTATTTCATCATAGTGTATAGGAGAACTTCAACGATTTCTATAATGTTATTAAATACTGTAGTTCAATTTCAATTTAATCGATTTTATTGAACTCATTAAATACTTAAAATAATTTGCATACATACCTGCTCGCATTATATAAATATACACATATATACATATATAAGGGGTACCACCTCCAGTGCAACTGTAGGGACACATAGCCTCGAAGAAGAAAATAAAGAGTATTAAGAAAAGTAATATTTTCTTCTCCTACCACCCCTATTCTTTTTTTTACAAAATACATGTATACATTTAAACTCTCTCTCTCTCTTCTCTCTCTCTCTCTCTCTCTCTCTCTCTCTCTCTCTCTCTCTCTCTCTCTCTCTCTCTCTCTCTCTCTCTCTCTCTCTCTCTCTCTCTGTATATATATATATATATATATATATATATATATATATATATATATATATATATATATATATATATATATATATATATATTGTTGAATATGACCAAAAGGGTAAGATTAATGATTCTATCACGAATCATCTCAATATTTCATATGTTTTTCTTCACTGTCGAGGGAAGTGGAAAAATTAACTCTCCAAAGTTCATTTTCACAATTAATTATGGTCTGACGCCTAGAGATCCGTTTCGCAAGGCACTCCTTACATTTTCAAAGACAAATTTACAATGCCTTAGCAAGAGCTTTATATTCTCTAGGGGTGAGGAAGCACTGTCAGTCATGGTAACTTATAGCCAGCTATTGTCACTGCCCTGAACACTTGTAGCCTGCTACTGTCTGACCTGGGAACTTGTAGCCAGGTACCATAAGACCTAATAACTTGTTGCCCGCTACTAGCAACCCTGGTAACTTGTAGGCAGCTACTAGCAGCCCTGGTATCTTGTTGCCCGCTACTAGCAGCCCTGGTAACTTGTAGGCAGCTACTAGCAGCCCTGGTATCTTGTTGCCAGCTACTAGCAGCCATGGTAACTTGTAGGCAGCTACTAGCAGCCCTGGTATCTTGTTGCCAGCTACTAGCAGCCCTGGTAACTTGTAGGCAGCTACTAGCAGCCCTGGTATCTTGTTGCCAGCTACTAGCAGCCATGGTAACTTGTAGGCAGCTACTAGCAGCCCTGGTATCGTGTTGCCAGCTACTAGCAGCCATGGTAACTTGCAGCCAGCTACTAGCAACCCTGGTAACTTGTAGCCAGCTACTAGCAGCCCTGGTAACTTGTAGCCAGCTACTAGCAGCCCTGGTAACTTGTAGCCAGCTACTAGCAACCCTGGTAACTTGCTTCTTTATTTACCGTCCACTCTAATTAAATTAACGGCGCATTTAAGTAATATAATGTCACATTTATCCCCGAATATAATTCGATATAATTAGAATAAAGAATTACGCCACAAATAACATGCGGCATGCTCATTACCAACCCAGTAACTCATGACTTTAATAATCGCCTTAGATATATTATTCTAAATCCAGATACAATTAAATCACCCTCCACCCCCCCCCCCTCTCTCTCCAACCCCCCCATTTTCTACACAAAAAATGAACAGTAAATGTAAAGGAACAAATTGGATTTATGACTAAAAGGGTTCAATTTAATCCCACCGGAAACCTCAGATGCCACACAACACGCTTTCAACGTCAAGTGGAAGACCCACAGCGGGTGCTTCGGATCCTTCAGGAAGTTTATCCATCCGCTAGCGTGAGTGGGAGAGTAAAAGGGGCCTAGCCAGAGTGCCGCAGGAGTCCGCAGAATGCAGTAGAAACCGCCGCCCTTGGACCTGCAGCGGTGGCGAGTGGTTTATATGGTAACTTAATATTTCCACCCCCACGGTGACGGTGTGGCAGACCGAACAGCTCCCCGCGGAGAGTCGGCTTGAAGGTGACTAATATCTTCTTGGAATTTCTTCATTATTGATGCATGGGGAAATAGCGAGGCCTGAGCTAGGTGCTCACACCTATGATGCAATTGGCCCGTAGGGAGACTGGAAGATGTGATGAGCAAGGGGGGGGAAAAAAGGTGAGAAAATTAACCCACTCCCCCCCAAAAAAAAGAACCGATAGAACGAGACGAGGCGGAGTGCAAGTCGGTGAAAGCGAACTTCGCTCAAGATGTTGGATGGGCTCACCACTGCCCAGGGTCAGCCTACGTCGATTGTTATGTTCCACGGCAGCCCCTCACTCACGCTCTTCACAACAAATGATGACACATGAAACACCTAGACCTATAACGGAGCATCGAACGACTTATTAGCCAGCGTACATACCTTGTTTCACAATGTTTCAGGCAGAAGAGAACCGCAGGGTCGACACGCGTGTACGCTGCACTAAACAAACGTTGAAACGTTGCCGCGCTGGCATACGTACGATTATTGGCTACTCTTTCATAGTTATTGCCTTTCGCTGGCGGAAATAAATAAATAATGATTTTTCTTTTGTTCCTGGGCAGCCTACAGTGTGATGTATGCTAGCCGTGTTTACTGGGCCGCTCGTCGATTTCAGAGAGATTTTTATGTCCATCACAAGTGTTTGGTGTTTGGGACAAGAGAAAAATATTTGGCAACAACTCTCATACTGCGCTCTCACCCCCTTCACCTGCCCTCTGCTCCTTCCCTTTCTTCCTATACCCCCCACCTCCCCACCTTACACCTTCCTCTTCCCTTACCCCCCCTTCAATCACCCACGCACTAGCCTCCCCCCCTCTAGACACCTTTTCCCCCTACCCCGCCCCTTTCCTACCCTCCTCTTCCCCACTCCCCTAATTCCGGCACCTGCTATATTTCTCGTACTTTCTCCCCTCTTTCCTTAGCTACGCAGAAATTACGTCCCTTTAATTTTCTCTCGTTTTACCCCTCCTTTGGTCCAAGTTGTGCCTCGGTGCTTTCCATTTGTTTTCATTCTTTACTGCCACCTTCGTCTTCTCACTTCCTTTCTTCTCTTGCAAGTTCATCTCCTCTTTTCTCGAGTTGTCACATACTCATAATTTTCTCCTATTTAGGTGATCCTATCACCTATCACCTATTTGTTTATAACATCTCGCTTTTGTGTTGTATCACTTTCTGGTTGTCTTATAATCTATTAGTTAAAATTGCTTAGAGCTGTTTTCAATCTTGGGTCTGTCTATCTCTCTCCTTACCTATTTTGTAACTTTACTACACTATACTGTCCTTTGTTTCCTAGTTCATCTCTTATATTTCAGATATTGAATGCTATTTTGCTTTATAGGCTTTTCAGTTTCTCTTTGTGTGTGTGTGTGTGTGTGTATGTAATCTCACCCGTTTACAATTTTGCTCTTTACAATTATTCAGATTGTAACATCTTTGTGTCTCTTTTTCCTCTTTCTTTCCCTCTAACTCTCTCTTTGTGTAACGAGACGCTCCAGCCATGGTTTTGGCTCTGAGCCCACGAATCAAAACCCCTCCTTTTATACCACAGAGGGGAACTATCAAGGGGTCGAAGCACAGACTCTATTTATTCTCTGTCTCTATGCTTCTGATTTTTGTTATTGATCATTTGTTTAATCTTTCTTTGTCACCTCTAATCTGAATATGAATTTACTTGACTTTGCAGGCTTAAAGATACATTACATGCATCTCTACTGATTTTATCTTCCAATCAGCAGGTCCTTTGTTGTCTTATTTCAACTGTTGTTTCTCATTCTATTTCTCATTTTATTAGGTTTGATATATATTATTATGGTTTTTATCTCTTAAGGTTATATGCTATTATTATTATTATTATTATTATTATTATTATTATTATTATTATTATTATTTTTATTATTATTATTATGATTATTATTATTATTATTATTATTATTATAAATGTTATAATTATTATTATTATTATCCTACTTATATAGTCAAGCAGTGATCGAGATTTGAGTGTATAACAATATTATTTAGTATTTTGTAATAAGTGCTCCTAAAGAAACATATAATCTTTTTCCACATTTACCTGCTTATTATTTACATCAACAAATTTTTTATCCAATTATAATTATTACCTCCATACAAATAAATAAATTAGCTTTTTTTTACAAATTACCTTCACAAGTAGCTTAATCACTCCATCAATGGCATCCATTAAGTAGCCTAAACACATCACCAATGGGAACCACACAAGTAACAACCCTTCCCAGAATGTACAGACTTACAGGTAAACGCTAACGTCACACACCGCACTAATGGCGCAACACAATTCCTGAATAAAAACAGGCTAGACGAACTCCCCCCCCCACTCCCAACCCATCCCCCAAACCGGACATCCCCCACCCCAGTACCCCTACCACGACACACGAACCCGTTATACTGCCACGCGCAGTGTTCCAGCGCAGGCCCGTCCGTGCATGCCCGTCGCACCAATTATAAACATTATTAAACATTCATATCCGTTTTCGACGCGATGACGTAAAATGTTGTGTGGAGAGAGATAGTGGGAAGGATTGCTTCAAGTGGAGGAGGCTTGGGGGTAGGTGAATGGGACGATGGGGAGTGGGGTACAGATATGAAATAGAGAGATGCGGGGGAGAATGGGTTTAAGGTTGGGTGGGTATGTGGAGGGGTGTTTTTGGGGTAAGTGGTGTGTGAGGACGAGGTGAGAAATTACGAAAGATGACCGAAAAAGGAGTATTCTCGTAGGAAATTTAGAAGATAAGTATAAATAGCTTCCGTGTGCCAGGCGGCTGTCACGGGGCTTTCAATGTGCACCGTAATATCACCCCGCGCGGAATTTATAGAGAAGATAGATACCCGCCATATATCGTCTTAATCCAGGCAGGATTCCCACGTTTTCTTTCGAGCTTGTCTTCCCAGCTTCCTTTATACCACTGCGGGTTTTCCGCCGCTGCTGCTGCTGCTCCTGTTGTGACCTTTCTCCTCATACAAGCAGCTATAATACATAGCGGTCTTTAAGAGGATAATCCCCGCTAAAATACCATTTCATTTCTCAAAAGCACAATTCATATATATATGCGTCTTAAATTTATGGGGAGGGCTGGCGTAATTCTTCTTAAGTCTTAATGTCTGTGGGGTTATTAAAAGTTGTGCAATTTCTCTAAAAAAACTTTACGCTTTTGATTTATTATTGTGTTATGAAGAGTATTTTTTCTAATTACATAGAAAGTCCGTGTTGTAGACTAGATTTTCTACCTCGCAATTATTCTCAAAGGAGCACGCATAAGTAACCCGTGTATATATATAGACAGGCAAAAGCACACACACACACACACACACACACACACGCACACACATAGGGGCCTGACAGCTGAGTGGACAGCGCTTCGGATTCGTAGTCCTGAGGTTCTGGGTTCGATCCCCGGTGGAGGCGGAAACAAATTGGAAGAGTTTCTTACACCCTCATGAGCCTGTTCATCTAGCATTAAATAGGTATCTGGGAGTTAGACAGCTGCTACGGGCTGCTTCCTGTGTGTGTGTGTGTGTGTGTGTGTGTGTGTGTGTACTCACCTAATTGTGCTTGCGGGGGTTGAGCTCTGGCTCTTTGGTCCCGCCTCTCAACCGTCAATCAACTGGTGTACAGATTCCTGAGCCTATTGGGCTCTATCATATCTACATTTGAAACTGTGTATGGAGTCAGCCTCCACCACATCACTTCCTAATGCATTCCATTTACTAACTACTCTGACACTGACACTGTGTGTGTGTGTATGTGTGTGTGTGTGTGTGTGTGTGTGTGTGTGTGTGTGTGTGTGTGTGTGTGTAAAAGAAAAAAAAGTTGATTGACAGTTGAAAGGCGGGCCGAAAGACCCAGAGCTTAACCCCCGAAAGCACAACTAGGTGAATACACACACATACACACACTAAGCAGGAAATATAAATGAATTCATCAATAGTTATAAAAGTAGAAATAACAGAAGAACAGGTAGATAGGAGTTACATTAGTCTACAGGTTGTTGGAAAGTCGGGGGTCCAAGAGCTGAAGTTAAATCCTCTAGGAATAAATAGGTAAGCACACACATGTACCAGTGCGTCCTCCCTCCCACATAAGGTTCAAATGTGTCAGGGCTGGACTTCCCATGCAAATGTGGAGTTTCAGCTGCCAGTAAAATTAATCCAATTCTCTTTATGCTAAAATGTTGCCATTATATCGTTTTCTTTTTATAAGAAAATATATTAAAAACATATTAAGAAAGGGGTGTTTTTCATTCGCTTACTCTTTCTCAGCGTCTGTTTGTGCGTGTGTGTGACTGACTGACTGACTGTCGGTCTGTGTGTCTGTCTGTCTGTCTGTCTGTCTGTCTGTCTGTCTGTCTGTCTGTCTGTCTGTCTGTCTGTCTCTCTCTCTCTCTCTCTTTCTCTCTCTCTCTCTCTCTCTCTCTCTCTCTCTCTCTCTCTCTCTCTCTCTCTCTCTCTCTCTCTCTCTCTCTCTCTCTCTCTCTCTCTCTCTCTCTCTCTCTTCTTTCCACAAGCCCATATTCCAGGTCATTCTGTATTCCAATTCTCCCTCAACTCTCCTACATCCCCCCCCACCTGTTTTTTGCTCCCCCTCCCTCCTTTCCCCTTCGTATAAGTCACTCCCTGCCATTAGCATTTTTTCCTCTGTGTCCCACTAATGTGCGTGCCATTATCGATTTTGTTATCTCTCCCTGAGCCCCTCTTGATACAGTACCTCCTTTGAACATGAATATTTGCTGCGTTTCGTTACGCATTACTGTCTTTTCGTGTGCTTTTGTTTTGGTTCCATTATGCATTATCGTCTTTTCGTGTGTTTTTGTTTAGGTTTCCAAATAGTTCAATATCATGTTATTTGCTTGTCATCTCGTCTACCTGTTCAATCACTCTTTCTTCTTACACTTTAACATATCTTTCTAACTATGTGACGTGCATATCTTCCTACCTATGTGAAGCACATACATTCGCATGTGTGCGTAGTACATATCTTCCTACCTATGTGTAGTAGATATATTCTTAATTATGTATATAAGTGTTTGTCTTTCTATCTTATGTACACTAGTACATATCCTCCTACCTATCTACATAAGTTCATATGTACGTTTATACACTCGTACATATATGCATATGCACATGGATACACATACATGCATGTGTGTGTCATACACGTTAGACATTAACCAGGTTTGAGAATGCGTCGAAAGAATGAATGAATGGGAACTTAACAATCTCAAATGAGCTATCAAGGTAGCTGCTAAATAGTACTATAATGTGTACAAATGAGGTCTTTTAACTGCAGTAAAATGCTGCAATCTGAACGCTGGCGTCCATAGCGTACAAAATAAATGTGAGTCATGTCTGGTGTCGGTTTCCTCTTAACACACATCATCGCTCTCACCATCAGCTACTACCACAACTACCACTGCTACCACGCCCCTACCACCACTACTTCTCATGCTTCTCATCGCCAGTATCACCCGGGCCTTTTCCGTCCACTCTCTGCCCAAATTTGTAAATACAGTATTTTGATATGGGCACGTGTACTAACACCGTAACAGTTAATGTTGTCGATAGTATTTCTTCATTAGCAATACTTATGTTATCATTTAAATGATTAAATGTGAGCGCATTACAACCCCTCAGATCGTGCGGGTACACATCCACGGGGATGCCAGCCATTACAGGGCGTGACGTCGTATTCACAAACCGGTTTTACTTGAGTATAGGCCGAATATTTACCACCTGCAATACACTTTATGGCTTTTAGGTAAGTGTATGCATTTATGGCTTTACAAACACGCACACAATATATATATATATATATATATATATATATATATATATATATATATATATATATATATATATATATATATATATACATATATATATATATATATATATCTTTTCTCGTGTTTAATGTCTGGGAATCAAATTTTTAGGTTAAGAGGCTATCTAATAATTAATTTTGTTGCTGACGGTGCTTTTTCTTTACTTAATTTTCCACTTGATTCCAGAGCGCGAGGTGTGAAGTGGTATTAATATAATTCAATTATATTACGTATACAAAAATTATTTTATTTAATTCTAGTACAATGCTCCTGAGACAAGAAATTTAATTAATATTCCAATTTTCTTGGGTTACACTGGAAGTTACTCATACTTCCAAGCTATGATTTTTTTGGGTAATCTATGACTTTATTGTTCCAATATATATATTTTTAAGGTCAACGTGTTTTCAACATTATGATTTTTATTGTTAATAATACTAAAGGGTTGTGACAACTGTTTACTTCTGAAATTTCAGAATTTTTTATCTGGGTGGCGAGAGGAGCCAGAGCTGAGAGGAAATGTGGGACTTGGGAAGGGGAAAGAGAAAGGGGTTCGGTGATGAGGTAAGGAAGGGGGGGGTTGGTTGCAGGGGTTGGGATTAAACATTTGGGGAAAGGAAGGGGCTTGGATGATAGGGGAAGGGAAATGGAATAGGTGAAGGGAAAGGGTTTGGAAGGCAGGGAATATGTTTTGGAGGTTGGGTGAGAAAAGGACGGGGGTTTGGAGGTGGGATAGAAGAAGGAAGGAAAAAGCGCTGGGTGGTGGTCAGAGAAGAGGAGGAGGGTGGGGGTGTTTGAGGGGGGGGGGGTGAGGGTCGTCAGACAGATATGGAGCAGAAATATCAGAAAAATACGCCGTCTATATTTCGTGAATTACATGCTCTCCAATAATTATTTTTGTCGTTCAGATCTGAGCTTTTCTCTCTCGCACGTAATAACTTGGCCTTGTTCCTTTACACACCTGATTTACCACCGCCTATTCCTCACCTTTATCTTCTCGTAACTTAAGTCTCCCCGCCATCCCCACCCCCACCAACCAGTACCCACCCAGAGCCCCCACTCCCTCCAACCCCCTTACTCTCCCAACTCCACCTCAAAACTGCAAACCTCTCCCCCCCCCCGCAACACACAACCCCCATCGTCTCACGCACTACCAAAGAACAACCCCTTCCCCCTCCTTCCATCCCACATTTCTCCATCTCACAACTCCTCCTTCTAGCGGCCTCCCTCTCCCTCTCTCCTCGTTCCTCCCACTGTGTCTTACGGAAAGACATTATTTCAAATTTTATCTCACACCTACCGTGCCATCACTCCACAATTTTCTTTCGTCTCTTCCCTCAGTGTTGGTGTTTCCCATGTTCTATGTCTTGATAATTATACACGGGATGTAAACAAGTGAAATTTCACACGCAATGACCTCAGCTTTGTCTATGCGCTCAACCAACATTGAAATACATTTGGAATGTAGTTTGGAGGACGTAATAAGTCCTTATTTTGATGGACGTAATTACAAGTATATCTCATCCTAGGGTATGACACCGACTCATTAGTAATGAAAGTAGTGTACACATATGTTTCAAGGACGATCCCGTTTTCTATAGTGATCAAAATCGAGATTTTATGTTTGTCTCCCATGCAACACCCTTAGCCTCCACGGATATTTCTTCCCTCTTAACAAACGAGTAGTATCTGTACTTTCCGTTCCTTTTACAGAAATACAACCGCATAAACATCCCCCTCTACAGTCAAACAAAACCATAATTTCTCTTTTCTTTCAGTTTGCTCTTAGTCTCAAACCAACCAACCCCCCGTGATATTTCCCACTTTCTATCCTAAGTTACACTCTTCTCCATTTTCTTTGTAAGTCCCAGTAACTCGCCGGTTCTTTTGTCCCCGGGAACCGTAACTCTCCACGCCGCGTACGTCATCTTTACCTCCTACTAACTCTCCTTCTCTACTTTCCTGCCTTCATAACTCTCCCTCCCTTACAGTGAGACTGCTTAATCCGACCTCCGCTTATAGCAAACTTTAATATCGTACATAGATTATAGGAAACTTATGTGCACTTCCCGCGAGTTACAAGCCCAGGCGCGGGAGGGTTAGGGAGGGTCCAGCAAGTGACTCTAGTCCTGAACACGCTGCTCCAAAAGGACGAATATGCAGCACTTCACAACCCGTTATATTTTAATTTAGTTTTCCCTCCCATAATGAAAATTGACCCCTGTGTTGGGGATACAGAGAGCCCAAAATTCAAATCAAGAAAACGTGATTTTCCATCTTTCGCTGTGTTATTTGCGGCGTCTGTTCTATAGCTCTATATGGGAAAGAGAGGGGTATGGGTCATTGACTTTAAAATACATATATGTCACAAAATATACATAGCAAGGAAATGAAGTACACATATAAAACATAAACAAATAAAATATGCAATTGCAAATAGGATGTTGAAATTTGCTATGGGGGGTGTATTTATACACCCTGAAGTATATATATATAAATATATAAATATATATATGTATATATATATATATATATATATATATATATATATATATATATATATATATATATATATATATATATATATATATATATATACATGAAAAGACTGGTATCCAGCAAAGACAACAGCCAGAGGGCACAAGCGCCTGGAGCGTTGCTTCTGGGTTGAGGAGCCAGAGGGCAGCACTTTACCAGCTCCCCTCTCTCGATGTTTCCCCTCACTGTACACTACAGGCGTTATGTAGCCGGTAAACTGTACGATGAGGCGTTTAGCCCTTCATAAGTAGTGTCCAGGACATGCTGTGAGTATGATGCATATTGTATAAGTGTAAGAATTGTCCAGGAAGATGCAAAGATTACTTCTAGTAATATTCATTACTCTTACAAGATGAACATTTAAGTAAATTAAAATTGTATTCGTTATGCAAGTAAATTATCAATAAGAGATTTTTTGTTACATGACCAAAGACATATTAGCTGAAGAGAATCAATTAACGAAGGAATTAGCCCAAACATATGCTATAAAAAACATAAATCGGCAACTCAGCTCTTACTTCCATTAGGCGCGTTCATGGGGAGGGAAATTTCTAATTACTCTGATAATTCCCTAGATAAAAAAAAATCAATCTTGGAGAGTGAGGCTCCTCCTACATACACTCTTTTAAACACTGGGGAAGAGGGGGAAAGGAGGGAACACTTATCCAACCATTAGAACCCAAATCCTTTTCGTTGTTGGACATAACTTTTTTTGTTTTCAAATTTTACTTCTTGACAAAATGATCGAGGTTCTAACAAGTCTTTGAAGAGGTGACATGTCCCAGACGGAACAGAAAAAGTTGGCCACGTTTCCATTCACCTAATGCCACTGTTCATCTAGGCGTAAATAAGTAACTGGAGTGTGATAACTGTTGTAGGGTTGCATCTGGAGAACGTCAGGATTTTCTCCTCTGTGGGATCTCGATTCAAGTCTAAATTATATATATATATATATATATATATATATATATATATATATATATATATATATATATATATATATATATATATATATATATGTATATATATATATATATATATATATATATATATATATATATATATATATATATATATATATATATATATGTGTGTGTGTTTGTGTGTGTGTGTTTGTGTGTGTGTGTTTGTGTGTGTGTGTTTGTGTGTGTGTGTGTGTGTGTGTGTGTGTGTGTGTGTGTGTGTGTGTGTGTGTGTGTGTGTGTGTGTGTGTGTATGTGTATCACAAAGCCAATTATAATAGTAGAGAAGACAGTAATAATAACATTTATATTGATAATAGTAAAATTTTACCTCTTGTCTTTTCCTTCTTACTCTTTTCTACTCCCTCTGTTTCTCTCTCTCACTCTCCTTTCCCCCTCTGCTCTCTCTTCCTTTCTCTCACTCTCCCTTCTTCCTGCTCTCCTTGTGTCCACCTGGGTCTTCCCACCAACTGCTTTCATCCGTCATCTCCGACTCTTATTACCTAGATTTCATCACATTTCCAATCTCGTTTTTCACTCTCACAAGACTCTCATTATCCACGTTATCATTACATTTCTCTCTCTCTCTCTCACATAGGTTCTTTTATGTTTACTCATTTCCCTATTTCATGAAGTTGGAGAAATATTAAAGCAGTTTAACTATGTCCTATTTTTGTGCAATTTTCACTCTATACATCAGTCTATTCTGATTCTCTGGGCGCCATCACTCTTTAAGCTTACCTCTTTTATCATTTCTTCGGATTATTTTCGTGCGTATTACACACACACACACACACACACACACACACACACACACACACACACACACACACACACACACACACACACACACACACACACACACACACACACACACACGCACGCACACACACTAACACACTTTCATAGGCAGACTGCATTTTCTTGGACTTTCAGAAAGCTTTTGACACAGTACCCCTTAAGAGACTGTTGCATTACTTGGAGAAACAAGCTGGAGTAGGTGGTAGGGTGCTCCAATAGCTAAGGAAGTACCTAAACAGCAGGAAGTAGAGTTACTGTGAGGGGTGAATGGCGTGATGTCACTATCGGAGTCCCGCAGGGTTCTGTAGTCGGACTTATCCTGTTTCTGATATGCGTGAATGTTCTTGCAGATGGTATAGACTCATTCCTCTCAATGTTTTCTGATGATGCTACAATTATGAGAAGAATTAAGACAGAGGGTGACAGCAAGAGGCTACAGGATGACCTGGACAGAATGAAGGAATGGTCCAACAAATGGCTACCAGAGTTTAACTCCAGCAAGTGGACCAGACCACATACTAGAAGGTGAAGGGACGTCGACGTTACGGTCCGTCCTGGACCATTCTCAAGTCGATTGTGAACCGACTTGAGAAAGGTCCAGGACGAACCGAAACGTCATCGTCCCTTCACCTTCTAGTGTGTGGTCTGGTCAACATACTTTAGCCACGATATTGTGACTCATCGCCTGCTCGAGCAAGTGCGAAGTGATGAAAATGGGCGTAGGAAACAGGAGGCCAAACATAAGATACCAGATGGGAGAGGAAATATTTCAGGAATCAGGAAGAGAGAAAGGTCTAGGGACTGATAACACACCAGACCTGTTTCCAGAAGTCCACATCAAAAGGATTACATCAGCGGCATATGCAAGGCCGGCGAACATAAAGAACCTTGCCTTTAGAATCTTGTGTATGGAATCATTCAGAACCTTGTATACCTCATGTCAGACCAATACTGGAATATGTGGGTCCAACGTGGAGTCAACATCTAGTCAAACACAAAATGAAGTTAGAAAAGGTTCAGAGGTATACCACCAGGTTAGTCCCCCGAGCTGAGAGGAATGAGCTATGGGAAAACATTAATGGAACTGAGCCTCACGACACTGGATGACAGAAGAGTTAAATGAGGCATAATCACTACCTACAAAATTCTAAGAGGAATTGACAGGGTAGATAAACATAAACTGTTTAACATGTGTGGTATGCGAACAAAGGATAACAGGTGGAAACTGAGTACCCAAATGAGCCAAAGAGAAGTTAGAAAAAACTTTTTCAGTGTCAAAGTAGTTTCAATAACGTTCCAATAAAGTTGTCACTGAACTTTAACTGAAGCAAGTGCAAAGTATTGAAGCTGGGTGCTGGGAACAAGAGACCGGACATAAGGCACATGGAATCAAAGCTGATTATATCTGTTTGATGTGGGGTTTATGAGACAGGTTCGGTACGATATCAACTTAGGAGGTTCATAGCACCTCAAACCTGCCTCCTGAAGCCCCCCATCAAACAGATATAATCAGCTGCATGGGAAAGGTTGGCCAATACAACTACTGCTTTCAGTTATCTGAATAAGTATTCAGGGCCTTGTATACACGTGTCACACCATTTTAGGATAATATTGCGCTAGAATGAGGGTCTTATCATGTTAAACACAAAATGTAATTGGAGAATGTTCAAAGGTATGAACCAGACTAGTACCGGAGTTTGGAAGCATGAGTTACGATAAAAGACAAATGGAACAGTACATAACTTGAAGAGAGGACAATGAGAGAAGATATGATTACGACTTCAAAATGTTTCTGTGAAATAGAAAGGCCAGAAAAGAAAGAACTGTTTTAAATAAATGTTATATTATAAATACATTTTGTCAGTGCCAAAGTAGTGTTTTTCTTCTACTATTTTAGAAGAAAAATCAGTGTATTGCAAAACCTATCAAAAAGGTGAATTTCCTCTATTGTAAGTACCAATAGGTCAGTACATACCAATTCTCTCCCCCCCCACTCATTCATTCACTCAGTTACACCCATCCCCCCTTCTCCTTACACCCATCCCCCCCTCTCCTTCAACCACCATTTCCCTCTTCACCATCCACCCTCACCTCAACCCTTCCCCACCCCAACACTTCCTCACCCTCCCCATCACCTTAACACTCCCTTCTCCCTTACCACGGAATGCACACATTCCTTCCCCCTCCCTCCTCCCTCACCCCTTTCCTAAACAACCCCCCCCCCCCCCTTCGGGGTCCTCCCCTCCTCATCACCATATACTTACCAGCTAGCTTTCTATTTCTCCTTTAACTCGACTTCTTGAAGGTATGTGTAGAAAGTGTGCATATTTTCTTCCACTATTTGTAATATCATTTAGCTCTTTATGCATGGATTTTTTTCCTTTTATCGTCTCTCAGTAAGTTG
Source organism: Procambarus clarkii (assembly GCF_040958095.1). NCBI lineage: Eukaryota > Metazoa > Arthropoda > Malacostraca > Decapoda > Cambaridae > Procambarus > Procambarus clarkii. The sequence goes on along the minus strand of NC_091156.1, from coordinate 4,924,445 downwards.
CTCCTCTTTACCTTCACTGTTCGCTACTAGTTATCTTTCTCCTTTCCCTCTCAGGCATAGCCTTTTCTTTCTTTTCCTTGGGTTTTCATCGCCTTGAGTACAGAACAAGTGATGAGTCTTTATCTTGTATCCTACACCCAAAACCTTTTCTGTACTACTTCCTAAACGTTTTCTCTGTCCTACTACAAAGACTTTTCTATATCTACCCTTCAAAACCTATTCTCTGTCCATCACCCAAAACCATTCCTCTCTTCTATAACCACAACCTTTTCCTTCTTCAACCTCTCTTTTTTTCCATCTCTCCCCTTTTCTCTTTCACTCTCGCTTTCTTTCTTACCTGTTCTCTCTCTCTCCAACACCTCCTTCCCTCTGCTCCTTGTCTGCAGGTAGGGGACAGGCTGCCCGTCTCTTAAGAAGCAGTATTCACCTCACCTTCCACGGAAAAAGGATGTCTATGGCACCTCTGGGAAGACTCTTCGATCCCTTAGACTGTCATTTTTGGTACTTTCACGGTCTCAAGGGCTGAAGCCGCCCATCCAAAGGGCATCCGATCTTGAACCTCCCTGTTACCGTGAAACTAAAGCCCATTTTCCTCTGCAGCGGCCTACAAACGCTGCTTCCTCCCCCTTTTCCTCTTCACAGCTGACAAGGGCCCCGCCCCCCTCATCCACCTACCCACAAAATTGTACGCAGAGGATTTGTTGGTAATTTTATATTAGTAGTCATCTGTCTCTGCTGGAAAGTTGTCGTCGTCCGAAGTGAAAGACGGAGGGGAGGTGAGGGAAAGGGAGGAGGGCCGATGAGAAGGGGAGGATTGGAGGGGATGAAGGAGGAAGGAGGAAGGGAAGCAGAGAAAGACGGAAGATGAATAGATATCCCGGAATTTGCACGTAAGCAATTATTAGTATAGAATAATAGGTACAGTTTTACCTCTCATTCAAAGTTAATTTAACTCACACTCTTTCGTCTGAGAAGTCATATACATTAGTGACCAGCAGCCGTCTCCACTGGTATAAATTGTCCCTAGTAGCGTATAATTAATCTAATGAATTTCCCTTTTGAACCGCAAACCCTTTCGGTTTCTCCATTCTTTTCAGCAGAACCTGCGCAAATTGAATGGATGCTTATGCTACTTATATCGTACAGCAGTTAAAATGACTGCATCAGCAGTAATCACCACCACATACACCACTCTGACACTGTACTGTGGTTAGAGAGGCTGTGAGGCCGACACGCCAACACATGCTTTACTCAGAGGGTGCTACACTTACACTCAAATGTTTACCTCACAACATGTTAATCGTGGTTATCTTAAAAATAATCTCTCAATCACATAAATCTGGTTTACCACTGGTGTTTCTATTTAATTTTGTCTAAAAATTGCTAAACTCGGCTTCTTTCTCTCCCTCTCCCTCTCTCTCTCTGTTTCTCTGTCTGTCTCTCTTTCTCTGTCTGTCTGTCTCTCTTTCTCTCTCTCTCTCTCTCTCTCTCTCTCTCTCTCTCTCTCTCTCTCTCTCTCTCTCTCTCTCTCTCTCTCTCTCTCTCTCTCTCTCTTGTGTATTACAAAGCACAGTGAAAGAGCAAATATTCTCCATGAAGCCTATACACAGGTCGATGATATAAACACCTGTCTGAAGAATATACTGCTCTTTGATTGCATCTTTACAGAATACTGCAACACAAAAGAAGTTTTATGTTAGTCTTGGGCGGCTATTACTAGGATTATTAGGGGTAATTACCTTAAAGATGCAGCAATGTGCTCATCCTACCAAGGAGACAGCTAAATACAGTCAAATCAAGATTTGAAGCCGATACACTTGCTAGAATTTGTGGTCTGGCTGGTATTTGGTACCTTCAAAGAATTGATACTGCACGTTGCCATCGTCACTCACACTTACGTGCTGGACATCTTCCAGGTTAACAAGACATAGAGCACCACGAAATAAATATGTGACCCAAATTAGTGTTCATTAATGTAAGTATTAGAATGGACGTTAAAGAGAGTTACTGTACTACAAGTTCCACTGAATTAGGAGTTTACTTCAATTCATTAACAAGCTAGCTTATGAGAATTTAGTTTAATAAATTTCCTTTATTATAATTAAACTGAAACTGATATGTAAAATATATAATTTACAGATAACTATTAAGAAAATGTATATTTATAACTCAGATTATGTTAGGTTAAATTAGGAAAGGAAAGATTAGGTTAGCTTTGGTTAAGTTAGGATGGGTAGGGTAAGGTTAGCCTAGATTAGTTATGTTAGGTTAAGTTCAGCAAGACTAGTTTCGTTAGGTTAGGTTAGGTTTGGTTAAGCTAGATTAGATTAGTTAGGTTAGGTTAGGCCAGGTTAGGTTAAGTTAAGATTAGGTTAAGGTTTTGTTAGGTTAAGGTTAAGCATGGTAAAGGTTAGATACTGTTAAGGTTAGGTTAGGTTCAGGTTAGGTTAGGTTAGGTTAGGTTAGGTTAGGTTAGGTTAGGTTAGGTTAGGTTAGGTTAGGTTCGGTTAGGTTAAGAATAAGGTTACGTTTGGTTGAGGTTTGATTAGATTAAGTTACATTTCTTTCATCAACTGAGTTACAAATATTAAAATACAAAAACATACCTTAGCACTATTTCACACATATCATATCATTGCATTGTAATCACAATTTTTTTGTAATGAAATTATAAATGAAGTGAGCAAAAATATAAATTAGGGATTACAAAAAGGGAAAACTAAAAACATATATTAAAAAATAATAAATACAGTATTTATCATAAAATAAATAACATAGATAATCAAGAAAAACAAAGTTACAGTAGGAGCGAGATGATAAATGACTATGAAAATTGCCTAATTTAATTAAAGGTAATGACAAAATATATTAACCTTACACCCAGATATTATATATATATATATATATATATATATATATATATATATATATATATATATATATATATATATATATATATATATATATATATAAACTCTAAATCACAGCTTCAGTTTCAACAAAGATAGTCAGCTCACCTGTTTTGACCTGGCTCCAATACATATAACAAATTACAAGAAACAAGTAAAACAACAATAAAAATAATTAAAGAATATAGTATTAATAAAACAATACAAAAATATCATTATTAATAAAAATAATAACACTAATAAATACAGATATAAAAGCAATTTTTTACTTCTGTCATTCATTAAAATAATTAGATTTTTCTTTCCAGTAAAATCACACCAAGCAAATCTTGAAGCAAATAAAAGACTTTAAATTTCTTTCTCATGTTATATGACGAATTTATTGACCAATTATTTACACAAATTTGACGCTGAAGAAATATAGCATCCGTTAATTTTTCGTATTTAGTCTTGTGCATGCTGTTATTGCATGAATTTATGGCAATCTTACGTGTTCTGCCTGCCTGCAAGGCTCACGCTCGTCCAACACTGCAACTACTACTATCATTACCATACCTACTACCACAATTCTTACCACCACGACTTTTACCACCACCTCAACTCTCACCATCATTTCTGTCACCACTACAAGCACCGACACTACCCTTACGACCACTCTCTTACAACTAATACCATTACCACCACTTCCCCCATTCCCAATATCATAACTATCGTCGCCCCTACTTCAACCACAACTACAACCACCTCCAACACTACTACAACCGTTGTTATTAATAACACCACCACTACTGCCACCAGCAATAGTATCACTAAAATTGCTACCCCCATCACCAGTACCACAATCCACTTCGGCCACCACCATCCATCACTACTAATACTACCACCAAAACTATCATTACCATCACGACTGCTACAACCACCACCACTACAGCTACCACCACCGCCACTACGGTTACCAAACACCACCACCACGGAGGTAACGACTGTCACCACCACCACCACCATCACCAATGTTGCCTATGCCCATCACCTCTACCGATCAACGACTACCGCCAACACCTATTCCAAACCATACCCAACAACTCTCGTAACCACCACTTCACCTAACACCAGCCCCTCTTAACCATCCCACCACACAAAAGCACCACAACCACCACCACCACCACCACCAACCATGTTCACAGAGTTGATGAAATAATTGGACAACCAACCACCATGAGTTTCATCGGGTGTTGGTTGATCATGAAACTTATGCATCTAGATTCCATGATCTACCAATTC
>NC_091156.1:4882755-4915255 GCF_040958095.1 Procambarus clarkii | reverse complement strand
GCGTATTTTCCCCAAGGAAACCTCCTTTCATTCATGCCCTTTCGGTGGTTTAGTGACGTCAGTATTACGTCACACAAACCCAGTGAAACCTGACGTCATTTTATTGCAACGTGACGTCACTTTATAGCGTGGTTGAGTACCCTACAAAACCGGGTTTATGCGCTCAACTGCCCCGTCTCCTGAGCCCCCGACTTGCCAAGGGTCGGCTCCCTGTTCTGGCTGGCTGGCTGGCTGGCTCTTGTCGGGAGGATCCCCGAACACGTTTATTTTGATTTGTCTTTGTTTTGGGGTTGTTGTTGTGGGTGTATTTTTGTTTGTGTATCGGCGGAGTGTTGTTTACAAGTAATATTTACCGCATTAATGATGGAATGTTAGAATAAATATATAGTTAACCATTTTGAATGTTTATATGAAACAGAACCTCTGGAACTGCTGATTATATGCCTGATTGCAGTTTTATAAGTAGAGTTTTAACAAGCCCGTATATATATATAAAATTTCATTTTTGAAAATGAATTCTTTTGTCAAACATCTTCAGTAGGAACGGGCAATCAACTTTCTACAATTAAAATAAATTGATGTGTTGAGGTCTATGAAACTCACCTATTATTATGTAGAATTTTCCTCCCTGATATAACATTATTTCGATATGTTAATGATGTTTTCGGTTTATGGATAACAAATAAGAATTTCGAATTTTTTTTAATAGAGTTCAATCATTTAATCCCACGTAATAAGTTTACAGTTGAAAAAACAACAATATATCTTTACTATTTTTTAATTTGTTTGTTCACGATTCTTACAAATAATTTTAACTTCTTTGTACATATATACTGTAAAAATAACTATTGTTTCATATGTATATTTTTACTCAGTCCATCGTGCAAGAGTAAAACATTGTTTTCTTCAGTATTTTTATAGGTTTAAATTTGGTGCGGTACAGAATGCATTCTTCAGTTTGAAAAATACAGAAAAATACAATATAAAGAAAAAACTAGTTTTACAGTTCATGGAAATGTTATTAAAATTCCTTAATTTCTTGAAATTCTTAATATCATTGTGAAATTGAGTATTCCTGACTTAAATAAATCTTTAATTTAACAATAATCTAACAACTGTAATTAGTGTGAATTAGTGTGTTACAGAACCGTTTGTTAATCATGTGATAAATTCTATTCGGGGTCAAACTAGCAAACACCTTGAACAGAGAATAAAAACAGCATAAATACATGTCAGGATTCCAATGCAATTTTTGCATTCATTTGAGAGCTTCAACCATTCATTTGCGTAATTCAATGAAAATTAATGAATATAACTCTTTTTAAGGGTGAGAAATATAAATGAATCTAATTGATTAGAAATTAGTAAATTCTATAATATGAAAATAAGTCCTGGTCTATATAAATTCGAAAGCCTCCTAACAGGTAAGATATGTAAAAAAATACAAGCTTACTTAAATAGTAATGTCATCTGCTGCTCGAGTCATGTCACCTTTTATACTCAACTGTCATGGTTCATGATACTTAATCTGATGACGAATCCTCTCTTTTTCATTTCCCTCTACAGCGTATACCTTGATCATGTGTTGATACACGAAAACGATTGTATTTATACTTTCTCTTTTTTTTTATTGTTACATTATATATATATTAGATAATATATTTGATATGCAATAAGTTATGCCAACCAAAACCAGGCAGCCTGAAATAACCACAATATTCATGTTAATAAATTCTTCAGCAATATTAAGAAACAAATTAAAATCCTGAGGTTGTTAGGCAAAACGGTCTAGGTATAAACAGCTAGGCAAAAATAAATAGAAAAAACAAGTGTGCCGAGGAAATGGGGAGGGAGGGAGGAGGGCCGGGGTTGGTACTGTGAGGAAAAAAAACGAAGCCCTAGTGACAACTGGTACTGGGAAGTCAACTACAATGTTCCGTTTTTAAAATCCTTCCGACACTTCTGCTCTCTGGGATCCCCATTCGCTGTCTCTCCTTTATTCCAACCTTCGCTATTTTTAAGTGGTATTTTTATTTTTTTTGCAGTTGTGGGATGAGTGTGCGTGTGTCGTCGACGGTTCCATCACTTAACAATTAGCACCAAGCTCTTGAATTCTGCTAGAGTCAAAACAAATCCATCGAACGAGCCGTGTTATTGTAGGTGTGCTGTGGAGGAATGCTGTTGTGCTGAATATATGTTACGTTAACGTCCGGACAGGTATGTTAGTGCATTTCTTAATTACTCCCTTGCATATTTTCTTTGTTTTTTTGTTTGGAGCGCCCCGCCCTAAGCTCTGAGCATCCTAACTTCCCTCCCTCCTTTATCCCCCTTCCCTCTCACCTTGTGCCTTGCCCATTCTACTATTTTAATTTGCTTATTTAATTTATGTGGCCTCTTTCGAGGCGCGAACGTTGTTCCCTTTAGCTGATATATATATATATATATATATATATATATATATATATATATATATATATATATATATATATATATATATATATATATATATATATATATATATATATATATATATATATATATATATATATATATATATATATATATATATATATATATATATATATATATATATATATATATATATATATATATAACATTTAAGTTTGTTATTATCTCCGAGTTCGTCTGCCATACTCACTCTGCTTACCTCTGTTATTAATTAATTTCACACATTGTCAATTTAGCCATCTCTGCTCATTTTTTTTAATTTCTTGTTGCTTCTTCATTCGTTTCTATTACCTACCATTTCTACAATTTTGTTTACATACTGTTTCCAAACCATTCAATAATTTTGTCTGTCTTACAATTACACTTTTCACACCTGAATGCTATTTTATTTCTATCCTTTGACGTCTTTCTTTTCCTTCCTTCCTCCTCCTCCTCCTCCTCCCCTTCTCTTCCTCTTCCCGAGTCATCCGTGTCCCCCATCTGTTAACGAGCAGTTTACGAGGCTGCTTAGAAAATGTTACGGTGGTTATTTGGGGTAGTGTTCGTTTTAAATTCTTTCGCGGAGTGTCCACAAGACACTGCCCACACTTGTTCACTGCCTCCAGCTACCAAATAATCTCAAAAGGAAATGAAGGGGTGACAGCGAATGATGCAACCTTCTTATAAGATGATGAATGATGAATGGCGATGGAACATTGGCAATATTTCCGAGGGTATGCGAAAATCAGTGCAACCTTAGCCGAAAATTATGTGGTTTGTATCTGCACTGCTTTCATGCCTACAAAAATAGGACCAAGAAATCAGTTAGGATAGTGCGTCAGATCCCGCCGGGCTAGGCGATGCTGCTTCTTCCCCTACTCCTTCAGTTAATCGAGAAAAGGCTATCCGGAAAAAGGAGCCCTTGATATACGCTAGTCGGTATATTTGGCGCCGATACTCCCGCCCGCTGCCTAGCCCATCGGGGATTCAACGGACACATTCAGCCTATTTCAAGGTGTCGGAACCAATTGTTTTTATTCGCCTCGGGAAACTTTACTTCCTGAATGTATTATTTCTTCTTCGGTCTTTCCCTCTTGTGCCACGGCTGGGAGCTACGGAAAGCCGGTATTTCTTTTCCGAAGTTGGCTATGCAAAAAGCCTTGGTTAATGTAACCGGACCGATGCTTTACGGGTATGTAATTTATTGTGCTAGTGTAGAAAAAACACAATGTGTGTGTGTGTGTGTGTGTGTGTGGAGGCGAGCAAGTACTGGAGGGGCGCTTGGAGCGGGGAGCGGCGACCGGCCAGACTTGTCTGCCTAGTTCTTACGATTAAACCATGTTCCATTATTTCTTTTGTCAATATATATATGTTCGATTCCAATCTAGTATCTATATAAAGTGTTAGTCCTTAGGAGTAAAATCTAGCTGGCATAGTTATATTACTGAGTAATTAATCAAGTAATTATAGAGACTGATTTTTCTTAACTTTTCTATAATTATTATACCAAAAGCTTATAGTCAGATATAATATTGTAAGAAATTATATCGGTGAGAACATTATTTATCGGATCAAATAAATATATATATATAAATATATATATGGAAATAAGTTTTACATATCAGTTAAGTATTAAAATGAATGTTTAGATAATATATTTTATAAATTAATTCATTGAATTTATTATATAGATATGAACTCCGTCAGTCTGGGATTTATACAATAGATGTATGTTTATTTTTTCATCAACATGTACATAGGACTTTAAAATATTTATTATGAAAGGAATGTAAATGTGCTTTCGTGTGCATGCGTGTTTGTCTGTTTCTCCATGTGTGTATGTGTGTGTGTGTGTGTATTGGTGTGTGTGTGTGTGTGTGTGTGTGTGTGTGTGTGTGTGTGTGTGTGTGTGTATGTGTTTGTGTGTGTGTATTGGTGTGTGTGTGTGTGTGTGTGTGTGTGTGTGTGTGTGTGTGTGTGTGTGTGTGTGTGTGTGTGTGTGTGTGTGTGTGTGTGTGTGTGTGTGTGTGTGTGTGTGCTTTGTATTTTTAAATTTGTTAAAAATCTTCAAAGATCTTTATCTTTCGTAGGTAGATTCTTGAAAATAATTTAACAGATTAATAAAAAGAAAAATCATATGGGACGCTGCTCTGTTTAATCTGTGAATTAATGACTTATTATTATTATTATTATTATTATTATTATTATTATTATTATATTCCAGACACATCGACAAAAAATCAAAAATATATTTAGATTAATCACTCTTAAAGTCGAACACCCGCATCATCACATCACCCACAGCACCACCAACACCCGCATCATCTCAACACCCGCAGCACCACCAATACCCGCATCATCTCAACACCCGCAGCACCACCAACACCCGCAGCAGCGGCATCAACACCTGCAGTACGATCAACATCCAAAATATCTCGATTACCAATACCTGAAGCATCATCAACGCCGTGTACCAACACAAGCAATATCACCAAAATCCTCACTATCACCAACACCCGCAACATCACCATCACTAATACCAGCAGCATGACCATTACCAACACCCGCAGCATCACTATCACTAATACCAACAGCATGACCATTACCAACACCCGTAGTATCATCAATACCCACAAAGTCACTATTACCAACACCCGCTGGATCGTTAACACCCACAACGTCAGCATCGTCAACACCTGCACCATCACCAACACCTGCAGCATTACCAACACCCACAGCATCCCGACTATCGATTCTGTTTACTAATCCGCGGATGTAACATCTTTCATCTCTCTTGATATGTAACTTAATTTTCAGAGATTTACTCATTGATAATTTTTTTTCTCGTAGTCCGTTGCATCGGTAATTACCGAGAAGGGCTGAGCATGCTTGCAGGAATAACCAATTATAGCTTGAGTAGTCTATCCCGGATCCAGGTGTAGATTATCTTGGAGCTGGGTGTTGCATATCCCAGAACGGAATGTAACCTATCGAGGAGCCGGAGGTAGCCTATCGCGGAGCCGGAGGTAACCTATCTCGGAGCCGTAAGTAATATATCGCAGGGCCGGAGGAAAAACCTATCGCGGAGCTGGATGTAACCTATCGCGGAGCCGGAAGTAACCTATCGCGGAGCCGGAGGTGGTCTCGGAGGCGGGAATCTTCCTTGTCTAGAAGGACAGAGTTGAGGCTGCTGTCAGTTGTGCAGGGTATTTTTGGATGTGTAGACTATCGTTAGATGTTAGTTTTTTTGCTAACTGTGTAAGCTGTTGTTAGATGATAAGATTTAAGGCGTGTAAAATTATATCAATTGTACAGACTTTTGTGGCTTTACAGACTATATTTTTAATCACTTTATTCAATAAAAACTAGAGAAACGTTCACAATTTTAATAATACCGTATTTAAACGTATTTATAATCAATTCATCAGTTGATTTAATGAATATATACGTTTGTTTACATTTTTGGTTGCGTGGGTGATGGAGTAAATATGAATGTCGTTGTTATATGCTAATTCACCCCCGACGACCCGTGATCTAAGGGCTCTGATAAACAGAAGTATATAGCTAAGCGGAAAACAAGTAAACGGATATATGCAAACAAATACAACTCGCAGAGAGCGGACCTGATAGAGGATTAAATGTAGTATAAATTAGCATATTTTTTATATGACTACCTTTTTTTCAATTTACATTCCCGTGTACACTCATGCTCGCACACACACATTGGGTATGTGTGTGTGTGAGAGAGAGAGAGGGGGATAAATATGTAGTAGACATGATAGAGGGAAAATAGGTTGGGAATCAGAACATTAACCAACCGACGGTTAGAAAGGCTGGGTCCAAGAGCTAACAGCTCGATCCTGCAGGCACAGCACAAATAGTAAACACACACACACACACACACAACACTGGCATTTGAATAAATACTCACAAGTCACGCACCACACAGATATGTTTACAAACAATGTTAACACAAAAACATGCACATGCATTTACATACACTTGTTTTATTTACCGTTCCTACCGCAAAAAATATACACACGCACACACATTTACTCATTCATTCACAAACACACAAACACGCGCATATGTCCCTACCTCCCCCCATACCCGTGAATCAGTCGAAAACCTCTTCTGAAACGACACACTCATTCCACATATCTATAATATGGTACGCACCATCAGGTGAGCTTGTATGTGTATGTGGGGGTGGAAGGGCTTGTATACATTCTCAAAATACTCTTACGCTATTACCGCTTGGGGTGAATACGCCACTAGTGTCATACAGACACAACCACCAAAAACAAAGGACCTTAGTAGACGAAACCCAGCTGCTGGCTGTTTCCTTATCCCCCTCTGCCTGGTGGTATACTGATAGGGCGAGTTGTCTCCCTCTTTCTCTCTCTCTCTCCGCTCCTAAGTTAGCTTCCTTCTCTTCCTCCTTCGCTAATACTGCTGTCTCAGCTACACCGAATACCCAGACTCTACCGATATGAGCCAAACGAACCTATGCTACACATTAAGATAACTCGCTTATTTAGGATCAGACGTTTTTGCATAAGAATATATTGGTGGATGGATAAATAAATATGGTATATACATTCGGCTTGCCTCACTCTGATGGGGCCAGTGTTTGAGAAAATGGTTTCCTTGACTAGTCAAGTGCCTTCTTTGGTCGAATATCTTGAACTGTTGGGTGCCTACTCTGGTCGAGCACCTGCTTGGTCTGGCACTGAAAATGATTAATTCTACTAACAGGAACAAGGCAGCTATGATACGTTTTGATCTTGGCAACGTCGAGGTGAGATTCTCATCTCCCTTTGCTATGTTTGCTGGCGCCCTCTCACAGAAGTACTTATCTAATTGTGCTATCGGCGGTTGAACTTCGGCTTTTTGGGTATGCCTCTCAACCATCAATCAACTGGTCCTAAGTCGATTGGGCACGCGTGCGTGCGCATATGATTGTGCGTGATGAGATGACCTTTTGACTTCGGCTTTAGCACTTTCATATTTTTAGTCCAGATCTTGAGATATCACCCTCAAACCTTATCTTGCCTTGAGGTTATCATCAGGGGGTTCCGAAGATCAAGATGCTTGTGACTCGGTCTCTGACCGTTTTTAGGATAATTCAGAATTAATCAGTTTGAAAGTTAGCCAGTCGGTACCATGAAAACGTTCTTGCTTTCTGATTATAGAATCGAACAAAATCCGACAACTGCTTCGTGGTTCGATTTCGATCTTCTCGCTTGCTATAACAACGAACACGCTGTTTTCGCTTCCAAGTGACGAGAAAATTGCTACCTTCGATTTCCGGATAATTAAGTAGTGATAATAATATAATAAATCACACATTTAAGTCCGCTCAAAAAATTTTCCATTTTCGAAATACCTTTTTCTTTCCAGAAATACATTTTCCGTGCCTAAGATTCGTTCCCTTCTTTACAAGAACCATTGTGCGTTCTGCCGCAACCCTTGTTCATCTGAATCCAACACCTAAACACTGATTCCACATTTAAAAGTATATATAAAAAAGAGAAGAATTCGAACTCGAGAAAGTGCGAGACGTTTTCAGGAAATTTGGGTCATTGTAGCTGACTATTAATGAAGAACTTGCGACTTCCACCTCCTCTCTTCCTGAATCGTTGTATTCATTCGCTAAACTTTTAATGTATTCTGAGAAAAAATGCGACCAATTTTAGACTTCAGAGAGCGAGAGAGAGAGAGAGAGAGAGAGAGAGAGAGAGAGAGAGATAGATAGATAGAGAGAGAGAGAGAGAGAGAGAGAGAGAGAGAGAGAGAGAGAGAGAGAGAGAGAGAGAGAGAGAGAGAGAGAGAGAGAGAGAGAGAGAGAGAGAGAGAGAGAGGAGTTTGTGAGATAAAGAGAGAGAAATATAAAAGATACAAATATATCAGAATAGTAACAAGAAAGACAGAAATATACCTTAAATAAGAATAGCAGAGAAAACAATAATATTTCGTAATAAACTACGAAATCATTTGTCTCACTCGCGTATAATTTTTGTGTCGACTTAGCACTTTGTGGGAGTCGCTGGTTAGCGTCTGAGCGTTGCCAACGGCAACACTCGCTCGTTATGGCACCTCAGGTATAAGGACGTGATAATACAAAAAATCCTGTCACGGAATTCTACAACAAAATTGGAAGCGATCATGCAAAGCGAAGCAGTGCTAGAGGTTAGAAGATAAGTGATGAGAACTGAAGGGAAAATTAAAGGAAGGAAGGAAGGAAGGAAGGAAGGAAGGAAGGAAGGAAGGAAGGAAGGAAGGAAGGAAGGAAGGAAGGAAGGAAACGGAGCAATACATAAGATGAAAAAAACCCGGTGGAAAGTTGTTATCGATCTTAGATTTTTTATCTTCACCATTCCCCTCCTTACTCTCCTCCAGTTATTCTTCTGTCGTTCTTTTGCTGTGTGAAAATTATTATCGTCTGGAATAGACTGATGTCACTTAAAAGAGCCTCTCGTTGAGGAGAGTGAAGGGAGAGGAAGGAAACACTCCTCCTTCTTTCTCTCTCTCTCTCTCTCTCACACACACACACACACACTCACACAGGTTTACTTAATCAATAGCTGGAGCTCATGATTCTATTTTCACACATTTCCTAACCATCTCTCTATATTCTTCTCTGCATTCCTATTTTCATCCTTGTTTTCCTGTGATGTCTGCCTCTCTGATTAAAGAGGTTTTACAGTCAAGAAGAATTGGTAATTTTAATCCAATTTAAAAAGATAGTAAAGTCTTCTGTCTTTATGAATAAGAACTGAAGTTGACTGAATGTCTGGTTGATTTTCTACCTGATTTTTTTCTTGGCTGGTAGTCTTTTTAGTCTATTGTATTAATTTTCTCCCTTCTTTAATAATATAATTTGTGTTGTCTTTTTAAATTTCTATTAAATATATAGAATTTCAGTTATAACCAGACAATCTTAACATCTTCAAGTATTTATCAACTTTTCTAGGCTACACATCTTTTATTTGTTTTGAACATCTATCTACTATGATCAAGTTCGTTCTTTGTTACATCTTCTCTGTCATCTTCTGTCACCTGGCATTATCTTTTATCTTGCTATCTTTGGCTCTAGCACTTTACTTTCAAGCTCATTGTCTCGTTCCCTCGCATCCTTTCTGTCTCCCCCTATTCTTCTTCCTATCTCCGATATTTAAGGCTAATTCTCTCTTCAGTATGTCTTTACCCCATCTTAGATCTTGCCACTCCATTTGCGCTACTCAGCCCTTTCCAGCACCTCCACGTTTCTCCTATTTCTCTCTCTCTCTCTCTCTCTCTCTCTCTCTCTCTCTCTCTCTCTCTCTCTCTCTCTCTCTCTCTCTTGCTCTCTCTCTTTCTCTCTCTCTCTCACTCTCTCTCTCTCTTGCTCTCTCTACCCCTCTCACCCTCTCTGCACTCCCCTCAGGCTTCGTTATTCCTCTCTTCTACCATACTCTTCTTCTTTCACTGTATCATACTAAATATGCACATCAATTTCTCACCACATTCTTCTTCAATTTCTCATCGTTACGCAAACTCTTCAGCCTCAACGCTTCCAGCCTCCCTCTCCACCCGCTTTGTGTCTATCGTTGTTTGTGTCTCCCAGTGACCATCTCGAATCACCGTCAGCACCACACTCCCGCTCCTTCCCTTGCACACAGCTAGGGCAGAAGTCCAGGGTAAGTAAACAACTCAGATACACCGTTCCATACAACCCATCTCTTCTCCTCCCCACGATCCATGTTTTAAGACGATGACACCTCCCTTCATTCTCTCAAACACACACACACACACACACACACACACACACACACACACACACACACACACACACACACACACACACACACACACACACACACACACACACACACACACACACACACACAGAGCAGCAGCAGCAGCAGCTGGAACAGTAGCAGCAGCAATAGCAGGAACAGCAGCAATAGCATACAGGAGCCATAGCAGGAACAGCAGCAGCTATAAAAATCACGGCATCATCAGCATCTGCTAGCAGTAGCACCAGAAGCAGCAGCAGCAGCAGCAGCAGAAGGAGACGGAGGAGGCGGAGGAGGAGGAAGAGGAGGAGGAAGAGGAGGAGGAGGGCCCAACAGGGACGCAGGAGAGCCGGACCACCTTCAGCGGGCCGCCACTCTTACGACGTAATAAAACTCAGCGAAAAGGTTGTACACTCCCTTTCCCATGCTACTGCGTCTCCTCCGCCACCTCTTTGATCTGATTTAGTGGAGATTAGAGGCTAGTCCCGTCAGGGGGGACGAAGGCGGGGGAGGAGCGGAGGTGTTGAGCACTCCTTGCTCCCCGAGTCGTGTGAAGGTAGACGGTGAGGGGTTGTGCTGGTGATAGCATTGGGGGTGGTGGTAACGGGGGATGGTTGAGGCAGGGATGGTGTGGGTAGATTGGGAAGGTGGTAGCACTGTGTATGATGTTGGTGGTGATAGTTCTTGTAGGTGATGGTGGTAGTGTATTCACCTAGTTGTATTCACCTAGTTGTGCTTGCGGGGGTTCCACCCTGCTTTTTCGCCCCGATTCTAAACTGTCAATCAACCAACTGTTACTAACTACTAACTATTTTTTCCCCCACACACACACCCAGGAAGCAGCCAGTAACAGCTGTCTAACTCCCAAGTACCTATTTACTGCTAGGGAACAGAGGCGTCAGGGTGAAAGAAACTCTGTCCATTTTGTTTCACTTCTGCGCCGGGAATCGAACCCAGTACCACAGGGTTACGTGTCAAGCGTGCTGACCACTCAGCAACCTACCCCCCACCATTACCAGTGTCTGTAGGTGATGGTGGTTGTACTAGTGTAGGTAGTGGTGGTGTAGATGGTAGATGTCGTTGTTGAGGTAGTGTGGGAGTTATGACTATGACTCCATGACTATATCATATGACAGTCATTTGACATAGTCAGTCATATAGCTATGTAATTATATGACTACACAGAGCAGGAGATAGAGCAGGAAGTTGATGTGGACAAAGAATGGGTGGTTTGATGCGATTGCTTTTTAAGTAGATGACTTTGAGGGAAGATGGTGTCTGAAAAGCGATATCTGAAAGACAGTGTCTTAAAGATGGTGTCTGAAAAGTGATTAAAATATTGTATAGACATATAGCTCTCGGAGCAAATAGTAGTAGGCATAGACAGATGGAAAGGTCATAGTGATATAGACGTTTGTAGCGATGATGGTGGTAGTGATAATGGTGATGGCGATGACAGGAAAGGTAGTGATAACGGTTGTGGTAATGGTGATAGTAATTGTGATGATGGTGAGGTTAGTAATGGTGGTAGTTGAAGAAGTGTTGATTGGGATGGTGATATTGTTAATGATATGGGTAATAGTGGTGGTAGTAGTAAGAGTGGAGTAGAAGTACTATTAGTATTGGTATTGATAGTAGAAGTATATATATATCTCAGAAGTAGCTGTCATAGAGTACATATCTATCTTGGGGTCGATTTAAACAGTAGATTCATTTAAAAAGAATATGGTGGCCATAGCGTCAATAACATAGAGAAACCAAAAGCAGCTGTGAAATTAATGATTTATGTAGGCAATTAAATATAAAGACAAAACACTTAAGAAACCCTAGACAACAAAAGTTCTTACTAAGCTGTTTTACTTAAAAAAAGGGACAAGGAAAATCAAATACTATAGATTGGACAACCAACATTCTATCTCACCAACAGAAAGAAGAAAACCAGAAGTTGTTTTAAATTTGGAAATTTGCAGTATTCTCATCTCACTGATCGCGCGAAAAGTCAAGACTGTCAAGAAACGGGCACCAAACTTGTCGAAAGTGACCTTCAGACCTCACGCTCGACTGCTCTTTGACAACCCCAAGTCCTCAAAAATCACGCGAACGAGACCCGGAGAACATTCACCTTCAAAATGTCGCGACAATCTGGCCGCTAGTTTCCTCCGTAATACTCTATAGCTTCCTTCAATCCTTCAAGCGGATAAGTGTCCTCCTTCCTCTCTTTCTTTCCCTACTTCCTACCCTCCTCTTCACCCAGTGCTTCATGTACGCCACCGACTACCATCTGCTCCACTCTTGCCTGGTTGAGGTATCCCAGCAACAGAGGAGGCGGGCTACGAAATGTAAAGTTTTTACGAGAGCCGTATACGCGTTTACGACGATATAAAGTCAGTCATGAGACGAGTTAACACGCCCCAAAATGCTACCCTCACACTTTATGGCATTTGTGAATGAAAACTGGGTCAGATTTTACTGCCTGGAGCTACTATCGCCACCACAACGACCACCACTACCACCACCACTACTGCTACTACACTGTTTACTACGCTTCCTCGTAACCCGGGGAAGACGGCGTAATAAAGGCTCCGGCTAGCGTGAGCGGCTCTTGAGCCCAGGCAAGAGGTGAAACTCAGTTGCCGCCGCCGCCACCGCCGCTGCTGCTGTCTGTCTGGCTAGATAGATAAGTGTCTGTCGTCCTGACTGGCTGGTTAGACAGCTGGCTGTTTGGACTGGCTGACGTGCTGGATGGATAGGTAGCTGGCTCGATGAATACCTCGCTGGATGACTGGCTGGTTGATTGGCTGGCAGGTTAACTGCCTGATGCTGCATGCCTGCTTGGTTAGCCTGACAATCTCGCCGAATGCCATCCACATAGAGTGGCTCGACGCGAGGTTTTGGGGGACTCTTGGCTCACATGACGGCGCATTTGTCACTGCATGGTTTCCTCTGATGGGTTAAGCGCTCATTCCCTTCCTCGTGGGGTCGTTGTCATCATCGTTGTTGTTTTTTTATGCCGAGGTGTGATTCTGGGGGCGTGTAACTGCTCGTAAACTTAGCACGAAGAGTTTGTCTTTCATGGTGACGTTAAGAAGGGGGACGGACTGGTTCACAGGTCCTTCCATGGCCCCACTTTGACTCACAATTAGACTATAATTTATTATAATTTGTCAAATAGTTGCGTTTATGTTCTTGTTAGAGAATATATATATATATATATATATATATATATATATATATATATATATATATATATATATATATATATATATATATATATATATATATATATATATATATATATATATATATATATATATATATATATATATATATATATATATATATATATGTATATATAAATATATATATATATATATATATATATATATATATATATATATATATATATATATATATAAATATATATATATATATATATATATATATATATATATATATATATACATATATATATATATATATATATATATATATATATATATATATATATATATATATATATATATATATATATATATTGCCTATGGCATAACTACCACTCTGTAACCCAGCAGAAGTACATGCATGTTCATGTTCTTGGAGAGACAGAAATGCAAAAGTTATGCTAAGTTCTCTGTGTGGTTGATGAGCTTGAGTCACAGAGCTTGGTCAGAGCGTCGGCACGAGCAAGTGGATCCCGGCCTGAACCACGACCTTGGTACACGATCCTCACTGCCTGGCTAGCAACCCCCTCCCCCTTCCCCATATCCTTGTCCCTTTTCCCTCCCTCCTTTCAGCCCTACTCCCTGCCCTTTCACCAGAGTAACCACGCTGCCTCCAAACCCACCTTCTCCAGGTTTAATATCTAGTTGCCTTCACCTCTGTGGGTCCCCTCTGCACCCCTCATTTAGTATGTACCTTCTCTTCCAACTACTCTTTTTATTCCTTTACTCTTAAATCCTCTCACACACCCTTCGTATAACACTTATGTACTTCATCCCTCTCTCTTTGTTCCGCTTCCTGTCTCCTCATTTAGCATGTGTCTGTTTCGTTCCCTCATTTTGTATCGCCTTTCCTTACGCTTCACCTGGTTCTCATACATCACCTGTGTGAGGTTTCTCAGGCGTTCTCCTTCCTCCTCCTGAACTTTTCATTGCTTGAGTTGTTTCAATGATGGCAGATTACCCGTGCTTCTTAACCACTTCTCCACCCCTTTGTAATTTATATAAAATCTCTCTCTCCTTATCAACTTTCTTCACTGTTAACGAAGATACTGAATAAAATATTTGACAGATTGACTTAAATTACACTGCAGATGCTGTTAAATTCTGAGGATTGCAACTTACACAGACATGAGTACAATAAGGCGTTCTTTCGCACAGACATACGACCAATTCATAAACAATGTCATACCATTTCACGCTCACCAACGCCTAAGCGGTTCAACGCTAATAAAATCCAACACTTTCTTGATCATGCCATTCTCCTGTACTCCCATGCTAAAGATCATACCTACGCTTCTCCACGCCTGAACTCTTTCACGCCAACCCTCATCCACTCTATGTATATACAGGCCTTAACACCAACAATAATCAACACCCACACTAATATACGCCCACATTCCTCCATGCCATTCTCCTCCACGCTCAGACTCCCCCACGCCCAAACTCATCCACGCCCGCACTCCTCCACGCCCACACAACATTCTTGCTTTGAGTAATGCCATAATGGAAGCTACTATTCAATTATTTTTATTTTTGAAATATATTTGACAATGTTTATTAAATTTTTTATATTAAGTGAATAACATATTTTCCACTTTGTTTGTATATAATTTTCACTTGATCACGAAGACAATTTCAAAGATAATTACATATTTAATATAGTTGGGCTGGAAAATAAAGTATATAGTCAACAATTATATATTAAAAAAACGAGCAATTAGAATTTTTCTTAAGAATATTTGCAGCAATAAACAATATTATTTGTTGATACCAAATAATAATTTATATATTGCTTTCGGACACTTTTCTCAATTCTTCACACAGGAATGATGTCGGTGTTCTGTAATGTGAACAATAATGACAGCAACGAGAAACATATCACAATAATACCGTAATTAAAACTTGATTTAATCTAGAACATCTGTAATTATTCAGCTCTGTTATTTTACAGTTGTTATAACAGCCTTCTTCAGCAGCTAGGCTGGGCTGGAGTAGTGGAGCAGCACTTCACTGACAAAATGGTGACAGACATTTGAAACACATTACCAGAACATGTGAACTTCATATGCATATAAAATAAATCATGTTTAATATATATATATATATATATATATATATATATATATATATATATATATATATATATATATATATATATATATATATATATATATATATATATATATATATATATATATATATTTTTTTTTTTTTTTTTTTTTTTTTTAATAGTCATTTTCTTAGCTTTCATTTATATTAATATTTTCATTATTATAATTTGTATTAGTTAAAATATTTACATCAATTATATAAAGTTAAAATAATAATAATAATAATAATAATAATAATAATAATAATAATAATAATAATAATAATAAAGAAAAATCAGTTCTTAGGGAATTCGAACCCTTGCCCTGGATTATCCCAAGCCACCCACTTTACCCCTGTATCACGACATGATTTCCTCATTGATATATCGCATTAGTGTGATTTCCTTGTGTAAATAATAATAATGAGAAAATCCGTAGGAGTCGAGATGAGGGTTCGAATCTATGACATAGGTGTACCCAAGCACACGCTCTAGACCACAACATGGTAAAAAGAATAGCAACCTGGAGTTCTACTGAACACATACGGAATTCCTGAGGATCTCACTGAAACCAGAAGAGGATGTTCTGGCTAATAATAATAATAACTTAATAATGTATTGCAAATTCTGATCTTGTTTTATGAACGCTTACTCACTGGAATAAAATACAGTATAACATACATTAAAAAAAATAAATAAAACAGGAAAGGAGAGTAAAAAGCAGGAAACATTACTGATAAGGAGTGCCAAGCGTGGGTGAAGAGAGTGCTCGTGCCGTTAGTTTCTCATATGAAATTGTACAAGCAACAATTATCAGATTCTTGCCTCGGGTGGCAGAGAGGAAATTGTTCCTTTACGTTTTGCAGAAGTCGATGGCAGATTTCCGGACTGTGTGTGTGTGAGTGTGTGTGTGTGTGTGTGTGTGTGTGTGTGTGTGTGTGTGTGTGTGTGTGTGTGTGTGTGTGTGTGTGTGTCCGGCTATTCAGCAGACGATCATCTCATGCTATGGTGTTAATTCACTGGAATTCTATTATATTTTAGTATAAATCAATGAATGAACTTTACCTCATCTGTCTATTCCTCTGATTCATTCCACTGTCTCACTATTCTGAAGGTAAACAAAATATTAACTTAATCCCTATGGTTCATCTGCGTCTTTTGTCTCCATCAACGGCCTCTCGTTCAGCTGTTACACATGCTAAACAGTTTGTTGTTATTTCTTTTAGCAATATGTATCAGAATCATGTACGTCGCAATCATGTCTAGTATTTTTAATTAATTAATTAGTATCCAGATCCACTCAGTGATTGTGTGCGTCAATTAAATAATGAGACAATCATTGTTGGGACTGTCTAAATACTAGGGCAATCTAAAAACTGGAATAATCTAAATAGTGGGGCAATCCTTGTTGGAAGAAATCCTGGGATAATCTTTGCTGAAATACTCTAAATATTGGGACTATTTAAATATTTGGACTATCTTTGCTGAGTCCATCTTTTCTTGGATAATGTAAATACTGGGACAATCTAAATACTGGGATAATCTAAGCACTTTTTGTGTTAACATAAGCATAAACACTCATTACAGGAAGACCCATAAAGCCAAGGGGGTACCAATTTGCATGTTAATTTTTTTTATATATACAACGATCACATTACCTCTACTCGCACGCAAATTCATTTACGTGCACACACACAGTCGTGTACATATGTCATTGCACATATTACAATCGGTACACATTCTCGAGAAAAACACATTCCCTTCCCTCAAACTCAATTAATTTATACATATTTTTATAAATATATATATAACATGACTAATATTTAATTTAATTATTTGTCGATGCTGTGGCATCCTTCTTTTGAAGTGTTCTTTTAATTTTGTTGCTAAATTTCATATAGTTTAAATACAAAATTTAAATATAAAAGTTTTAATAACTCTGTGTAGAAAATAAAGTACAATTATCAGTCCCTAGCAACAAAAGTAATAAGGTAAATACGACAAAATGTTTTAAAAATTTTAAATATTGTATTTTCATGGATAATTGTTGTAGTTAAAAATCGGAGAAGCTGTTTTTTTAGCAACTATGGAGTCAGTTATGTATGTCTCTGTGTAAATTACTCATAGTGTGTAGTCGTTACATGTGTGTGTGTGTGTGTGTGTGTGTGTGTGTGTGTGTGTGTGTGTGTGTGTGTGTGTGTGTGTGTGTGTGTGTGTGTGTGTGTGTGTGTTTGTGTGTGGACACTTGATCGCAGCTGTTGGACGCTGTTGTCGTGTCGGAGCGAGGATGGTTATTGAGGGTAGGAGCAGGGGGTAGGAACTGGGGTAGGAGTGGGGCTAGGAGCAGGGGTCGGAGCATGGGTAGGATGGGAAGTATCAGGAGAAAACGCCAATCATTTACGACTTTATATCACTTGAAATTGATCAGGATAAGGATTTGGAATGGGGTAAAAAAATAGATTGGGGATTGAACGCCGACCTGCATGAAGCAAGACCGTCGCTCTCCCGTCCAGTCCAAGTGGGTGGGTAAGCAGGGATAGGAGCGGAAGCAGGAGTGTAGGAGGGTAGGAGTAGAGGGGTATGAAAGCACATTGGAGTGAGGGGTAGGAAAGCACATTTGAGTGAGGGGTATGAAAGCACATTGGAGTGAGGGGTAGGAAAGCACATTGGAGTGAGGGGTATGAAAGCACATTGGAGTGAGGGGTAGGAAAGGGGAAATAGGTAATGTAGGTCGTTCAGTGGATCATCGGCACATGAACATCCTTGCCCTTCATATTCCACATTTTTTACAATTAAAATATATACAAAATAAAATGAAAATCATAAAATACATACATGCACCCTTTCAAAGGCAATAACTTTCAACATATATACCCATGCATATTATGACCCACACACACACACACTATATATATATATATATATATATATATATATATATATATATATATATATATATATATATATATATATATATATATATATGTCGTACCTAGTAGCCAGAACGCACTTATCAGCCTACTATGCAAGGCCCGATTTGCCTAATAAGCCAAGTTTTCCTGAATTAATATATTTTCTCTAATTTTTTTCTTATGAAATGATAAAGCTACCCATTTCATCATGTACGAGGTCAATTTTTTTTATTGGAGTTAAAATTAACGTAGATATATGACCAAACCTAACCAACCCTACCTAACCTAACCTAACCTATCTTTATAGGTTAGGTTAGGTTAGGTAGCCAAAAAAGTTAGGTTAGGTTAGGTTAGGTAGGTTAGGTAGTCGAAAAATAATTAATTCATGAAAACTAGGCTTACTAGGCAAATCGGGCCTTGCATAGTAGGCTGAGAAGTGCGTTCTGGCTACTAGGTACGACATATATATATATATATATATATATATATATATATATATATATATATATATATATATATATATATATATGTCGTACCTAGTAGCCAGAACTCACTTCTCAGCCTACTATTCAAGGCCCGATTTGCCTAATAAGCCAAGTTTTCCTGAATTAATATATTTACTATAATTTTTTTCTTATGAAATGATAAAGCAACCCTTTTCTCTATGTATGAGGTCAATTTTTTTTTATTGGAGTTAAAATTAACGTAGATATATGACCGAACCTAACCAACCCTACCTAACCTAACCTAACCTAAATTTATAGGTAAGGTTAGGTTAGGTAGCCAAAAAAAGCTAGGTTAGGTTAGGTTAGGTAGGTTAGGTAGACGAAAAAACATTAATTCATGAAAACTTGGCTTATTAGGCAAATCGGGCCTTGAATAGTAGGCTGAGAAGTGCGTTCTGGCTATTAGGTACGACATATATATATATATATATATATATATATATATATATATATATATATATATATATATATATATATATATTTATATATATATATATATATATATATATATATATATATATACATATATTTATATATATATATATATATATATATATATATGTCGTACCTAGTAGCCAGAACTCACTTCTCAGCCTACTATGCAAGGCCTGATTTGCCTAATAAGCCAAGTTTTCATGAATTAATGTTTTTTCGTCGACCTAACCGACCTAACCTAACCTAACCTAGCTTTTTTTGGCTACCTAACCTAACCTTACCTATATATATAGGTTAGGTTAGGTTAGGTAGGGTTGGTTAGGTTCGGTCATATATCTACGTTAATTTTAACTCCAATAAAAAAAAATTGACCTCATACATAGAGAAAAGAGTTGCTTTATCATTTCATAAGAAAAAAATTATAGTAAATATATTAATTCATGAAAACTTGGCTTATTAGGCAAATCGGGCCTTGCATAGTAGGCTGAGAAGTGAGTTCTGGCTACTAGGTACGACATATATATATATATATATATATATATATATATGTCGTACCTAGTAGCCAGAACTCACTTCTCAGCCTATTTTGCAAGGCCCGATTTGCCTAATGAGCCAAGTTTTGCTGAATTAATATATTTTCACTAATTTTTTTCTTATGAAATGATAAAGCTACCCATTTCCTTATGTATGAGGTCAATTTTTTTTTATTGGAGTTAAAATTAACGTAGATATATGACCGAACCTAACCAACCCTACCTAACCTAACCTAACCTATCTTTATAGGTTAGGTTTGGTTAGGTAGCCCAAAAAGGTAGGTTAGGTTAGGTTAGGTAGGTTAGGTAGTCGAAAAACAATTAATTCATGAAAACTTGGCTTATTAGGCAAATCGGGCCTTGCATAGTAGGCTGAGAAGTGCGTTCTGGCTACTAGGTACGACATATATATATATATATATATATAAATATATATATATATATATATATATATATATATATATATATATATATATATATATATATATATATATATATATATATATATATATATATATGTATGTATGTTGTGTGTGTGCTTAGACTAAACATTATTCCAGTGTATAAGCTATATAATATTCCTCCTTATGCAACCGTGGTATAATAAAAAGCATTAGCCGATATTGATTTTCGTTGGGCAGGATCTGCAACGATATTATCGGCAACAGATATTTGGGCCAGATATATCCCCGGTTCGGGAAATAGTTTTCTTAGCGGCTGTGGACGGCGCCGGGAGGGAACCGCTGGGCCGCGCATCCACCGCTGTGTTATTTGATAAAGAAATTAAATAATGCCCAGTTGTAAGTTAGCATTGCCTTTATTGCAGTTATCTAGGATAGTTAGTGAGGCGTAACTCACGGTAACTGCGCAGTTAGCATGGCTCGGAGCGCTGTATCGTATTGGAATGGCTTCAATATCCGTTTCAATTAACAGGCTTTAATCACGCGGCGTTGATAAAGAAAATGAACTCTCCGTGTTCCTCTTTTAATCTACATGGACATCAGCTCGTTTGGTCGAATTTATTGGCCTATATGAAGCACCGGGGGATAGAATATTATCACAATGCTATATCTATATTTTGCTGCTCCGCTATATGCCATGAGGGTTTACAGCGGACCTTGGCGAGCGATCTTTATTAATTTTTATCTTCAACTGCACGCTCCTGATGGAATACTAATTAAAAAAAATTAAATAGAGGGGCAGAATATGTTCATATTTTTTTAATCAATGAATTCGATTTTTTCTGGTATTATTTTAGTAATGATTTTTCTTTGATAAGATCTGTCGATTTGTGATTTTTTTTATACTGGTAGGGAATATTCTGGTCGCCACCCGCAGGGCGATGTGAGGTCAGATTCAGGTTGAAGTGTACAGTGCGAGAGTGTATTAAAACTTTCAATATAGGCGAGCTATTGGCACATACCCCGGCGGGATAGCACCGAGGATATCTCTTGTTTACGTCGCCAATATTCCCTAACTTCAAAATTTTTCTTTTCGCAGTATCCATTCGCTTCCTCTTTTCCTTTAAATAAAACCGACTCAGGGCCGGGTGGGGGGCAAAAAAAGTAAAGTGGGTATCGACCATTGAGAGTACTTTTTCCCCGCCTGATGCGCCGTCACTTCGTTTGCTCTTGGGCTCGAGTAATTAAATTTTATTAATAGTTTTCAATCGCCGAGGAGACCTGCCATGCCCGGCCGTGCGCAGCTATAGACCCCACCATTTACGGACTCAGTCTGCCATGTTATTTCTCAGTTAACCCAACCTCCACATACTCCCTCGCTCTCATCTCCTCACTTGCCACTCTCGGTGCTTCTAGACACGATCTCAGACACCTGGCAGACATATTGGATGGGAAATAGACCCAGAGCAGCGGGAAATAGTGATGGTATGGAGGCGGGAGGCAGGCGGCCATTTCCCCTGATATCGGGGAGGCCGCTGCTCCCGGCTGGTGCTGTCCCATCTCGCCCGCCAGCGCTCTCCCAGCCACCGGCGGCCAGCCACTATGGCTTCGCTTCTCCGTATCTAACGAAATTATTTACCTACGATTTACCTGTGGCAGGTTTCAAACGTTTTTCTACATTCGCAGCCTCAGGCGAGGCTTCCCATGCGATTGCATGATCTGTGAGGTTTTTCGTGTAAGTGGGCAGTAGAACGTATAATTTAATTATAATATTTCTTCTAATATTATTATTATTATTATTATTATTATTATTATTATTATTATTATTAATACCAATAATATTGTAATTGTTATCACTAACAGCACCTATATATATAGGCATAATGGCCTTAAATATTTTGAGGATATTCGTTTACATATATATATATATATATATATATATATATATATATATATATATATATATATATATATATATATATATATATATATATATATACTTGTGTTGCCGTTGTGCTGGAATTTTGGGGGATAATTTTTCATTTCAAATACGCTTATCTGTAATGCACCCAGAGTTTGACGGTGTAGACTACTTATCACATGTCTTTGTATCACTAACAATCCTGTGTGATGGGGATATGAGCATCACGTAGCTAGATTTTTGACACACTGTACACCTCTTCATTTAGTCTAGGGTTGCTGCACAAATGCATATGTATCTAAATGTGATAAGAAAAAAATAAATTATATGTAAGATATTTTTAAGTTTTATTATGCTATCTTCTTCTTGAGGTTATCTTGAGATGATTTCGGGGCTTTTAGTGTCCCCGCGGCCCGGTCCTCGACCAGGTCTCCACCCCCCAGGAAGCAGCCCGCGACAGCTGACTAACACCCAGGTACCTCTTTTACTGCTAGGTAACAGGGGCATAGGGTGAAAGAAACTCTGAACATTGTTTCTCGCAGGCGCCTGGGATCGAACCCAGGACCACACGTCCAGTGTGCTGTTCGCTCGGCCGACCGGCTTCCAATGCTGTATTAAGTTCAGCATTAAGTTCAATTATGTTGTTCAAAATTATTAAGTTCAATTATGTTGTATTATGCTCACCATATATATATATATATATATATATATATATATATATATATATATATATATATATATATATATATATATATATATATAAATATATATATATATATATATATATATATATATATATATATATTATATAATATATATATATATATATAAATATATATATATATATATATACATATATATATACATATATATATATATATATATGTATATATATATTTATTATATTATATATATAATATATACACACACATATATATAAATATATATATATATATATATATATATATATATATATATATATATATATATATATATATATATATATATATATATATACATATATTAGTGAGAGAGAGAGAGAGAGAGAGAGAGAGAGAGAGAGAGAGAGAGAGAGAGAGAGAGAGAGAGAGAGAGAGAGAGAGAGAGAGAGAGGAAGAGAAAGAGAGAGAGAGAGAAAGAGAGAGAGAAAGAGATAGAGAGAGAGAGATAGAGAGAGAGAGATAGAGAGAAAGAGAGAGAGAGAGAGAGAGAGAGAGAGAGAGAGAGAGAGAGAGAGAGAGAGAGAGAGAGAGAGAGAGAGAGAGAGAGAGAGAGAGAGAGAGATAGAGAGAGAGAGAGAGAGAATGATTTTCAAACACAAAGAAGAAGAGGAAGAAATAGCTTGATAGGAACACAAAATTAAAATAAAGAACAACAGACACGATACACTAAAAACAAAAACAAATACAACAACAAAATAAAAAGAGATCCCCCCAAAAAAAATCACACACAAAAAAAGAGAGAGATATAGAGTGAGAAAGAGAAAATAAAATCAGGGAAAATGGAGGAGGTGAGAGGAGGGAGCGCGCGGTGTGGGCGCTGGGAATGTCTCTACCAGCCATCGCTATGTGTCCCTTCTGTTTATTGATTTGTCGTCATGTACCCTGGACTTGCAGCAGCACCAGTAGGAGAAGCAGCAGCAGCAGCAGCTTTAGCACCAGTAAGCAGGAGAACCAGCAGCGGTAGCGCTAAGGCCAGCACCACCACCACCGTCAAAAACATTACCTCTTCTACCACTACCATCATCAAGACTATCGCCTTCAACACAATCTCCACTACCACCACACTCACCAACATCACAAACCTTGGGAACATCACAACAAACATTCTCAGTCTCACCACCGCTACCCATCATCACCACCAACATCTTATCCATCACCAACACTATCACCGTCACCACCGCCACTACCACCACGGTTACCACCATCACCATCACCACTACCCAGCCCATCCCCAAACACTTGGTTCAGCTATTCCCGTGTTACATTACCCCCATTATTCTAAACTATATAGATGGAATTCGCATTCACCTGACTCCCAACTGTCTGGGGCATCCTCAGCCATCCAGATACACGCACCGTTATCCTTGGCTATCCTCGAATTTCCCAAGGCTGCCTTTCCCACCTGTTTTCTGCTATCTTGAGTGTTTTATGCTGTTCTCACTATTTTAGATACTGTCGCCCACTGTTCTTTGGCATCTTGGTGGAATCATTGCTCTCGGCAGAACTAGATACATTCTCATTATTCTAGCTGCAGTTACTACTAACACTGCAGTTACTACTAACACTGCAGTTACTACTAACACTGCAGTTACTACTAACACTGCAGTTACTACTAACACTGCAATTACTACTAGCTCTGCAGTTACTACTAACACTGCAATTACTACTAGCTCTGCAGTTACTAGCTCTGTAGTAACTACTAACGCTGCTGTTACTACTAGTACTGTAGTTACTACTAACACTGCAGTTACTACTAGCACTGTAGTTGCTACTAACACTGCAGATACTACTAGCACTGTAGTTACTACTAACACTGCAGTTACTACTAGCACTGTAGTTACTACTAACACTGCAGTTACTACTAGCACTGTAGTTACTACTAACACTGCAGTTACTGTTAGCACTGCAGTTACTAGTAACACTACAGTTACTAATAGCACTGCACTCGTTCCCTGCTATTTTCAGCAATCACAGCCATGCCGTAACAGTCTATTCTCCCTAGCTGAAACTCTTTCTATCTTTATTTACCTCTAACCCGTTTAGGTTATCTACTGTCATTGCTGTCCAGTCCTCCTCAATCACCTAATATATGTCCCACAATCTTATAGAACATCAGATTGTATTTCCATGCTATGTTTGTGTTTCAGATGACTCTACGTCGTACATTTCTCTCTCTCTCTTCTTTATCTCAATCTATCCTGGACTCCTATTTCTCTAGCCGTCCGCTCATTCCAGACTTTGTTTCAAGCTGTTTGCACTTATCGCTGCCTCGATTTCAGTCAATCATAAATATTCTCTAGACCAATACTTTTCGCCTATTTAGGTTTTTACACTGTTATCATCAAATCGTGTCTCCAGCCAAGTCTTGGTTCCTCTGATTCCTCACTTGGTTTCCCTTCAGTCGTATTCAGCCATATGGATGCTCCAGCAGACATCGGCCAGACACTCTGCAAATGAGTTTTTAATCGACGATTAAGATTAAAAACGACCATCATGTTTTATTAAAGCTGCCACTGCTATCGACGAGCAGTAATGGCCCCCACAGTGTTGCTGCTGTTCCGGCAGCTGCTGCTGCTGCTGTGCTGCACACACTCTCTCTCTCTCTCTCTCTCTCTCTCTCTCTCTCTCTCTCTCTCTCTCTCTCTCTCTCTCTCTCTCTCTCTCTCTCTCTCTCTCTCTCTCTCTCTCTCTGTTGCTTTTTTTCTTCATCCTGCTGTAATTGATGTTGTAGCTGTTTGCTTTTTGGGCCTTTTCATATTCATTCATTATGTACTGAATTAAATGAAAAGAGAGAGAGAGAGAGAGAGAGAGAGAGAGAGAGAGAGAGAGAGAGAGAGAGAGAGAGAGAGAGAGAGAGAGAGAGAGAGAGAGAGAGAGAGAGAGAGAGAGAGAGAGAGAGAGAGAGAGAGAGAGAGAGAGAGAGAGAGAGAGAGAGAGAGAGAGAGACCGTGGAGAGTATTTAGGTGAAGGTAGGGAGCAAGAAACAGGATTGAGTGAGATTTGGTGAAGGGAGAGGTATAGGACTGCGATTAGTATTAGCAGGCGACGGGAACGATTGAAGGGAAGAGAATAGAGCCATGCATATGAGGAGAGAGACAGAAGTGTGGGAAATGGGGATTGGAAAAGGAAAAGTGAACAGCTCTGTCCTTTTCTACGAACTCCTAACCTTACTTTCCTCTGTTTACCTCGCCTTTTCTCTGCCTGTCCGTTCCTCCTTTCCCTCGGCTCTCTTTCCCTACCTTCTTCCTTCCCTTTTAAAGTTCCCCTTAACGACCAGTCTCATGGTAGTTTGGCGTGTTTGTCTGCCTTATAAGGAAGTTAAGAAAACAGAGGGGGAGGGGAACGACTAATGAAGGAGACGAGAGTCGCTGCTTCAAAATCACACCTCCCAGATCGACACTAGTGACTGTCAAGGAGCATCATACTAAGACCCGGGGAACGGCATCGAGCCACAAGCGCATGGGCCCGGTATGTGTGGAGGCCTCAGCTGGGCTGGGGCTGGGTAGCAGGGTGGCAGGGTGGCAGGGGAGGAGGGAGTGGAACAGGGAGGAGTGGGGAGGAGGGAGGGAGAGAGGGAGGCGGCAATAAGAGAAGCAGCGAGGTACAGGGAGAGGGGAAGGGGAAGTAACGGGAGAGAAAGGGAGGTACAAGTGGAGGCAGGTAGGTACAGGTGGAGGCAGGAAGGTACAGGAGGAGGCAGGGAGGTACAGGAGGAGACAGAGAGGTACAGGCGGAGACAGAGAGGTACAGGTGGAGACAGGGAAGTGCACGTGGAGACAGGAAGGTACAGGAGGAGGCAGGGAAGGAAGAATATGCTTGGCTGCTTTCATGGAGGTTTTTGAAGTTGGATTATTATTTGAGATGAAAGTAATACAGCAGTTAGATAATGTTTATCTTTATCTTGCGAGTTTGAAAAGCTGTGTATGTAATAAAAGTTTGTGGTCCGGAGACTGATCACACACTTTCCTGTTTAATGTGTTTTTCGTTCCACACGATCTTAATGCATTTTTGTTAAAGTAATACACATATATTACTTTTTATATGCATGTGTATTACTTTTTGTTAAAGAAATACACATGCATTTTTGTTAAAGTAATACACATATAAATATAAATATATTTAAATATATATATATATATATATATATATATATATATATATATATATATATATATATATATATATATATATATATATATATATATATATATATATATATATATATATATACTGCTGGTGCTTCTCCAACACCTCTCTAAACTTTGCCATAATCACCGCCTCACCAGAGTTTTGCCTTTGGAGTGGGGCCTGCAATATATCGGTTGGCTAATCCAGTGCATCTAGTAAAACTGCCTCCATAACTCCCCCCGCGTTATTCTTTCCCTAATATTAATTGGGAGTCGTACATCTGCATAATGTCTTCTCAGGCCGTTTGTGTTGCCGTGGCTCACCTTGGAGACCCGCGCTCGTATCAACGAAGCTCGTGCCTCTTATTGATCCCATAAATACTCGACTTTTTGGGGGGGTTCCTTTCTCGCTTTATTCCCTCGTTAACCATTCGTAAATCACGCATGCTCTTAATTCCATCTCATCGCTTTTTTTTTCTTTTAATATGTCTTTTTCCGGATTTTTTTTTTTGTCGAATGGGTTAGTTATTTAGCTCGACATTCCGGGGTGTTTGCATTACAACGAAAGTTTCAACACGGTCTAGCTGGCTGATTTTCCAGCTGTTGTCAGAGGCAGCTGCGTCAGTAAGCTTCTAGTAATGGAATGACTTATGTTATTTCATTGCGAGAAAATTAGTTACCTAACTCTTCTGAGTAATTGAACAATAAACACAAACGTTTATTGTCCTGTTTTTCATAATACACTGCGTTTCTTGGTTTGAAATATTGTTCAATGTGTACATGGAACAATATTACAAACACGGGTGGTAGTTGTGATGTGAGTCTGGTCCTCTGTTACCTAGCAGTAAAATAGGTACCTGGGTGTTAGTCAGCTGTCACGGGCTGCTTTCTGGGGGTGGAGGCCTGGTCACGGACCGGGCCGCGGGGACACTAAAAAGCCCCGAAATCATCTCAAGATAACTTCAAGATTGCCTGAGTGTTGCCAGTGACTCAGTATCTGAAGAGCCTCGTCATGCTTAACAATTACACGCTGGTTTATTATAATATTAGACACGTTTTAATTACATTTTTCTTGTTGCTACTTACTGGCTGCTTTATTAGCCGGCCCGAGGCGCTGGTAACTTGTGCTCCTTTGGTAAACTCTCCCGTCACGTTCATTGTACGCGCTCCTCATGTCTGCTCCTCACATCCTCTCCCCTCTACCCTATTATTGTTTCCTGGTTCACTTGTGTGCTTTTTTCTTCAAATATATAAAGATTCAGGTGTTTTTCTTGTTGTTCCTTCTGACCGAAATATTGAAAGTGCTACAGTGGTTAAAATTCTCCTCTAGGGTCTTCATTACCCATTTTTTCTATTCATACTTTTTCCTCATGTATCTCACCTTGTGTTTGTAATTGGTTTAAACATAATTTTTGGTCTACTCCAATGTCATGTCTCACTTTCATATATTATTCGTCATTATTTCCCAATTTTTTCTTTAAATTAACATACTTTCACCAAATTGTAACTATCAGTATTTGAATTCTCCCAGAAGGTGAATTAATTTGATTTTCTTTCTGCTCCTGTCGTATATTCTATTGTTTCTTTAATGTTATTTCGTTGTTTGTAATTAAAATCTATTATCTAAATGTTGCTACTTGTACCTGTTATTCGAATTTTTGATGAATAGTTTCTCTTTCGAGTCTGGTTCGATTAAAATAATATCTATATTCTTTAATATATTGATTTTATTTAACAAATATGAATGGAAGTTTATATGCGGTACCTATTTTGGTACCTATATCTTACATTCCTACTTCGGTGTTTGTGTTCCACCTACCTATTTCGGTACCCGTAACATACCTACAAATTTCGTTTGTTTGCAGTTCTGAATGAATCACTCACCTCTCTACATTTCCTATCAGGCTGATTTTATCCCTTTTGTTGTCTATTCCTGCATTTCTCTGTCTGGCTTCTTCTACCTGGCATATAGTTTAATCTTAATGATGTCATTTGATCTAGAATTTGATGTCAGCATCTAGAATGCTCGAAATTTATGACCTGATATCCTTTCATTTTCACGATTCTATCCGGTTTATCATGGTTTTCCTTCTTATTTGATTATCTATCTTATCTTGCCCTTTACTCTCGGTAAAGGGGTCAAGGGCAGGCTTGGCCTTATCTTGCTTCCTCTTATCCAAGTGTAACTGGCTCTCTTCTCGGGTAGTCAGGCTGGTCCCAGGGCCCAGTGAACCGACACTTTTAGTAAGAGAACGATACCGCAAGAGGGTGGAGGTGAGACAGAGGCTTCCCGTCGGAATTATCTTCCGTATCTCGCCGCAGCTTCAAGTTGCGCCCGTCATGCCTCATTTCGCGGATCGCCGACACAAATTTACGCAGTGTTCCACTTCACGCGCGAGATTATCGTGAAACCATAACCGTTAGTGGCCGAGCTTGTCGCTGCTGCTGCTGCTGATGTTGCTGCTATTGCTGAAGGTGCTGTTTCTGTTTTAGCTGTTAATCTCTCTGCCACTGCTGTTTCTCTTTTTGCTGTTAGTACTCATGCAGCTGGTTCTGTCGCAGCTTCCGCTACAGCTGTTAACACCGTCGCTGCTGGTGTTGTCTGGAGTTGCATGGATGAATTATATTAATTCAGTGATAGAGATTTTTTGGAAGTTGGGTGAATAGGTTGTCTGTGGTTGAGGATGCAATGAGGTGAAGGAAGGATTACTAACATCTTTGTGACTGCCTTAGTTATTTTGATGGATTTTTTGCTATGATACCAATATATTATTCATCATTTCATGAGTCATACTCATCCATAACCAGCATGAAGCACTGCCAGGGAGTATTTTATTCATGTTTGGATGAATAAACTTATGTAATGAGACTGTTATTAGGTGATATCTGTATTTTGTTGGCCACTGTTATGATTGATTGAGCTCAAACATCATAGCCGTCTATGATGCTTTCAAGTCACGTGATCAAGTATAGCCACTGGGAGGAGATCAGTGAAATCATACGTCAGGGAGTGATTGGGAGGCGGCACGTTACCCTTCTTTTCGACGTCACGGAATGAAGTTCCTCGACCTTGAGGCTCTGCTGTCTACAGAGCCAGCAGATATTTTCTTCTGATCAGATATTGAACAGAATTTTCGTATGTGTTATTTCGGCTTCTGGAATATCAAATAATTGAGAAACCTGTTTTCAACGCAAGTTGGCCGAGGAATTTGTGGTCGCTAAAGAAGAGATTTTTTCAAACATATATGGCTATTGTGGAGCTGATTCTGACTGAACGTCTTGTGTTGTAAGAGTCGCCCCTCCTGTGACGCGCGCGCGTATGAGTGTGTGTGTGCACGTGTGTGTGTGTGTGTGTGTGTGTGGGTGTGTGTGTGTGTGTGTGTGTGTGTGTGTGTGTGTGTGTGTGTGTGTGTGTGTGTGTGTGTGTGTGTGTGTGTGTGTGTGTGTGTGAGTGTTTAAATATAAAGATATACAATTTGTGTATTTCCACATGAATCCCATATGTAATTTTTCATAATGTATATTTCCACACATAATTAGTAAGAGACGGAGGAAGGTATTTGATAAAAATATGAACATTCTTGTTATTAATGCAAAAACTCCCAGTAATTATGCGGCTAATTGAACGCTAAGCTTCGTAATGATTATTTCCTTTTAATTAGGTGTCATCTTGAGACCCTTTCAGTATAATTAAGGAAGAGAAAAGAAATATATTCAAATTTTATGAATATTTGAAAATAATATAGAGGAGAAAAAAAATTTTTGCAGGATTATATTGGAATTAATTATTTCTCATGGAGGTGTCATTAGGAGCAGCCTTAATTACTGGGTTAAAAAAATATAATTTTTTTTTCGATTTATCCGAAGTTCTTGAATATATGTGTGTTAATCTGCACTCCGCCACCTGACGCCTAATGAGGTGCAATTTGCCTGAGATGAGTTGGATTAATTAGGTTTAATTTCTCTAGAAGCTTGAAAATGAGCCCTGACGACTTCTTAGTAGCGAGAGAAAGAGAGAGAAAGAGAGAGAAAGAGTAATAGAGAGTGAAACAGAGGCCGGAACACACACACACACACACACACACACACACACACACACACACACACACACACACACACACACACACACACACACACACACACACACACACACACGCACACACACACACACAAACACTCACACACACATACAGGAAGCAGCCCGAAGGAGCTGTCTAACTCCCAGGTACCTATTTACTGGTAGGTGAACATGAGCCTCAGGGTGAAAGAAACTCTAACCATTTGTTTCCAACGCCAACGGGGAACGAACCCGGACCCTTAGGACTACGAAGTCCGAGTGCTGTCCAACCCCGCAGCCGTCACACACCAGGAAAACACTGAGGAAGCACTTAATCAAGGCCCCTAAAACGTCGCACAATCAATCTACGCAACCATACCACCAGAAACATAATAAAAAACAAAACAAACAACTAAACCACAACTATCACAAATCAACCACACATTCGAACAATTAATCAAATATATCTCTCTCTCTCTTCCAGACTGGGTTCTTCCTTCCCTTCCGTCTTTTGCACAATTGTCTGTCTCCACCCTTTCCACCCACTTTTTACTCCCACTGTCTCTCACTCCCTTCTTTATCTTATCTTTCCACCTACCCTTCGCTATACATTCTTCGGCCTCTTTCCTCCCTTCCCCTATGCTATATTCCCTCTCCTATCGATTTCAACTTCTCGTGCATCCGTGTCTCTAAATTTTCACCAACCAACTATTGAGTAATTTTTCCTCTTCATTCCTCCCCCCCCCACAATTTTGACCACCTCATCAGTTTTTCCTCCACCTTCAACTCTTCATCAACCCCCTTCTCCTCCCCCCCCCTCCCTACGTCAGTTTCCTCTTCACTACACCGCCTCTTCCCCCCTCACATCACAAATTTTAGATCCACCCCTTCTATCACTGACACGACCCCTCCCTCCTCCCCTCTACCATTGACACATTCGAACCACCCTACGACAACTTTCGGACACCCTCACGCACGCCCCCCAACCCTCATTTCCCCACCCACTGGTTTAGTGCACCCCCAATAAACCTCAACCCCGATGCTTCTAGCCAAATTAAACACATTAATCGGATGCTCTCAGCTAAATTAAACCTCACAGTCCGACAGGCGCGATGGACGAGCTCTCTCACAACAACAAAACAGGATTTAAGGGGCCATAATTTTAATGCGTTGCTTGTTGTGCCCTCATCCAACACCGAGCGAGAACGACCTCTCTTCCTCTCTCTCTCTCTCTCTCTCTCTCTCTCTCTCTCTCTCTCTCTCTCTCTCTCTCTCTCTCTCTCTCTCTCTCTCTCTCTCTCTCTCTCTCTCTCTCTCTCTGTCTCTCTCTCTCTCTCTCTCTCTCTC
>NC_091156.1:4870255-4877755 GCF_040958095.1 Procambarus clarkii | reverse complement strand
CTTTATAATTTTTATGGCGCAATTCTTGCGTGCAACTTTTCCTGTAATTTAGCTTCCAGTTGAGGTAATGGATTAAAGCATTATGATTATGGTAATAATGAGGATGTTGCAACAATCACGGGGAAAGTTTGTCGGTGCTTCTCTGCTATTATATTTTTTCATTGTAGCCACAAGTGGATATTAATTATTATGATGAACATCTTAAGCTTTACACACTCTTGCAGACAGTAAGTTACTATAACGTGGCTGAAAATTAGCCTCCCAAGCCACAAATCTGAAAATCAATGAAGTGACGACTTTTCGATCCGTCTTAGGTCTTGATGATGGTGCAGGACGGATCGAAACGTCATGAGTTCCTTGATTTTCAAATTTGTGGGTTGGGTATCTTTACATATTCTTACTGGCACTTATGTAATTTATTTTAATGCAATCTAAGCAATACTTGCACTTACACACGGCTTAAATTGACATTTAAATTTACATTGACATACATACAAAAGCTTAAAATACATAGATGCGCTTTATGCTACCGCTTTTGCCTGGAACACTTTGCAACAAAACACTATAGTTTGGTAAGAGAAAAAATATCCAGCTTTTACAGGAACGTGTTACAGTCAGTTATAATCCCGAGTCGACAAATGCACAGCACATAGTTGTCCAGAACTATTATCTCAAATAATATCCAGCCATTTATATGGCATATTTGGCCTCCATACACTTGTTTTACGCTTTTATGTTTTCTGTTTTATTTTTAATTATTCTTGACCATTATTACGTGCTATAAATTGGTCCGTGTATCGATCCGGCGGGAGAAAATTACGTTAAACTCATGCAATTTTCGCGAAGATTTAGCCATTGTAAATTTCATCTAATGGATTATCCAATGTTGGGGATGAGTTGCCGGAAATTGTATGGTGTAAATTCTACCCTCCTCCGATTTTTTTTCTAAAATTGTTGCATTCCTGTATTCATTAAAATATTTAACGAAATACAGAAATACAGAAATAGTATATATACTGAATGTTTTTTTATAGTGGTAAGGGTGCAATTTCCTTTTTAAGGATATTTAAACAAAGCGTGATATTACAAAAAAAATTAAATAAAAAATAGTGATGATAATAATAACAATATCGAGGTCCCTCTCAAGGTCGAAGTATTGACTTTCCCCAAGATGCAACC
The DNA here is from genome assembly GCF_040958095.1 of Procambarus clarkii. Taxonomy (NCBI): domain Eukaryota; kingdom Metazoa; phylum Arthropoda; class Malacostraca; order Decapoda; family Cambaridae; genus Procambarus; species Procambarus clarkii. The sequence goes on along the minus strand of NC_091156.1, from coordinate 4,876,576 downwards.
CCAAACTGTTGCCTAAATCACGGGTACCGTTTTACTAATAGGTGAACAGACACCTTAGCAGAAATGAAACATGCCCAACTCTTTATGTTCCGCCTGGGAATTGAATCCGGTATTCCAGATTGCAGTCGAGAACGAAGCCAAATATGTTACGAGACGCTATACTGGTAATAATAATAGTAATACAAATTAACATATAGGTAAAAACGAAATTGGTGACAGAGCTGGAGCATCTAAGAAAGTAAGAGAGTTGGAAGAGACACGGCCTAGTGAAGACGTGATCACAACGTACAAGGTGCTGAAAGGAAGAAACGAGATGCAAATCAGGTGGAAATTGGAAATACAAATGGGTCTGTTGTATGAATTTTCCCATCTGCGAAAATTGTTGTAAACAAATGGAATGAACTGGGAGCGGAGGTAGTAGAAGCCACTTCCAATCACAGCTATATAGCAAGTATGAACAAACTTTGCCAAATCGGAAATAATTAATTGCATCGAGTATGAGATAGATAAGTGGCGGGGCCCCAGAAGCTTGAGCTCACAACACACACACACAACATGGGGAATTGACAGGGTGGGAAAACAAACTCTTCAGCACAGATGGAACACGAACAAGGTGACACAGGTGAAAACTTAGTACCCAAATGAGCCCCAGAGACATTAGAAAGAATTTCTGCAGTGTCAGAATAGTTAACAAATGGCATGCAATAAGCAAAGATGTAGTGGAGGCAGATTTCATACACAGTTCCAAATGTAGATTTGATACATCCCAATCGGGTCAGGAACCTGTACACCAGTTGATTGACGGTTGAGAGGCGGGACCAGAGAGCCTAAGCTCAACCCTAGCAAGCACAACTAGGTGAGTTCAACAATCCTGAAGCCAAAACAATGTGTTACACCTTACTAACACGGGCTAGCGCTCGCCGAACAAGTTTCCCACATGTACCAATACGCAAAAACTAACACCATTGATGACATAACAACACCTTCTTCGAGAAAATCTGAATGATAAACAATTCTTCTGGCGTCTTCTAACCTTGTCATCAGTTCCATCCTCATTTATCCCTTGTGACTTCATCAGTTCCTTCAGTAACGGCGCCAGCAGCGACCTTCCTGTCGCAATAATAGTCATACTTAACCTTCAACCCCTTTAATTTAAATGAGTATAAAACTTCACTCCTGTCTCCCATCCCACCATGAAGGAGGAATCAGGACCTCCCTACTCTGAAGAAGACATCAGGTATTACGTCCTTGCCTCTGCCTTACGTCCATCATTGAAGGAGGAATCAGGTTCTTGTCTCTTCTTCTCCCCAGCATTTCCTGAGGGAGGCATCAGGTATTGGGTTCTTGTTCCATCCTCTTAAGGAGGCATCAGGTATTAGGTTCTTGCTGCTCTTCCCACTGAAGGAGGCATCAGATCTTCCTGTGTTCCTCAGGCTAGGGGTGGGGGATTACGGGACGATGGGGTCCGCACTCCTCACACCCTCACGTCCGCTGCTTAGTTAAGACTCCCACATAAATCACAACACCTTTACTAAACTTCAGGGAAGGGAACGGCAGGAGAATGAAGGAAGGAAGGAAGGAAGGAAGGAAGGAAGGAAGGAAGGAAGGAAGGAAGGAAGGAAGGAAGGAAGGAAGGAAGGAAGGAAGGAAGGAAGGAAGGAGAAGGAGTAGGAGGAGGAGGAGGAGGAGGAGGAAGAGCAGGAAGAGGAGTAAGAAGAGGAGGATAAGGAGCTGTTCGTGGCAACATTTCATTAATAGCAAACAAATCAATGGTGAGTAAACTGGAAAAAAAATATGTGAAATGAAATAAAGGATAGCGCCATATATAAACCAATAATTTAATAACACGTTGAAATAGGAAACAGCTCTTTGATCTATTATTGTAATTACGAATATATTACCATATGTAAACAGATTATTGTTATTATTAATATTATTATTTCTGCGCTTACATTTTCTGGTCTTTATATGTGTGTGTGTACTAACCTATTTGTATTCACCTATTTCTGATTGCAGGGGTTGAGCTTTGGCTCTTTGGTCCCGCCTCTCAACTGTCAGTCAACTGGTGTACAGATTCCTGAGCCTACTGGGCTCTATCATATCTACATTTGAAACTGTGTATGGAGTCAGCCTCCATCACATCACTGCCTAATGCATTCCATCCGTTAACTACTCTGACACTGAAAAAGGTCTTTCTAACGTCCCTGTGGCTCATGTGGGTGCTCAATTTCCACCTGTGTCCCCATGTTCGCGTACCACCAGTGTTGAATAGTTTATCCTTGTTTACCCGGTCGATTCACCTTAGGATTTTGTAGGTTGTGATCATGTCTACCCTTACTCTTCTGTCTTCCAATGTCGTAAGGTGCATTTCCCGCAGCCTTTCCTCGTAACTCATGCCTCTTAGTTCTGGGACTATTCTAGTGGCATACCTTTGAACTTTTTCCAGCTTCGTCTTATGCTCGACAAGGTACGGGCTCCATGCTGGGGCCGCGTACTCCAGGATTGGCCATTGGTCTGTGTGTGTTTGTGTGTGTGTGTGTGTGTTCTTTTACATTGAAGAATGTTCTTTTACACCATGATGTGGAGCTTGTTTCACATTTCATGAGTTCATGCGTGTAATCTGTGTCCTTTCATTACAGAGCAGCATTGGACTATATGGTGTTATTAAATACAATTTTTTTTGCCTCAATACTGGTTCATGGCATAATATTCAGTTCGCATTATAAAAAATATAGCTAGTTAATTTGGTAAAGTTGGAGGTTTTGCGTGCACTCCTCGCCCGAGCGGTTTCCAGAAAGCGAACTGCTAAGGAGAAGGAAGTCTAACCTTTAGTAATTCTGGCCCTCATTTGGTTTATTGATTATTAGGCAGCATTACCCGCTGGAATGAATTGTTTGAGTGGTTTTAACTCGCGATCTGGAACGGATCCAAGAACCACAGGAGATGGAAGTGCTGGAACCTTCCGATATTCTTGGCAGGAGGATGGAGGTTTGAGGATTCAACTGGAGGCTGGATCCTGAAAGATGGAGATTGGAGCGAGATTCTAGTGGCTAGGAGAGTGTACAAGACAACTGGAAACTTGGGATAAGAGGTGGAGGATGGAGATTAGATTCTGAAAATTTGGAGCAGGAGGGTGTAGGATAGAGACCAGGGTCCCGAAACCTTTGATTGCAGAGTGGAGGACAGAGACTAGAAACTGAAAACAAGAAGATGGTAATTGGAGGTCGAAGAGGAGGGCCGGAGACTGTGGAATCGCGGTCTTAAGGCTGATGGGAAGAGACTAAGCCCGAAAGCTGCGGGGATGAGACAAGATGAAGATCGAAGCTGGAAGCAAGACGCTTCAGGCTTACAAAAACTAGATGTTTGGAACAAAGGATTTAAGATTCGGGAGCTGTGAAGAAATAAGACCCCAAGAATATAGCTGCAGGCCTATTTGTGATGCGAAGCAGCTTCATTTTATATAAAACCAAACTCATGTGTGTGTGTGTGTGTGTGTGTGTGTGTGTGTGTGTGTGTGTGTGTGTGTGTGTGTGTGTGTGTGTGTGTGTGTGTGTGTGTGTGTGTGTTTATGCGTGTGTGTGTATCTAACCAACAATCCAGCGTTGCCACGTCTATTACGTTACCTGGTAATTTGCCGAAATCAACACCCATCTTCCCGAGACCGCATATTCATGTCTTTTTCAGGATGTAAACTTTTCCAGTCTACAGGTGGAGGTTGTAAACTTCGTGGCCGTAATGTGAGGCTGTATGCTTAAGACTGGAAGCCGTGGACGTGAAAATGAAGGCTATATATTTTTAGGGAGGCTGAAGAAAGTTAGAAGATAAATTCTGATTGGCAGCTTGAAATTTAAAGGCTTCTAGTTAGTGGATGGGAGTGGAGTATGGGATGATAGAAACGAAAGGCTAGATATTTTTGAATTAGGATGTGCTGAGAGATGTGGAAGAAAGAATACAAAATATATATTAAAAAAATTTCATATATGATAACAACCTCAGGAAGAAACCTGAAAGGATGAGGGAAGGAAGATCCCTAGAGTTAAGACAGACAGAGATTTACTAATAAAAGTAAAGAAAGCAGTACTAAGATATGTAAACACTATGTGAATCATTATCGAGAAATATTAAGCAATTATATGACGAAGAAATGGTCGTTAAGGTTCCAGGAAACCCGAACTAACGGATCAGCAAATGACAACACTTACCTAGCAGCCGATTAAACTACAGAATGAATTCATTTTTACCCATTCCACCTAGCACAAATGTCTCTAATTATTAATCCTCTTTTAAAGGGAAATTGACTTTGTTAAAATAACTACAACACTTAGACTTTAAAAAGAGATTTATATATATATATATATATATATATATATATATATATATATATATATATATATATATATATATATATATATATATAAATATATATATATATATATATATATATATATATATATATATATATATATATATATATATATATATATAAATATATATATATATATATATATATATATATATATATATATATATATATATATATATATATATATATATATATATATATATATATATATATATATATACATACATACATTAAAATCAAGTTATTTGAAGTTTAGAAAGATTTTTAATCATCACCAGATAATTTTTCACTCTAGCCTGCACCTGGTCTGGGAGCTGTAATTGTTTAGTATTTAACTTTATTGCTCGTTACCTGTGCTTCCCATTAGGAGCAGCATCTGTTTATAAATGCAGTTTTAATTAATAGAGAACTGAATAAATAAATTATTAAAGAATATTTCTCTATGACAACTTTATTCACTTATCATTGCCCTTAGAAAACATTGCCAAGTAAGACTTCTCTAATTCTGAGTTATCACATTGCCTCACAGAAAATAATCCTACTAAATAATTTCCTCGCGGATATAAGTTATATTAAATTGTTGCTTTTTTACAAATAAATCATATTAAATAGTTACCTCAGAGAAACAACCCCTATTATATATTGCACTAAACAAATATCTCACTGAATATTACAATAACAAATTTATATTTTCCTCCCTACATATTTCCATTACCATAGTGAAATAAACCCCATTTTTATGTTGACACCTGGAAATAAATCCCAGATACTTTCCTGTCGACATAAGTGTCACTTGAGATGACAAACCTCGTTTACATTAGCCCTGAACTCTTGGAAAAAATTAGGAAGACATAAATCACAGCCTCCCTCCCTCCCTCAGCATCTAGCCTCCATCAGCGTCTGGCATCTCTCAGCATCTCGCCTTTCTCAGCGTCTCGCTTCCCGACTAGCCCCTTCTAATATCTCATAGAATCCCACCCAAAAACTAGCTTGATGTATCAGCTATTATCCTGCCTACATATTCACTCATATTCACAATCAAAATAACACTAATCTCCACTTACAACACCAACAAATCCATAATCCCAAATATAACAAACATACCCATTAATCATTAATGGGTCGACCCATAAATCATGAAGGTTTATCAATAGTGGGGACGGTAGAGACCTGACCGAGAAGCCACACTAATGGCAAGAGACCAGTTCATTAAACACACTCAGTTTGCATGTGAAACAGGCAGTATATATTCAGAAGAAGAGAGCAACGGGTGATTGAAAATTCGGGCGTCGGGCGTTGATTCAAAGGTCGTTCATCATCAAAGTGGATTTGAATATCAGAATATCTATGACCAAGATTAAGGAACGGGGAGATACGAGTCGTACCCAGCTAACGAAACAATTAGGGATTATTCAATTTGTGTTGTAATTGTTTGTTGAAATTGGTAATGGAATAACCCTCGAAACTCTTGTTGAAATTAGTGTTAATGTTAATTGTTCGGATAATGGTCTGACTGGTACCCAAAAATGGTATACTGAAGCCGAGATTACAAAATTTATTCAAACGATTTCAGCATTTGGCGCTCGAATTGAAAACAGAACATGTCTTTCATTCCTTGAGAACCTGAAAATGAGGTTTCTAATCCGGTTGACAATCATTCTTTGGCGATGGAATTCTACTGTATATAAATAATAGCTTATCCAAACGTTCCGTGAATATCAAATAAACTTAAATTAATCACTAATCCATTCGTTAAAAAGGGCACAGACGCTAATCCCAGGTAACGTAAGAAGCAGAGAAAAAAATTAATAGAAATTGCAAAGCGGACAATAAAGAAGAGACTAATAAAATAGAGGATAATAAAGTAGGGACGTGTAAAGGACTAGATTAAATCAAACAAGGAACCAATTAACTGGGAGAAGACGAATGATGTCTGGGAGGTAGAGGGGGCTCTCACT
>NC_091156.1:4820255-4867755 GCF_040958095.1 Procambarus clarkii | reverse complement strand
TCCTTAACTATTCACCGCTGTTCACCTAGCAGAAATTGAGTACCTGGTTGCTAAGTTCCATGTAAAGCGTGGGGAAAGTTTACATTAAGCTACGTGAAGGAAAAGATCTCAGCCTGCTAAAATGAGTAAGAAGCAGTAAAACAAAAAAGCCTCCAATAGGATCAAAACACTTCAAAGTGGATAAAAGGCAATACGGAAGTGTGAATAACTTGGCTAAAACACCGGCTATATCCTTGACACGTTACCCCTAATCACAGTGTGTTGCGTGAGGACAGCACCACACGATGGGCTATTGGTAGAGCCACTTAGGCCGCATAATACGCAGGTCAAAGGTCACTCACTATCTAGAGTGTGATGGAGGTGGCCATGTGATACCGCAAGCCAGCTATTAGACCCCTGGCAGGCCAAAACTACCACAGGTATAATTATCTCGTGTATTTTGCCACACTACCTTTACACCAAGAATCATAAGGAAGCATCCGCGAAATGTTCTCCATTCAATAAACTAAAAAACACAGCTCCAGAGAAACCCACGTTTTCAATTTTTGTCCATTAGGAGCAGAAATAACCTCAACTTGCATTGTAATAAAGTCTGTCGCGAAGATAATAAAGTATGCATCGGAGAAAATAAAATTTGCCTCGGAAATAGTAAATCACATTTCAGCAAACATGATCACAATATTTACGGATTACAAAGATCCGCGTTTTAGCAGAATCTGGCCCGGCCTCCCGTATGTGAGGTAATTATGAGAAAAGAGCAATAAGAAGTATAATATGGACGTAGCGAAGGAGCTATGTCCAGCCCCTTAGATCACTGAGGACAAACGCCGACCCTGCAAGAAGTGAAGCCATTGCTGTATCGTCCAGTTCAGAAAAAAACAGAATAACAAACACGAAAATACGAAACATATTCCCAATACTCACTGAGCTTACTTACCTTGAGCAAGCAACACCCAACGCCAATCTTTTACCATCCAAACAAAGCCACAGAAAGCTCAATAGAAAATGAAACGCAAGTGAAAATATTACAAACGCAACAAAACGCAATTCTATTGCCTCATAAAATTCCAAAGCGACAACAGATGCGTGTGATTAGTTCTACCATATATCAATACTTTTTATGATTAATTTTGTCATCGTGCATTTGGGACTTTATTGGTTAATACCGGTAGTCAGCCAGATGGAATAACTATCAATCATTTTTTACGCTTCAACATAATTTTTTATTTATGAATGCAGTGTTCATTATCACAGCCATGCTCTCACTGTTATGGGCTGTGATATTAGCATTTAGTAAAGCTATCAGGTGTGGATTTTGTTATTCCTTTTTATTTGCTTTTGATATAGTAATGGAAAGTGAGAGAGGGGAGATAGAGGGAGAGTGAGTGAGTGACAGATGAGAAATAATTATTGAGAGAGAGAGAGAGAGAGAGAGAGAGAGAGAGAGAGAGAGAGAGAGAGAGAGAGAGAGAGAGAGAGAGAGAGAGAGAGAGAGAGAGAGAGAGAGAGAGAGAGAGAGAGAGAGAGAAAGAGAGAGAGAGAGAGAGACAGACAGACAGAGACAGAAAGACATAGAGACAGAGAGACAGAGAAAAATAAAAATCTAAAGGAAAAGACATATTAAAAACAAAGACAGCCTAACAAACGAAAAGAAACATAAAATACAGACACATAACAGAAGATAAAAAGAAAACACCAGATACCGTTTACAAGTAAATACAAACGACTGACTCTATGATATGGTTGAATTCCACAAGCCACAGTTTATCTCCAGGGGTCCCTTATTAAAGCATAAGAGAGAATGTTTGCATAATACAACCGCGCTGTTCACGACCTGAATGTCAAACTCCATCCCCTTAGACGCGGGCCGGACACTCGACACCAGTGTAGAAACCTAATTAAGATGCCACGAGACACTCAACTGTAATGTCTAGCTTTTTAAATTTTCTTTCTCTTATCCAAGGAGAGTTTAGTGAGTGAGAGCGATATTAGAACGAGCGAGTTTGTATTCGGTATAAGAACGAAAGAGAATGAACGCAATATATGAACGAAGGAGCGGACTAGTCAGATGATCCGGTAGGGGTTACTGTTGTGACCTTGAGACGAGAGTTCAAGGACACTCTTGCGTTTGCATTTGTAGTTAAAGAAAGTATTATTTTTAATATTTTGTTTTGTTTACACATATGGGCACAGACGAATACGACTTCTGACTCCTGTTAGCAAACTGAGAGCTTTCATTTCCCATAGCTCATGGTTAGCCTAAACCTACAAGTGTTCCCTGTAACACGACCCGCCAAACGATTAACAACCTGGTACCCATATTACTGCTGGGTGAACAGAGTCGAACATTTAAGGATTAGCGTCTAATCAATCTTCAGAGGCCAAGACTCAAGGCAAGACCAAATCGCACGACACCAGGAACAAAAGATTTCATGGAAATACAGAAAAAGGAAATAGGATTTCAAGGTATTTACATGGATTAGTGAATATAAAAGTCATAGGAACGTAGAGAGTTTTTCAAGTTATCGCACATGTAACGCATAATAACAGACACTATATAGGTACAGAATTAAGCCAAGAAGCTGTTACATAGCCAAGAAAAGAGTACAGTTATTGCAGCAGGAATCAAGAGGGTTATGTTCACTATAAAATATACGTAGTCTAGTTCACTGTTGGCAAGCTACAGTTCATGTGAGATATCTAGTATATGTGCAGTATCCCTCTCTGTCTGTCTGTCTGTCTGTCTGTCTGTCTGTCTGTCTGTCTGTCTGTCTGTCTGTCTGTCTGTCTGTCTGTCTGTCTGTCTCTCTCTCTCTCTCTCTCTCTCTCTCTCTCTCTCTCTCTCTCTCTCTCTCTCTCTCTCTCTCTCTCTCTCTCTCTCTCTCTCTCTCTCTCTCTCAGTTCCTCGCTTGCAACGACACACATCTCACTCATTATTTCATTTGATGAGCCTTGTGTTAATTTTAGCTTTTTGAAGAGCAACTTATCTTTTTGATTGAGGTATTATATGTATATATGTTTGTTGTTAACGTTACTATTACCTGAAATTACGACGTCGAACCTCTTATTAATGACTTTCTTCGCTAACAAACGTTGTCCTATAAAAATATTTAGATATTCATGGCTATCTTTCCCTGAACTTAATGTAAACATTTTAGGTTTTTGTTTTAATCTGAAGTTACTGTCTTTACTCGGGTCCGGCTGTTACCACTTCCCGGTAAGAGGCTTGTCTTTATCTGTAGGTAGTGTCTTCATCAGCGTTTCTCTAGAGCAACCTTTGTCTCTGTATCCGCGAGGATCGTGTCTTTATATGCTTGCCTCCAGAGGAGTGTTGTCTAATCCATTCGCTAGAGGGCACTTACTTAACAGCTACCAGATACCAGCGACCCAAACAACACTCACACACGATCTTACGGGTTCCCAGAAAGATTGGTCCTACACACACATACACACACACACACACACACACACACACACACACACACACACACACACACACACACACACACACACACACACACACACACACACACACACACACACACACACACACACACAAACACGCACGCACACACACGCTCACACACAAACTTCATACACAGTTTCAAATGTAGATATGACAGAGCCCAGTAGGCTCAGGAATCTGTTCACCAGTTGATTGACAGTTTAGCGGTGGGACGAAAGAGCCAAAGCTCAACCCCCGCAAGCACAAATAGGTGAGCACAGATAGGTGAGTATACACACACACACACACGACAAAGAATTCGAACCTCTGAATAATTAGATTATAAAATGCCGGGAACAACTATGAGAGTTGGTTGGACATAAAGAGCTAAACCTCACTACCCAAAGTCACTGATAGGGAAGTACTAATATGTAAGTACCCTTACACCTCGTTCCTCAAAACTTTCTCCTCCCTCCCCCCGGTCACGATAGCCTCCATCCCAGCCCCCAAATTCCCAGTCACCCGAAATACACCCAACCTGAATCTCATTTGTAAATGTGCTGACTGTGTTGGCTGTGTAGCATAGAGTATTACAAGTGCTGTAGTGTAGCACACTGGTCAATAGCCTCCCTCATGGGTCCTTTCCTCCCCTACCCCCTTCAGCTGGCATAGGTGGGGGGTCACGTGGCCTCACCAGTGACCCCGTGGGGACCCCTGGAGTGCCACTTGTGCCGACCCCGCACGGGCTAGTCGACTGCCTGACACCCTCGTCTAGCTGACTTACACCATCTCCGACTTGCTAACATTCCCTCTTGGCTGACTGTGTACCTCTCTGGGACCTATGGTGAACAGTGCCAGTACAAAGTGGCCTCCCATAGTCGGATAGAGGGTGCCCATGTACTTGCAGATAGATGGTGAGGGGAAAATATTAGAAGGGGGGGACATTGGAATAGGTGGTGCCCATTGGACAGGTGGTGCTCATAGGGCGAGTGAAGCAACAGTGCGGCTATTGCTGCGTGTTATTTATTCTGGTATTTGTACCAAAGAAACTGCAAATTAGAGTTATAAATAAATGCAAATTAGAAAAATACCGATAATGAAGAGAAGAGAACGAAGATACTAACAGACAAATTGGAAAAGATAAACAGGCAGTATGATAGATAAATTCTCGATGTAAATAAGAAAACAGAAAGAATTGAAATCTGAGAAAGATAGATAGATAGGCTGGTCGGCATAAGAATGTGTATACTGAATGTATTTGTATGTGTTTGTATGACGAGAGTATGTGTATGTATGCTGAATGTATGCTATCTACCTTCTTCGCCTTGTCTACCTACCTGCTGGTCTTCCTTTACTGCGTGTCTCACTTGTCTACCATCCCTGCCTGCCTACCATCCCAACCTGCCTACCATCCCTACCTGCCTGCCATCCCTGCCTGCCTACCATCCCTGCCTGCCTGCCATCCCTGCCTGCCTGCCATCCCTGCCTGCCTGCCATCCCTGCCTGCCTACCATCCCAACCTGCCTACCATCCCAACCTGCCTACCATCCCTACCTGCCTTCCATCCCAACCTGCCTACCATCCCTGCCTGCGAGATCAGAGGGATGTTAGCGCTGTGCACCCGCCACAAAAAGGAATTTGTTGTCCCCCACGAAATTTGTGTCTGGGCGAGGGGCCGTAAAAACAAAATGTGGGTTATATGTTCGTTTCGCACATTTACTCCTTGTCATATATCGTCGAGTACGCAACAAGATTTTTTTTCCCGTTTCAGGGGTAGGGGAAGGGACGGGGGTGGGCATGAGGGGAGTATTATTCAGAATATTTTTTTGTGTGTTCTGCTCTGCTCTCTCTCTCTCTCTCTCTCTCTCTCTCTCTCTCTCTCTCTCTCTCTCTCTCTCTCTCTCTCTCTCTCTCTCTCTCTCTCTCTCTCTCTCTCTCTCTCTCTCTCTCTCTCTCTCTCTCCTTCCTGGTTTCAGGTGTGTTCATTTGTTTTCCTCGTATGTCCGTTCACCTCCCCTAAAAGAGAGGGGAAGGATGGCCCCGAAAGCGCATGCCAGGGTCTCCTGGAATGCGAGTAACCATTTAGGCACGAGGAAGTAACTAAGATCGAGCGACAAGTGGTTCCAAGTCGTTGGATGACTGGAGCATCTGTGTGTGTGTGTATGTGTGTGTGTGTGTGTGTGTGTGTGTGTGTGTGTGTGTGTGTGTGTGTGTGTGTGTGTGTGTGTGTGTGTGTGTGTGTGTGTGTGTGTGTGTGTGTGTGTGTTTGTGTGTGTGTGTGTGTCTGTGTGTGTGTGTGCGTGTGTGTGTGTTGGGTATCAAACAAACTGGAGATTGAGAGAGAAGAAGACGCGCACGCGCGTGTTTGTTTGCGTGTGCGAGTGTATTCGTGCCTTGTGACAAAAGAGGGCCTGGCCTTTCCCATTCTACAAGGGACCGAAAATACACGCTTTTACTGCCCCCAACACGCACGCAAACACCCAGCAGCAAAGTTTTATAACGGAAGACCCTAATGTATTTGATACGCCACTCACAAAGGAGAGAGAGAGAGAGAGAGAGAGAGAGAGAGAGAGAGAGAGAGAGAGAGAGAGAGAGAGAGAGAGAGAGAGAGAGAGAGAGAGAGAGAGAGAGAGAGAGAGAGAGAGAGAGAGAGAGAGAGAGAGAGAGAGAGAGAGAGAGAGAGAGAGAGAGAGAGAGAGAGAGAGAGAGAGAGAGAGAGAGAGAGTGAGAGAAATTGCATGCCGGGAGAACATAAGGAGTAAGGAGAAGCATTAGCGGACACTCTTAGAGTGAGGCCAACACCCTATCAACGTCAACCTTCAGGCGGACCCCAACACATCTCCTCCAGCGCCTTCTCCAGGGCCCACCGAGACCCCGAAGAGCCTGGGGTCATAACCCCGAAGGATGGTTATAGTAAACGGATAATACAAATAGAGAAAACGGGTAATGGAGACTATAGAAAACCAAGATAATATTAATATGTAAGGATGGAAGATGGTCATAGAAAACGGACGATTCAGTGAAAATGGGCAATTTTTGACTATAGAAAACCATGATAATTTTAGTATGCAAAGCAAGTAAGAATATAATTAAAAACGGATGATTCAGAGAAAACGAGGAATGGAGTCCATCGAAAAGAAGTACATTAGATAATATTCCTAAGCAAAGTTGTGATATAGTCATAGAAAACGGATTCAGAGAAAATTGGTAATGGAGCTTATAGAAAACCAAAAGAAGAGTAATGTGTACGGCTAGAAAATGGTAATTGAAAACTAATAATTCAGAGAAAATGGGTAATGAATAGTTTAGAAAAGGAAAATGAATAAAACAGAGCAGATCGTTTTCTTTTAACGAAGTGTAATGATCATAGAAAATGAATTACAGAAAACACAGAAAAAAGATAATATTATTTTTGGCCTTGTACTGGCGTTATGGAAGGGAAAATCAATCTTATACACACGAAGTGTAGTGGAGGTGATGAGTAAGCATCTCCAGACCCACATAGTGTAGTGGAGATGATGAGTAAGCATCTCCAGACCCACATACTGTAGTGGAGGTGATGAGTAAACATCTCCAGACCCACGTAGTGTAGTGGAGGTGATGAGTAAGCATCTCCAGACCCACGTAGTGTAGTGGAGGTGATGAGTAAGCATCTCCAGACCCACGTAGTGTAGTGGAGGTGATGAGTAAACATCTCCAGACCCACGTAGTGTAGTGGAAGTGATGAGTAAGAATCCCCAGACCCACGTAGTGCAGTAGAGGTGGTGAATAACAACCTCGAAACCTACGCTATATAATGGAGGTGGTAAACAAAGGCACCCAGACCCCCGTATTGTAGTGGTATTTAAACAACGTCCTGACCCACGTAGTGTGAGACAGTAGGAGAACTGTCAGTGGTGTCAAGTGAACATCACATGTATACAGTAGTTGCAGTTCCAGATCTATATAATAATAAGCTCAGAAAGTGGAAAAGAAAATGTCACCATATGGTCAGGCAAAATATTCTATACATGCAATGGGACAAAAAATTAATCTTGAAATATATATTGGATAAATTCAATATCAAGAACAATAATATTGTTTTGGATTATTGTTGTTGTATTGTCAATACCAATAAAAATCCTTATATTTCGATACAATAATATATACAAATAAAATATTAAATAGTAAAATACCAATTAATAAATTAATAAATAATAAATAATAATAATAATTATAATCATTGTTAATTATCATATTTTTTTAGTTAATATTAGCGTTAATATTACCCCCAAAAATTCTATATTTTGTATTATTATTCAGTTATTATTATTATTATTATTATTAATTTTGATAAGCACAAAATGTTGCATCATTACAGGAGTATAAAAGTATGGGAAAAAGACGAACTGTTTCGAAAAGATGAAATTAAGAGAGAGAGCAGCTAACTAATCTTGAAAAAGGTCTCTAATCTGCTTATATATAACCGGTAATTTCAGGAAGTCTATAATTAGCTTTATATCCAGTAGTCGTATAATTATGCAAATTCATCACTTTGCAAAAAAATGTTGCACGAGCGTATTTAAATTAATGAAAATACGGCATGGTACAAGAAACATTGGGCTTCAGTCAACATTTGCTTTATGCATGTGTATGCATGTTATTGCGTGTGTATGTGAGTATATTAGTGTTTCTGGGTGTGTGTGTGTGTGTAATGTGAGTACAATACTTTATATATATATGAGTGCATTACTCTATTTGTATATGTGCACAGTATTGTTTCTGTTTGTGTGCACATTATTGCTTCTATGTCCACAGGAATAGAGTCAAGTGTACACATCAAAGAGACATTTTATGAACTATTAGCTACTGCTGGAGAATGTCTGGTCGTCAGGGGTGTTTTCAACCTTAGATGCCATGCTAACACCTGCAAGTTCACTGACATTTCTGTTGACATCAGCTGCTGAGTTGAGTGCTAAACAATATGTAGTCGATGAGTGAGCTCACCGCACGTGCGTCCAACAAAACAACATAGCAGCAGACCATAAAGGACTGAGAACTTGACCCCCTCTTAACCCCTCGTTTCTAACCTTATCACCCCCTTCTCTAATCATCCCTCCTTCCTTTACGTCCCTGCGATTAAGCCCTCATATCCCCCCATCCCTCCAAAACCATTCCCTAAAACCCCCATCAATTTATTTTCAGCCTTTATCAAACTTTTTCATCCCCCTCCTCTCTTCTCCACTTTCCCCTCCTCGCCGCCCTCTGCGTCACCCCTTCTCATCCCCCGCCGCCCTCTGCGCCACCCCTTCTCATCCCCCGCCGCCCTCTGCGTCACCCCTTCTCATCCCCCGCCGCCCTCTGCGTCACCCCTTCTCATCCCCCGCCGCCCTCTGCGTCACCCCTTCTAATCCCCCGCCGCCCTCTGCGTCACCCCTTCTCATCCCCCGCCTCCCTCTGCGTCACCCCTCCTCATTCCCCGACCCCCAGGCACAAACACCTTGGCGCGGTGTAACAAGATGTAAGCTGTCACAGCAAGCTGACCCAGACTGACCTCCTCGTTAATCCTTGTTGATCGTCCTTCATGTTGGCTATGTGCTGTCAGGAAGGTCGCAGACAAAGGTCATACGGGGGGAGGCGGGAGGTCATGCTTACAGAAGGTCACACACGAGGAGGGTCATACTCACAAAAGGTCAGGAGCAGGGAAGATGTCACTCGTTGATGCTCATAGCTTACTCACTGAAGGTCATAACTTACTCATGGAAGGACTTATGTTACTCATGGAATGTCATAACATACTCATGGATGGTCATAACTTACTCGTGGAAGGTCATAACTTACTCATGGATGGTCATAACATACTCATGGAGGGTCACATGTGGGGAGGGTCATTCAAATGAAAGAACACGACCAGGCTGTGTGTATACTTAATGACCAGGCAGTGTGTATGCTTGACCAGGCTGTGTGTATGCTTGACCAGGCTGTGTGTATACTTGACAAACTAACTGTGTATACTTGATAAACAAACTGTGTATACTTGACGACCAGACTGTGTGTATACTTGACGAACAGGCTGCGTGTATACTTGATGACCTGGATGTGTGTATATTTAATAAACAGGTCGGTTGTGACCTCAATTACTATATTGAGTTATGGTCTTCACCACCAGGTCGGGTGTGGTCTTCACCACCAGGTCGGGTGTGGTCTTCACTACCAGGTCGGGTGTGGTCTTCACCAACAGGTCGGGTGTGATCTTCACCCACCAGGTCAGGTGGGGTGTTCACCACCAGGTCGGGTGGGGTCTTGACGACCAGGTCGGGTGGGGTCTTCACGACCAAGTCCGATCTGGTCTTGACGACCAGATCGGACTTGGTTTTAACGATCAAGACGTCCTTAATCTTCATAATTAAATTTGTGATGTATCAGAATGTCACATAGTCTCGTCCCCTTTCCTTTGATTAGGTTACATCTTGGGCTCATCGACTGTCAGGATCAATAACGAAGGTAAACTGCTGCCTTAGGTATACCCAAACAAGAGTTCCTTAGTCCCCTGCATGAGTTTCCGTATTAAGAGTATACTCAGTATACACCAATACATAAACCTCGGTGTATATATATTCGCTGAGACTCTGATGTCCTGGGATGTATTTAAATGGAGGATGTCACATTGATGACAAAAACAAATTATATCTGACGCAAGATGGATCAGCAATATTTCCATATTAACTGTAAGATAACACTCACTGGAGTCATTACTTCAGAAAGTTTGGTTACCAGTTTGCTTATCACCCGGAGTGATTGCGTGACTTTAGCGAAAGACACAAATCATTCTATTCCTTACAGAGTCTTTCAATAGTTCCTGTTGACTGCAGACTGCATTACTGCTGACTGCACTACTGGTGACAGGATTACTACTGACGCAACACCAGCGTGCGCCATATGCTACTCAACACAGCATCAGCTGCTGTGAGCACTACCTAGCGGCTAATAAACATCATCTTGGTCTTCATATATAGTCATTTCGCAGCATCTCACGTTGACTGCGAGATGCCACCGGCTCCAAACACCTGAGCAGACCACTAAAGGCGGGCCAAGACGCCTCCATCACATCCCACCGCTTAAACACCTGCAGGTAACCAAGTCATCTCCCCAGCAACAATCGTGCTTCAAGCTCCCTGGAATATCCGCAATGTATGAAGCCTTTCTCGCCCAATTTAGAGTAAGTTATATTAACTCTAATACCGAGTGACGCTCCTAAGTGCATTAATATAAGCTTAGCGGAAACCAGGACCATAATCCCTAAAAGCATTGTAATGATACCAAGAGAACGCGGCATGTGGTCCGGTGGGCTGGCACCCACCCCGGGGGCTGCGTCTCCCAGACACTGGGGGCTCACTACACTCTGGCCGGGGTGGGGTGTGCTGGAGGGAAGGGGAGGAAGGGAAAGGGAGAAAGGGAAGGAGGTTGGTATGTGTGGGTGGTTTGGGGAGGGGGTGAGGGGGAAGCTATTACGTCGGTGACCCCCCCAAGCAAGAGATGCTTGTATGTGTATTGAAATGCTTGCGTGAGAGTAAATCACATGTTCATTTACATGCACAGATATGAAAATAGCACACATACACACACACACATATGCATGCATATATATTACATACCCATGGAAGAGTGTATGTAAAGATAATATTCTATGCATTATTTTACTTATCATATGCTGTTTCGCGTAAAATCTTTCTGGTTTTAAGGGAAAGATTTCCAGTAATATTATCGAATCATCTCAAAGAATTACTGAAGATTATAGTCCAGATCGGCACTTAAGCAATTTTTACCAACTGCGGAGGCTATTATTGACAAATTAAATTCTAGGAACTTTGCAGCCACAAGCTCTAAAGAGATGAGTGGCATAGCTAGTAATACATTAAAATAATAAAGACATTATACACGATGATCGAACATTTATCATTGAAGTAAATTCTTTCCGGTTGTTCTTTTTTAAGGAAATATATTTCCACAAGACAATCCTTGCACACTGAGGTTATTTACCGTTGCTAATAATGCTCTTCACAAACAGAAAATATTTAAACTGATAAGGTTTTTCGTGTTTACTCACAGTATTACCAGGAGAACGTGCTTGGAATTCCTGCTCTTGAGAAAACGTCCAAAACTTCAACGCTAGACTTGGCCGTTTTCCAGAGAATTCTTTCCTGGGCTCTTGTATACAGCGAATATTACTTCAAGAGGAGAAGTAAATGTGTTGTTTTATAAATATCGCACGAGTTATATTCACCCCTTCCTTTATACGCACTGTTTGACTAAGAAAGAGGGCTGGTGGGCCTGGAAAAGGCAGAGCCCGTAAGACAGTTCCAGGTATTCCAGGAGACGTCCTCGATGCTCAACGGTACCAAGTCGGATCCTCCACGCGACTGTGGACTCGTATCGATGTTCCAGCGCTTTAACTCCTATATATATTTAGCCTGGCCTCGGTCCAAGAACCAAGTCGACCCTCTTAAGGAAACCTCGTCGACTGGAAGCGTTGGTTACTAAATCCAGATTTCACAGGATGTAATGCTTTTATCTTCATTACTGTTCGTTTGTAATGGCTTTATTTCTAATTGAGAGAGCCGAAGTATTTTTGTTTTGCTTTTTTAATCAGGGCCACAATTAACTCTCACTCTTCAAACGTCTACTCTACGGACAAGTACACCAACTGAAGTCGCATGACATCAACGGTATACCCACTACTTCGTGGTATGGTACCAAGGCTAACAGGTTTATCCCTCTGAAGCGTGTTGGTATGTCATCAGCCCGTGCTCACTTGGTCAGCTTCTTTGGCTAAGTTCTCTACTGTCGCGTAACTGCCACTTTGGTTTCATGCGAGGCAGGCAACCAGACGCGGCAGGCGAGAAGACTTCATTAACTTGCTTGTTCCATGGACAATTAAAGAGACATAGACGAGGCAGATCTTTCATGTCGCTAAACAGCGGTAGTCGGAAACGTTAGATATGCCGATAAGCAAGATATATTGCGGCAGATAAGACCGGAGGTGACGATACCACCCGCTCTCAGGGCGGGTTTGATAGTCGCTCCAAGGAAAATCTTGAAGCCGTGGCATGCATGCAACAGTGGAGAGGGAGCAAGGGTTAGGTGCTCAGGTAACCTCGCTGGGTGCATCCCGATGAGCAAACCTTCATGCTGTTGACTTTGTTTCTTCTTGTGCGTTTCTGCCTCTTGTATTTTATGGCATAGTTTTTGTTTCGTTTTCTTTGTGTGTTTGTTCCTGTTGTTGCACATTTTGTTGGTGTATGATGCTTGTTCCATGGCTGTTGTCTGTCTTTTTAACGAGTGAAAATCTTGTTCTAGTTCTTGTGCCCGGCTTATATTATTGTTGTTGAATATGTTTTCTTAAGCCTATCTTTTGTTTTTCACCGATGATCCGCGATATCTGTCTCTTGTTACCACCTTTGCCATTCGTCTTCCTGGCTGTTATTAATAAAGTTCTGAAACTCATAATAAAGAATATTTTAACAGCCAAGGGCAAGACATATTCAAGTGGTCACCAGTTTAACAACTTTCCAGATCCAGTGGGTATTAACCCAGCTCACCGAGCATTTTGTACCAAAGATTTCATAATAAGCGTTACCAGACCTACCAGAGCGTCGTACATACACATACGGTGTCCTGAATATAATCCAGAACAAGGACAGGTACAGCGCTGTTGTTATCCCCATAAACATTGGTCCGTTATCATTATAACAGCAGACGATGTCATCGTTGTATGGAATTGACCCATGCAGTCCCGCAGCTCCACCGGTTGCCTCACTAGCCCGGCCTTCCGGTGTCGCTACACGCATTACAAACAGAACAAATTACTGAAATACTGGTAACAAGGAGATTTCGCTACGCGTTTCATTCCAAACTCAGCTGTAACGCACTCTATATGCTTAAAAAATGCTTAAACCCGTTAGAATGCATTTTAGATCTCGAAAGAATTACCAATGAAGATGAATCGATTCATCTGCCGATTAAAATCAACGAATGACTCATTTCGGCAAGTATATGTATGTAGGCGTAAGGTAGTTGCACTTGGGAATTAAGGGGACCACATTGGCTGTAGGTGGAAGCAGTGAGGGTGTCACCACATTGGCTGTAGGTGGAAGCAGTGAGGGTGTCACCACATTGGCTGTAGGTGGAAGCAGTGAGGGTGTCACCACATTGGCTGTAGGTGGAAGCAGTGAGGGTGTCACCACATTGGCTGTAGGTGGAAGCAGTGAGGGTGTCACCACATTGGCTGTAGGTGGAAGCAGTGAGGGTGTCACCACATTGGCTGTAGGTGGAAGCAGTGAGGGTGTCACCACATTGGCTGTAGGTGGAAGCAGTGAGGGTGTCACCACATTGGCTGTAGGTGGAAGCAGTGAGGGTGTCACCACATTGGCTGTAGGTGGAAGCAGTGAGGGTGTCACCACATTGGCTGTAGGTGGAAGCAGTGAGGGTGTCACCACATTGGCTGTAGGTGGAAGCAGTTACCACATGGGCTGTAGGTGGAAGAAGTGAGAGTGTCACCACATGGGCTGTAGGTGGAAGTAGTCACCACATGGACTGTAGGTGGAAGCAGTCACCACATGGGCTGTAGGTGGAAGCAGTCACCATATTGGCTGTAGGTGGAAGCAGTCACCACATGGGCTGTAGGTGGAAGCAGTCACCACATGGACTGTAGGTGGAAGCAGTCACCACATGGGCTGTAGGTGGAAGCAGTCACCACATGGACTGTAGGTGGAAGCAGTCACCACATGGGCTGTAGGTGGAAGCAGTCACCATATTGGCTGTAGGTGGAAGCAGTCACCACATGGGCTGTAGGTGGAAACAGTCACCACATGGACTGTAGGTGGAAGCAGTCACCACATGGGCTGTAGGTGGAAGCAGTCACCACATGGACTGTAGGTGGAAGCAGTGAGGGTGTCACCACTGGTGTGCCACACAACGTGGGCAGACTAAAACACACTCGCGGGGTCCATGTCGTATTTAGAGGCTTTCAACGGCAGCCAACACGACGCCGTTCTTCTCTCTTGTTGTGAGTGAAAGGATGGACAGCATTTCAGTAGGGTTTTGCCTGTACAGAGAATTCCTTTAAGGTCTCAGTTCCTGACTATTACTGACTGTTAGCGACAAGGAAAAAAAGGTTTCAAGTAGCAGTGTGTGTGTGTGTACACACACACACACACACACACACACACACACACACACACACACACACACACACACACACACACACACACACACACACACACACACACACACACATATTCACCCCCCTCCCCACACACACACACACATCTTCCCATCCCCCTTCCTGCTGCGAGTACACAAACCCGTCCCCACACAGACGAAATCCCTCTGCACACACACACAAACACACACACATGTACAAATACACAGACACACATATAAGTATATTCTTAGAATACCAGAAAGTCTGCGACACTGTCCCCACACAAACATGTTTATTAACGAGTAAAACAAGCTGCTGCAACCGGGCAAGGCTAAACAGTGAACCAAACGAAGACAAGAGAGAGAGAGAAATACGACTGAAGAGAAGTCAGACCGGAAAGTTAAAACAATGTTCTACATGGGTTTGACCTAGGATCCATTTGATTCCTAAAATATTTATATGAGCTATTATGCCAAGCTCTCATTGAACGATAACCTGGTGGAGCATAAAACGAGGTCAGAGAAAGCTTGTCAGAACCTAGAAGCGTTAGTTACGAAAATGGGCTAAAAAAAAATCTCTCCTCAATGGAGAAGGAAAATATACATGAAAAATCATGATCCAGATGTAGAAAATATTTACAAAGGTTAGACATGGATATATGAGAATGCCAGGGGACGCAGATGCTAACTAAACACTCAACTGAGTTGCAAGCTGAAAAGAAGTTCAGGAAAATTTAATAAACAGATTAATGAACATAACAGATCCGAGAAGACCTGGACAAAGTATACAAGGATACGGAAAGTTTTAAAACAGAATCCCCCCTTAAGCTTAAAGAAGGGAATACCATTAGCGTGCCCGTACGTGCACAAATCTACACACACGCGCGCGCACGGATTTGAGACCACAGGCCGCTTATAAAATGCCGAGAAGACAAACGATTGAATTAGAAAACAAAAGAAAGATCTGGGAGTTGAAATAATCCTAAGACTATCCCCCAGAGGCATACGTGAACAGTTTAGCATCATCAGTGTGTGCAAAGCTAGCCAACATTCGTGTAACCCTCAGGTACATAAACAAGGAAGCTTTAATGCGTTATCCACTATGTTAGACTTGCACTAGCAATATATAGCGTCAGTGTGGACGACCTACAAGTAAAAGCACACAGAGGTCAGTAAACACTCACATACATCTAGATGCACACACAGGATCCAAAGAGCCGAAGCTGAACGACCGCAAGCATAATTAGGTTAGTATAACTAGGGGAGTACACACACACACACACACACACACACACACACACACACACACACACACACACACACACACACACACACACACACACACACACAAACAAACATCCACACACCCACAAGCAGGCACGCACGCGCACACAAACGCACACAGGCGCGCGCCGAGAGAATCCAAGCACTGGTAGAAATTATCCGATAAATATTATACTTGGGCGAGCAGGAGGAAAGTGAAAGTGTCGTATATAATGTTTTATTAACCATCAAGGTATAAGGGATACTCCACAGAACGACCATAATAACTTTCCGCCTCTCAATATAAACAAATAATTTTTGGAGCAAAAGGGGGCTTATTTCTTAACACTGCTGGAATATCTCTCAGGAAACACATTAGAAGTTTAACCTGTGTGTTGTCTCCTTGTGTGTGTGTGTGTGTGTGTGTGTGTGTGTGTGTGTGTGTGTGTGTGTGTGTGTGTGTGTGTGTGTGTGTGTGTGTGTTTTATCAGATGTGTAATGTCAGCCCTTGTGCATTGCATCTCCACCTTTAGGGCTTCAATGCAATGGATATTCAGTAATTATTTTAATCACCTTTGCATATAAATCTATGTACTGAGTAAGCCTCAACTGCTTCTTTATCTAATTCATTATATTTATTTTCGACTCTTACAATGAAGAATTATTTTCTGACATTTCTGTGACTCATTTATATCTCCTACTTCCATCTATGGTTACCTTGTTGTTCTGTGCCTTGTCTTGAACATTGTTTGATTGTATACTCGATCAATACATTGTTTCCATGTATACTCGATCCTTTGGAACCTCACATATCTTATTAATTTTGCAATATATCATAGTTCTCCTTTGCTCGGACTCTTCTCATTAGTTTTGTGTCATAAGAAAACACTGATATGATGGTATATATACCCTCTACCTGGTCACTACGGTATAACAAGCACAGAATGAGCACTAGTACCGTCTCATGTAATATTCCTTTCGTTACCGCTCTTCACTCTGACACTTCCCCTCTCAATGTTACCTCTTGCTTCTTTCCTGAGAGTTACTTCCATATCTAACTTTTATGCTTAATTAAGTTTCTGCTTACAAGTTTCTTGTAAGGGACATTATCAAAAGCTTCCTGACATGTCGCCTTCCCGACGCTTTCTTCACTATAGGCTGTCCTACTGTAAAACAGTTAGGTGCACCAAGCAGGATTTTCACTAGCTGAATCCATGTTGGTATTTAGAAATAAAATATAACCGTTCTATTGGACTTCTGCAAATTAATTCGTTCAGTACCTTGTACCTTGAACGTTAGTGACACCGGTTTGGTTTCTGCCTTTTTTCCTTTCCAATTTTAAGCACCATTTAGCTGCTTTCCAAATATCTGGTAGTTCTCTTGTTTCCGCATGACAAGTTAAAATACTATAACAGAGGGGACTCAACAGTACTGCAGCTACCTCTTTTACTGTCAGTGAAGAAATCTTAATGGTGATTATGGTGATGTTGGAGGTGGTGATTTCGTTAATGTTAAGTGGTAGTGTTGGTGGTGAAAACAGTTGAGTGGTGGTGGTTACAACAGTTGAAGGGATGATATATATATATATATATATTAGTATATTTTGGTAGCAGTCTTTCCTGTAGACATATTTTATTAAATATGACCGAAAAAGTAAGATTAATAATTCTAACACGAATTTTCTCAATCTTTCGTACATTATGCTTCACTGTTGGAGGTAAATCAAAAATCACTTCTCCAAAATTCATTTTTATTTCTAGTCTGACGCGACACGGGCGCGTTTCGTAAAACTTATTACATTTTCAAAGACTTCACAAATACACAACTGATTAGAACTTGCGTTTCCCTGATTTTATATCTACATTTGAGTGAGGTGGGAAGGGTGATGTGGCATTACATTAGAGTAAGGTGGGAAGGATGATGTGGCATTAGAGGATATTAATAGGGTATTAAAAGTATCAACACAAGACAGAACACGAAACAATGGATATTGAATAGAAGTGTTTGTAGAAAGCCTATTGGTCCAAATTTCTTGATGCTTCTATATTGGAGCGGAGTCTTGAGGTGGGTAGAATATAGTTGTGCAATAATTGGCTGTTGATTGCTGGTGTTGACTTCTTGATGTGTAGTGCCTCGCAAACGTCGAGCCGCCTGCTATCGCTGTATCTATCGATGATTTCTGTGTTGTTTACTAGGATTTCTCTGGCGATGGTTTGGTTATGGGAAGAGATTATATGTTCCTTAATGGAGCCCTGTTGTTTATGCATCGTTAAACGCCTAGAAAGAGATGTTGTTGTCTTGCCTATATACTGGTTTTTTTGGAGCTTACAGTCCCCAAGTGGGCATTTGAAGGCATAGACGACGTTAGTCTCTTTTAAAGCGTTCTGTTTCGTGTCTGGAGAGTTTCTCATGAGTAGGCTGGCCGTTTTTCTGGTTTTATAGTAAATCGTCAGTTGTATCCTCTGATTTTTGTCTGTAGGGATAACGTTTCTATTAACAATATCTTTCAGGACCCTTTCCTCTGTTTTATGAGCTGTGGAAAAGAAGTTCCTGTAAAATAGTCTAATAGGGGGTATAGGTGTTGTGTTAGTTGTCTCTTCGGAGGTTGCATGGCTTTTCACTTTCCTTCTTAGGAAAGGAAGGAAAGTGAAAAGCCATGCAACCTCCGAAGAGACAACTAACACAACACCTATACCCCCTATTAGACTATTTTACAGGAACTTCTTTTCCACAGCTCATAAAACAGAGGAAAGGGTCCTGAAAGATATTGTTAATAGAAACGTTATCCCTACAGACAAAAATCAGAGGATACAACTGACGATTTACTATAAAACCAGAAAAACGGCCAGCCTACTCATGAGAAACTCTCCAGACACGAAACAGAACGCTTTAAAAGAGACTAACGTCGTCTATGCCTTCAAATGCCCACTTGGGGACTGTAAGCTCCAAAAAACCCAGTATATAGGCAAGACAACAACATCTCTTTCTAGGCGTTTAACGATGCATAAACAACAGGGCTCCATTAAGGAACATATAATCTCTTCCCATAACCAAACCATCGCCAGAGAAATCCTAGTAAACAACACAGAAATCATCGATAGATACAGCGATAGCAGGCGGCTCGACGTTTGCGAGGCACTACACATCAAGAAGTCAACACCAGCAATCAACAGCCAATTATTGCACAACTATATTCTACCCACCTCAAGACTCCGCTCCAATATAGAAGCATCAAGAAATATGGACCAATAGGCTTTCTACAAACACTTCTATTCAATATCCATTGTTTCGTGTTCTGTCTTGTGTTGATACTTTTAATACCCTATTAATATCCTCTAATGCCACATCATCCTTCCCACCTTACTCAAATGTAATGCCACATCACCCTTCCCACCTCACTCAAATGTAGATATAAAATCAGGGAAACGCAAGTTCTAATCAGTTGTGTATTTGTGAAGTCTTTGAAAATGTAATAAGTTTTACGAAACGCGCCCGTGTCGCGTCAGACTAGAAATAAAAATGAATTTTGGAGAAGTGATTTTTGATTTACCTCCAACAGTGAAGCATAATGTACGAAAGATTGAGAAAATTCGTGTTAGAATTATTAATCTTACTTTTTCGGTCATATTTAATAAAATATATATATATATATATATATATATATATATATATATATATATATATATATATATATATATATATATATATATATATATAATTTAATATAGGGAACGTCGCCTTTCCGTTATGCCTTGCCAATTATCTGTTATGTATTTTTCAAAAATTCTGAGTTGTGTTTTCGGTACATGTTTCCTGCCCCGCGCTTCTTGTTTTGACTCGATATTTACTGGCATTTTGTTTTCCGATTTTATATATTCCTCTTTCTCTTTTTCTTTGTTTGTGTGTCTGTCTATCTTTCTCTTTCTCTGTCTCTCTGTCTCTCTCCCTCTCTCCTTGCTTTCGTTACATCTGGTGGTTACAGGTTCAACTCTTTTTCCCTGACCATTCCCGAAAGTCTATTGACCTTAAATTCTCTTCCTCTTTCTTTCTCTCTCTCTATCTATCACTCCTTGGCTTTATCTTTAATCATACCTTTCGTTCCACGTAGCTCTTCCATAAGATTTGCTGACAAAACAATATTTTAAGAAAAAAACAATTATTTACATTGTCGTTACTTACTACCTGATCTAAACAAGTATTTCTCCCTCTCGCTTTCCATCCACCTGTTTATCCATATATCCCTTGCAGCAGGAAAATCCAACATGGGTTTGTCAACGCTTTTCGTCCTGGAATGATCAATTATCGGCTAATATCGGTGTCCTCTCATTTCCACGCTGTAATCGCTGTTTGTGGGCTTTAATCGCTGTCTAATGACCCGGAGGTCATTTATGCAAGGCTCATTAATTATCAAACTATGCAGCAAATGGCCTATTAATTATCCATACCCAAGCGGTATAGCATTTCCGTTATTCGTGTCGAGGCAAACCCCGAACAGCGATTATCCGTTGCTTGGGATGTTACGGTTGTGCTCGGTTAGTTTACGACTTACTGTTAATTACCCAGTTAACGGTTACTGTTACTAACCCAATCAACGATTACTGTTAATTGTTCATAGTTTATCAGGTCAAAAATGCCTGGTTAATCGAGTCTAATTCCCTGGTTGATCGGGGTCTAATTCCCTGGTTGATCGGGGTCTAATTCCCTGGTTGATAGGGGTTTAAACCTTACTTGATCAGGTCTTATTCCTTGGTTGATCGAGGTTTTATTCCCTGATAGATCGGATCTAATTATATGGTTGATTCTCTCTAAATATATTGTTGATAGCATCTAATTCCCCGGTTTATCCGGAGAGTAAAACTTTGTTCTTGAGGTCAAAGTTCAACTCTCAAAATTTCTTAGACTGATCCAAATTTATGTTGACTGTTGTCGAGATTCGCAATTAACCGATATAAACACAGTTATAACCAAAAACCAAAATTAACTGTTCCAAACACAGCCATTCAAAGCACATTTACTCGTTCAAAACAGATAATTAACTGTTAAAAATACACAGCTTTTCAAAATTCAGTTATCCGTTCAAGAATGTATGTTAGCCATAAGCAAATTGTTCGCTGTTTAATATACATATTTGGTCATTCAAAATCGCTCTTAGCTGTTAAAATTGTTTAGCTGTTCAAATGTCTTTGCCCTTCATATCATAAAAATATTTTTAAAAACCTAGCTGTTCTAATCATTTAGTTGTGCAAAATAAGTTAGCCAAACAAAAACATTGTAAATATCATTAACCATTAAAAATTTAAATAGGAGGCCAAAAATTATGGTTAGCCGGTTCAAAATCTCCGTTGATGTGATTTTGAACTTATTAAAAATCCCGGTTTAATCCTTTCATAAAACCAGACTATCAAAAACACGATCTAACTGGTTCAAATTCCCGGTTAACCGGTTAAAAAAACACGAATATCTGGTTAAAATACCGGGTAACCGACCGAAATCGCAATTAACCGGAAACCGGATTATGTGGGGTGGGGCTCGCCCCACATCCTCCTTTGTGTTCCCGCTGGAAAAATGGGACTATCACTTGTCTTTCTAATTGCGGCATTAGTTTGGTCTGGTAACTGTTATTGCAGAATTTTTTTTGTCCTTATATATATAATAGCGGCGGCAAAAATGTTAGAGACCCTTTTTTCAATATAAGTTTTCCATTTTCTTTCGGTGTATATTTCGAAGTTTTTAAAATTGTTGATGATTATTATGTTCATGGTAATTTTTAATGAATGAGGAGCTACGAATATGTGTGTGAACGTGTATGACATATATATATATATATATATATATATATATATATATATATATATATATATATATATATATATATATATATATATATATATATATATATATATATATATATATATATATATATATATATATATATATATATAAAGAGATCCATACCCTTTAAGCACCTTTTTGCATTATTATTTTTGTATCAACCCATGTATATCTTGTAACCATCAAATGCATAATTATGCACAAAAAAATAAAAAAGGAAGGGGGTGGTAGGAGAAAAGCACACAGAAACTGTATTGGAGGGGATCTAAACATTCCCTCTAATGCGTTATGCGTGGTTTCCTCCGAGGCTATGGGTCCCCCTTCTTCCAGCTAGAGGTGGTACTTCCTTCCATTAATATATATATATATATATATATATATATATATATATATATATATATATATATAAATTTATATATATATATATATATATATATATAATATATATATAACTCCTTTTTTGTAACAAAGTTCAAATAAAGTAAATATTTATGTGTACATACAAAAGAATGGGGGTGGTAGGAGAAGATAATATTAGTGTTCAGTGAGAAACCACAAGGTCTCCTCTGAATACTTTTTATTTTCTTCTCCGAGGCTATGGGTCCCCACATTGGCACCAGAGGTGGTACCCTCACAAATTTTATATATATATATATATATATATATATATATATATATATATATATATATATATATATATATATATATATATATATGTGGAATAATCACAGTTGGAATGCGAAAAAATAAGTTGAGCCCTTTCGATTTGTTAGGCAATTCTTACAAACAACATTTAGAATTTGTCATTTGATGTATAACAACAAATGCCTCATGAGGTTATCTTGAGAGGATTTCGGGGCTTAGCGTCCCCGGGGCCCGGTCCTCGACCAGGCCTCTATTTTCTTACACACTCCCAGGAATCAGCCCGTAGCAGCTGTCTAACTCCCAGGTACCTATTTACTGCTAGGTGAACAGCAGCATTAGGTTGAAAGAAACATTTTGCCTATTTGTCTCCGTCTCCACCGGGGATCGATCCCGGAACCTCAGGACTACAAATCCGAAGCTCTGTCCACAAAGCTGTCAGGCGCCTCGGACAATAAACTAAATATTTTTTTTATGTTTGTAAACAATCCTATTTAAAGTTAAAATCCTGACATTTAAACATTCGTCAACAACAACAAATCATTTACATTCAATATTGATGTTCGTGCTGTTGATGACTAACGTGCAAAATTCAAAGCCGACTGGATTAAAATCCTATTCAAAAACGCCTTCAAAAGGACTCTGCGGGGCATACCATAGGGGGTGAAATACCTCGGTAGTTCCTTCACTTTAATGCCTTCATTTCCTCTTGTAAGGAGAAATACTGCCAGTACGTTAAACGGAAGACGCAGCAGCAGTAGCAGCAGCAAATGCGAGATTAGAAGTAGAGGCAGTAACGACAACAGCAATACAGAGGCATTGAAAGCAGCAGAAGAGACAGCAATATTCAGACTATTCAATATATCTCTATCAATTTAGCTGTTATAATACCTTGAGGTTATCTTGAGATGATTTCGGGGCTTTAGTGTCCCCGCGGCCCGGTCCTCGACCAGGCCTCCACCCCCAGGAAGCAGCCCGTGACAGCTGACTAACTCCCAGGTACCTATTTACTGCTAGGTAACAGGGGCATTCAGGGTGAAAGAAACTTTGCCCATTTTGTTTCTGCCTCGTGCGGGAATCGAACCCGCGCCACAGAATTACGAGTCCTGCGCGCTATCCACCAGGCTACGAGGCCCCTATCTGCATTATGGATCATGGGACTTCCTCTCTATGTATATCTAAAGTTGAAGTCATATTCCCAGTATTGTAGTTTCGCTAAAGACTGTCTCACCTTCTGAGAGACGAAGTAAAATATTTTGGCCAGGAGCCATCAGCATCTAAAAGTGAAGGAAGCTACAGCATCCAGAAGTAGCATCCTAGGAACTTACAGCGTCTAGAAGCAGCATCTCAGGGACATCTCTCCATCTAGCATTCGCACCCTGAGAGAGTGTAGTTGTGTGTTGAGGACCAACAGCAGACGAGGCGCTCCTTTCCTCCCAGTTCTTCGGGGTTCACGTGTTTTTTGTGTCTGGCGGTAGATTGGAGTACCTCCAGTCTGCAACTTGACGTTGTTCGCTTTTCGCATCTCATCGCTCTTTAAACTTTCTCTCTCTTTTAAATATGAATCGTCGTTATTTCTAGTAATGCCATTTAGTTCAACAGGAATCACGCTTTCACCCAACTTTTTGAATTTCGTGGTGAACTTTAACATTCATACAGACGTCCGCATAATAAACAACATCCCCCCAAAATTCTCAAATTCTTTTCGGACCGGAGACTGATTTAAAAGAAAAATTGTCGCCGGAAAATTTATCAGCCTTTCACGTTGCCTCAAGAGTGGTGAAGAATGAGAGAAGGAAGATGCCGGACGATATAATCCTTTCTCTGCAAATAGACCGAATTTTCTAAATTTGTCAATAACGTGATTAAGGATGCCAACTTCAGCGGAACCAGCTGCCTCTCACTATCAACACGCTTTCACCAGTTCCATGAATGCCTCTTCCTCATATCCTCATAAGTAACATTATTCTTTAAACCCGGTACAGTGGCTCCACAGTGTTCCGTACAGCTTCGCATAATATCTTTAATTTAATTGCATCGTTAACAGCATTAAGAAATAAAAGTAAGTGGAGCACAAATTATTGTTATATTCTCTGCAGATAACACTGTTCTCTTAAAACAGCCACGAACTACGAACCGTTCCTCGGCATCAAAGAATATTTTTGTAACAAGCGACTCCACCAGTGATGTAGAAGCGTTGCTACCAGCACCGCTACCACCTTGAGATACGTGGCCCTGCCTCTCCCCAAAAAGTAGCACTGCTCCGTGGCACCGCTCCTTAGAACAGAAGAAGAAATCTTCCCTAATGCCCCTGCAGGGAACAATGGCACTTCTTGTCACTTAAGAATTTCCACCTCGACTCTAACCAGCACCTGCACTTTAAAACCTTACGTAACTAACTCCTTCAGCAGCGGCAACAAAAGCTCGCTCCTCGGCTACGCTCCTTGGAAACTCTTGAGCGTTCCTTGGTGCTCCTGTTCCTGCGGCTGCCGCACCCGCAAGGTGCCGCACGCGGCATTATCGGGCCGCATTAGCGCTACTCTCAGGTATTAGTTATCTTGCGCTGTATATCCCAAGCTGGGGTTATAAAAATTGATAACCACGAGAATAAATTGTGAAGCACTCCAATAGGAATGAGATTTTTATGGAAAATTGCACTTCGTTCCCGTAATGGGGATTGCTTTATCGAGAATGTATTGCCTATCAATTTATTCCTTGCTATTTGGGTTTCTTTTCCTATTGATAGAGTCAATAATGTATGTTTTTCTTTCTTGTTTGGGGTTCTCTTGTGGCTGAGAGTTAAGATTACGACAGGAAGAAGAGAGACTCGAAGATAACCAATACACACAAAGGTGTTCGCAGTCAATAGACTCGACACGAAAAAAAGACTGAGGATAGCGATTGGATTCCCCAGAGAACCACTCTATCCTAACACGATTCTCTTACAAGCAATTACGTTAAGTCTATACTTGTTACACGAATCTCTGGATATGTCGAGGAAAGTAAACAATCGCTTCTTCCATTTACCAATTTTTGTCCTTCTCCTCTTCCCTTTCCCTATTTATCCCTCCTCTTCTTTCCTTTCCCTCCTGTTCCCTTTTTTGAATGGTAACGTAGCATTTTCCCAAGAAAGTCGGCCAACATCTCAAGTGAGTTAGGGACGAGTGTTACCAGATCACAAAAGAATATAAAACTTTAACGATCACCATTAATCGCTGATTTAGTAGAAAGGATATTTCTAAATATTTTCGAGCAGCTTGCTGCTAGGAAAGTTGTCCCTATCACATTTTTGGGACTAAGAAAAACGTTCATGTCAGGTCCGTAAGGGGACACAATAAGGGAAAACTACAGACCAGTAATTGGCATCATTGCTAGGATACTTACGGCACAGGGAGCCAAAAAGCAAGCGATTTTTGGCTATTTGGAGAAAGGAAGTAACAACCCCCAGCGCCTGCTGATGGTCGGAGTCCATATGCTGCATGAAGGAGGGGGTCGTCTCTGTGGGTGATTGTGGTTAAGCATTGTCGTTCCCCCGCCCGGTGATTTAGGGCCCTGGCTTGGTAAACAGGGTGAGGGTGCGTCTGCAGGGAGGCTGCTGCTGCTGCTGCTGCTGCTGTTGCTACGGCTGCTACTGTTCGGTAGAAAGGGGCCGCTGATGATTAAGATGATGATGATGGTTATGCTGCAATGGCTGCTTCTGCTGTTTTAGACCCAGCTGCCGTTTCACCTCTTCCTATTATTGCTACTTCAGTTCCAGCTGTCGTGATACCTGCTGCTGCGCTGCTGCTGCTGCTGTGGTCAATTGATCACTAGCTGCCGTTAAGCTACTTGTACGTTTTTTAACTCTAGCTTCTGCAGCTGTTCTTGATGCTGTTGTTTCAACAGCGTTTGTTTACTGTTGTTAATGTTGATGTTTACTATTGTTTCTGTTGATGTTGTTGATGTTTACTGTTATTTATGTTGATAATGCTGATGTTTAATGTTGCTTCTGTTGATGTGTATTGTTGCTTCTGTTGATGTTGTTGATTTTGACTGTTATTTTTGTTTTTGTTTACTGTTGTTTCTGTTGATGTTGTTAATGTTTCCAATTTTCTTGTGTTGTTGTATATAGAATTTGAAGCATAAAGCCTAATTTAAGAGTGAAGGAAGAGCCGAATGGCGATAAACAAGGATAGGAGCGGAAAGAAGATAAACAAAATGATAGTCAGAAAGAAGATAAACAAGAAAAAAGGCGTAAAGAAAATATACAAGAAGTAAGGAACACTGGCAGAAAGGAGATAGCAAAAATAAGAGCAGAAAGATTAAGGGATGAAAGATAAAAACAGAAGAGGGAATGAGAGGACAAGCCGAGAGAAACTATCGACAAGAAGCAGCACGAAGATGAAGAAACAAGAAGAAGTAAGTGAACGATAAATGAAAGACAAATGATTTACGAAAAAGAAAGAGAAAGAAAAAAGAAAATTCAAGAAATGGAGAGAATGAAAAAAGACTAACGAATGCTTATATAAAACAAAAAGTCAGAATACAAAACAAGCACAATTTAGCGAAGAGAGGAACAGGCTGAACAAAGGAGATGATAGAGAAATGGAAGACAAATCACGCAAATAAAAAAGTGTAAAGAATGAAGACATTAGAGAGAGCGACACAGAATGATAAAGATGGGAGGGAATTTAGAAGGTGAGGAACAAACCTTGAAGAGGTGATAACCACAAACCTGGAAGGATGAGAAAAGGTGAGAGTAACAGACCTGGGACGAAGAAAGAAGGAAAGGGGGGTGAGAAACTCAGACTTAGGAAGGAGGTGAGAAACTCAGACTTAGGAAGGAGGTGAGAAACTCAGACTTAGGAAGGAGGTGAGAAATTCAGACTTAGGAAGCAGGTGAGAAACTCAGACTTAGGAAGGAGGTGAGAAACTCAGACTTAGGAAGGTGGTGAGAAACACAGACCGTTAGGTTAGAAATACTGAGTGTTAGGAAGTGAGAAACACAGACCTAGAAGGAGTGCCTAATCACGTGAACGATGCTGACTCGCTAAGGAAGAGGAGGAGGTAATGACCAGTTGGGGTGATCGATCACACCCCGTGGAGCTGGAGCTGCTGCTGGGGTAAATGCAGAGGCATTGATGGGAAGAGGGGGTATTGGGGGAGGGGATGTTGGGGACGGGGTAGTGGGGCAGGGGGGGGGGAAAGGAGGATGGGAGGTGTAGGAGGGGTTGGTAAGTTGGTTTGAGAGGGTGAAGAGGGGAGGGGGAGTAGGGGAAGTATGAGGAAATTGGGGGAGGGGGGGATGTGTAGGAGGGAGATATTGGAAGAATGTGTAAGTGTAGGTGTCTTACCTCTTCAGTTGCTTTTTCTTATCTCCGTTATCTGAACTTGAAATTCCTCATTTTCTCTGCCTCCTCCTCCCCCCTTCTCTTGCTTTCGCACCCTCTTAGTTATTCCTTATCTTCCTCTTCCAGTCATCTCAATCTTCCTCTCTATTTCCCTTCCCTTTCCTGCTCGTCTTTCCTTATGTTATACTCTCCTCTTTTATATATTCTTTCCTTCTTTTGCCTTTATTCTTCATCGTCACGTTTTCTCTCTTTCTTTAACTTTACTATTGTTATTTCTTGTTCCTCTCTTCTCACTTAACTAACCTTATCTCTTTCTTTTGTTAACTATTATTACCATAATTCTCATTTCTGTCTCCTTGTATTTAATTATCTTTATAGAAATAAACTACACAACACCTTATTAAACATTCCTTTCCATCACGCAGCCTTCCCCCAACATTCCACTCCATCACGCAGCCTTCCCCCAACATTCCTCTCCATCACCCCACCTCCCCAAAACATTCCCCTCCATCACCCCACCTCCCTCAAACATTCCCCTCCATCTCGCTGATTCCCCCAACATTCCTCCCAATCACGTCACCTCCAATAATATTCCCTTCAAAATACCTCTCCTCGCCACCTTCAACATTCCTCGGCACCATCAACACATCTCCAACATCCTTCTCTCCACCCCGCCACCTCCAACACACCTCTGCAGCTCATCACCATATCACGTCTTTAGTCATTTCATCATCTCTCCTTCACATACACAAAAACAAAATAACGAACTGTTCTATCTCTCATTTCTCAAATCCCAAACTTGTTTTCTTTTTTTTTTACACGAGTTGAACAAAAGGCGTAATCGTTAATTGATAGTCAAACTGACGCTCTCACCTTTAAGCATTGGCATTATATG
This sequence comes from Procambarus clarkii, assembly GCF_040958095.1. Lineage (NCBI taxonomy): Eukaryota > Metazoa > Arthropoda > Malacostraca > Decapoda > Cambaridae > Procambarus > Procambarus clarkii. The sequence continues at coordinate 4,839,167 of NC_091156.1, read as the reverse complement.
GACGATGTTCGTTTGGTACTGAAAGTGACTTTTATGTCCTTGTGTCCCTGGAGAATCACACTACATACATTGCGTTCACCTCTCACGTTGAGTCATGAGCGGAAGACAAAAAATATGGACCCAGAATTAGTAAATCTCTGCCAGCAGTTTCAAGAGTTATATCCCTATGCAAGGTTTATGATGACCCCGGTGTGTGTGTGTGTGTGAGTGTGTGTGTGTGTGTGTGTATGCGCGCGTTCGTGTGTGTGTTTACAATTAATGCTTGCAGGATCGAGCTGTGTAACACTTACAGGCTGCCGCAGTTCGACCTGCTGATGGTACGGCCGAGCCGGTAGTATAAACATGCCGTTCATGTTACCTGTAATTATGTACAAAAGATTGTCAACAGAGTCAAGTGTCGCTGCTTCGAATAGTGCTGCGTTTTCGTTATTCTGTGTAGCGATGGATGTTTATGATTCTAGTAGTGCTGGATACAGAGGTGGGGAAAATATTGTTAACAGGTATATTTAATAGGTTTAATTGGTTTGAGACAAAACAGAGATTGAGAAGAAAAAGTGATTGAATGAAAAAGAGGCAGCGAGAGGAAAAGAGCGGTTGATAGAGAAGAGGTGAGTTGAACAGAAAGGTTGAAAGGAGTGGAGAGTTTGAAAGAGAGAGAGGGGTTGAGATAAAGAGAGGGGATTAGAGGAAGAGAGGGATTGAGAAATATAGTGGGGTTGAAAGGAACAGAGGGGAAGAGACAAAAGGAAGGGGGGGGGGGGGGGGAGTTCAAAGGAAGAGAAAGAGAAGGATTGAGAGCTTATAAGGTTGAAATATCTAGCTGGGTTGAGAGAGCTTCAGAGGTAGATAGTGGATGGGAGGTAGAGGGGTAGAGTCGGGCTTGGATAATATGGAACATGAATTAATGGAATAAAGTGGGACGTCGATAAAGTAAGGGTAAGGTAGAGTTAATTTGGAATATAAAGTAAGCGAGGAATACTGGTATAAATAGAGATGCTACTTTTTATCATGGTTTTCCGTTTATCATTCTCTTCTCTCCTTTATCCATCATTCGTTCCTTCTTGCCTACTAGTCATTCGGACACAATCGCGGATCATTCAATAAAATCATTAAAATAACCTTAAGTATCTGAATAACTTTAAACTAAATCAAACCTTCTGCTGCATTAGTACTGGAAAATTTAAGTTTTAATTGAAGGTTTTGCTTCCCCGCTTGCTACATGATTGTATATCCTGTGTATTGCAAGTTGCGCAATACAACTTTTTAAATATATCCCCTTATTTCCTCTTTGTCTCTCATCCTCAAGTAACTCTTTCTCTGATAGGCTCCTGGCTTCACTGGGTCTATGAATTACCAATGAATTCTTTCCCATTCTTTTCATGTGAACTCTGAGAATTATACCTTGTAACTCAGCTATGGTCGATATAGTAGCCACTAATTATTTTTAATTTTCGTATCGTGCTATCTATTCTCTTCCCGAGTATGGGAAATAAATGTGTAATTGTTTTCTAGTTTATTTAGTTTAGTCTCTTCCATATCCCTTTCCCTCCCTTTATATATCCTAATCTCATTTTCCCTATCTATTTCTCTTCCAGTTTTGTTTCCTTTCTAGTCTTTCAAATTTGCATTTCCAATCTTCGTTAATCTTCGTAATTCCATCTTTATGGCACGCTCCAAGCTTTTGCCTCTGTTGTCCCATAGTTTCTTATCTAATATGTACTGTTGTTTAACTAGTTCTTCCCCCATCCAGACCATCATTTTCTCCTCACATTCCATCACTGGTCTTCACACGATCCTATTCTCCTTCTCCATTGTTGATTTATCTTATTTCTACGTAATCTCCTTTCTGGCATGGAATTAGCCCGCCACGGCACTTGTGTGTGTGTGTTTGGTTGGCTGGGTGGCTTAGGAGTCTTGGGGAGGGGAAGGTTGAGGGATGTGAGGGGGATGTGGAGGTTAGTGGGGGCGTTATTGGACACATGCCTAAGTGAGACTGAACCCAGGGAACACTGTGATGGATTTTTAATGAATTCATTATATTATTGAATTTTGTACGTCTCGAGCGTTGATGATGATGATGATGATGATGATGATGATGATGATGATGATGATGATGATGATGATGATGATGATGGGGGTAATAGCAGTTATGATTTTGATGCCGATATGGTTGACGGTAATAATGATGGATGGTGTTGATGATTGTGGGTGATGATATTGGTGATATGCTGGTATAAGGATGATGAAGGAGATGGGGCTCTTAGTGATGATACTGGTGGTGCTGGTAGTGATGATGAAGGTGGTTGTACTGATAAGAGTAGTGTGCCGACAGGCATGATGTTGGTGGTGGTAGTGATGATAATGAAGATGATGAAGATGCTGAAGATGATGATGCTGGCGGTGATAACTGCATTTCCAACCAAATCCCTTCATGTTAGTTGGTAGTTTGTTCCATAAATCTACAACCCTATTTCCAAACCAGTATTTACCCAGGTTATTCCCGAATTCAAACTTCTCTAGTTCCTAGCAATGGGTTCATTTTTTTGTGTGTTTATATATTGGAAACAGCATTTTTTTCTTCTTGTTATATCTTAATTATGTTCCCTCTAATTCTTCGCTTTGCAGCACTTGGCTCCATACATTGACACCTTGGAACATACACTAGACCTACCTTGCAGCATATACACACTAGAGACATATATAATCAGCTATTCAGAGATAAATATAGAAGATAAAATCCAGCAGAAATTCCCCCCTCCCTCTCTTCCCCCCTCACCGTGCTTGAGGACACAAAGAGTTCTGCACGATACCTTAGCTAACTTCCTAACCAGAAACAACGAAACTATGCCAGTAAAAACAGCAACGATAAAATTATAATTATCCTTACGGTGTTTGGTTCCAGGTTCTCGTATTGTCTTCTGCTGCCAATTCAGACACTGAAATAAATAGAGAGATTTCATATAAGTTTGGTATAGGTAAAAATTACGCGATTCGTAATTAAAAACATAAATCATGACACATTCATACAGGTCGGTGTTCAATCCTCGACCGTCCAAGTGATTGGGCACCATTCCTTTCCCCCCCGTCCCATCCCAAATTCTTATCCTGATCCTTTCTAAGGGCTATATAGTCGTAATGGCTTGGTGCTTTCCCCTGATAATTCCCTCCCTGCTTTACTGATAATATCTGCATATCTGAATAACTATTGTTAAGAAGACCTTCATTGTTGGCATTTACAGGTGTACGACACTTTCCGAGCAGAACACAGCTGCTATGGCGTCACAAGAATACCCGTGCCAGGCGCAAGAAGAGCGCTAAACAATCCACTACACTAGCAAGCAACACCAGCAAATGGTGAGTGTTGAACCCATGATTCATTCATAATAAGGAAATTAGGAATAATTACTTGGATTAAAATAGGGGTGAAAACATATAATGTAAGTATGGCATTAGTGATGCAAGCATGTCAATGTTTTGATCATCTTCAATATTTCTACAATAGCTTCGATCACAGAGCTTTAAGACGCGTCCACCACCGCCATGACGTTCTTTAGACGCGTCCTACCACCGTCATGACGCACTCCGCGTACCCACCTCCATTACGATGACGCTCTCAGACGCGCCCAGCACAAAGACGCAGCCTGAGCGTCCCTTGAGAGGGGTGAGCAGGACTCTTGGGAGTCGGTATAGTCAGCGGTCGCGTGTCCAGCGTGATGGTTACCTCACTCGCGAGGCCCATTATTCCTTTTCTTGGTCTCGCTTGGCGGCGTTTAAAATGGTCGCGAAGCTCTGCGTTCTTATCGCGAGACACGTCTTCCACCTCTTTCATTCTTCACCCCCCCACGTCCCCCCTTTTTTTTTAGTACTCCTACCCTTTCCATCTTTCTTCTTTTCATGTATCTTGTTTTTAACACTCTACATTTATTTCTATCATTTTACTTGTGTTTATTTTTACATGTGGTTGTTTATTTTTGTGTTTAATCATGTTTGTTGAAAAGGTGTTTTCGATATCACTGTCACTAGCAATGATCCTGCTGGAGTCTCCTGCTGTCACTAGTGAGATTTCTTCTGGAGTCTCCTGCTGTCACTGGTGAGGCTTCTACTGGAGTCTCCTGCTGTCACTAGTGACAGCAGGAGTGTTCACGTGAATCCGTCATGGTGTCTACACTCTGCTATAAGGCATCTCTTCCCCCCCTGGCCATCACTCGCTAAATTGCTTGCTTTCATGATTGACACATCCCTCTTGCTTTTCCCCCTCTCAACGGAGCCTTCTCCCTTCATTTCAACAGTCTTCATTACGTCGCCTGAGTTATAATTCCCCACATATCGAAAGCTGTGAAAGGGAAGATGCGTCCCTCCCACCTGAGGCCACATGAGGTCATGTGTGTGCGGTTAGTAATGGACGAGTCAACCTCGTTCTTGAAATTGAGCGAAGAAAGTGGGTATGCCTATACGGCATCTTTGACCAAAGGATACGCATCCTCCCACGAACATTCACCCGATTATTGCACATCCAGTGAACGCACTCCACGCACGCAACGTTCTCTCAACAAATGAGTCTCATTTTTATACGTAATGGTCCCCAGCGTATATAATATAAGGTGCTATGACAAGCAAGGGCTTATAAATATCCTCATTTTCTATGCGTAGGTTAGTTAGGTTAGTTAGATGGTTTGAGTTCGTTCGTTGTAATACACCTTTAACAAACATACCAATAAACGCATATCTCCAACAAACGCACACACTGACAAACGCACACACTGACAAACGAACACCTACACAAACGCACGCCCTCCTCAACGAACGTACACCCCAGTAAAACGCACACACCAACGAACGAACACCACAAACAACGCACAACACAATGAACGTCCACCAACGCACGTCCTCCCGAATACATAAACACAGCATGCCTCTGCCACCCAACTCTCTTGCCTTCCTGTTCCAACGCAAAGTAATAATTAGTTCACAAGACGAGTGTATCAGAGTACAAAAAAAATTCTTCAGCCTCGCCGATGAGTGTTGTTGATGAGGCGCTAATCCACCATGTCTGTCGCTTCATCCTCGCCGCGAAGTAAAAGGACGAGGAGAGGAAGAGAGAGAGAGAGAGAGAGAGATGAGAAGAATAGGGGTCATACGTTCAGGAGATATACACTGTGATATCCTAAACTTGTACCCCCCTACGGAGGGCGTGTTCCTGGGAGGCTTCGCTTAATCCCTGGGTTCTTATTGTGCCATTTCTCATTCTTAATTTCGTCGTGGGTTATTCTGCCCGAGCCGTCGCCTCCCTTCTCTTTGCTTTGCTCCTTGCAGACTCTGCTCTACGTCACCTCACAGCTCTCTGGGGGTGCCTCACAGCTGTATGGGACTTCACAGATCTGTGGTGCATCTCTTTTCTAGAATTACAACCTTAACAGTATTTGTGCCCGTTCAAGGGCTTGTTATCCTTTATGTATTACTGACGCCTCTAGTCCACCGTCATAAAGTGACGATTAGACTGACTTTCAACTATTCAACAAGGAACACCTCAACGATTTTTTTTTATATATACGAGTAATTGGCCATGCTTCGAGGGTAATATACAATGTTGATATATCCGGGTAAATTCGATCTCATGCGACCCGCTTTACGTGGGTACTCCTCTGTGATCTGATTTGGGTATTCGTTTTTGAACTTTTTAATTCAGGGGGCTAGTTATACATACTCGTCACTTTGTCAGGACAATTATCCTACTTTAGGAGAGCGGGAGGAAATGCTCTTTTGTTTGACTGGCATTGTTTCTCTTTTTGCTTTGCTGTGTTTACATGTCTCTGTCTCTTCCTCTTTATCTGTCTCTACTGGAATATGAGCGCGCACGCTCGTGTGTGTGTGTGTGTGTGTGTGTGTGTGTGTGTGTGTGTATGTGTGTGTGTGTGTGTGTGTGTGTCTTTCCCCTCTCATGTATAATAAAATAAATACAAACAAAAACCGTTTGTTATACGTGTTCTACATGACTCATTCTATTCAGTTTCTCTAATTACTTATAGGGACACGTTATTTATACCGGTCTGTAGGTGAGTGGCCGATCTCTCTCTCTCTCTCTCTCTCTCTCTCTCTCTCTCTCTCTCTCTCTCTCTCTCTCTCTCTCTCTCTCTCTCTCTCTCTCTCTCTCTCTCTCTCTCTTTCTCCCACCCTCCTCGTTCTCTCGCTCATCGGAAATTCCCACGAATATATTAAACGCGTGAATTTTCTAATAAAGAAGAGGGCTGTTTTACACGCACTACAAAACAGCAACCGCGAGCCCGTTTTGTTCATTAACATCGTGTGAACGAGGTTATCCCCGCACGCCATACTCCTGTGCTCTGGAGAAGTATCGTGGGGATACAGTGTACCTCCCTCCACTCTTCCATCCTAGCACTCTCTAAGTTAAATACTTGACTGAAGAGTACATTATATGTACAGTATATAATTTCTATATTGAGAGAGAGAGAGAGAGAGAGAGAGAGAGAGAGAGAGAGAGAGAGAGAGAGAGAGAGAGAGAGAGAGAGAGAGAGAGAGACAGACAGACAGACAGACAGACAGACAGACAGACAGACAGACACACACACACACACACACACACACACACACACACACACACACACACACACACACACACACACACACACACACACACACACACACACACACACACACACACACACACACACACACACACACACACACACACACACACACACACACACACACACACACACACACACACACACAGACTGAGCCAGATAAAACAAGTAAATTAAAATACGAGAGGAAGAGTAAAGTTGATAAGGGAGGGAAAAGGGGAAAAGCGAATGGGTTAAAAAAGGAGACGGGAAGGGTAAAGGGGACATGTGCAATAGCGGGCGTGTATGTGTGTATGTGTGTGTGTGTGTGTGTGTGTGTGTGTGTGTGTGTGTGTGTGTGTGTGTGTGTGTGTGTGTGTGTGTGTGTGTGTGTGTGTGTGTGTGCGTGTGTGTGTGTGTGTGTGTGTGTTTGTGTGTGTATGTGTGTGTGAGTGTGTGTGTGTGTGTGTGTGTGTGTGTGTGTGTGTGTGTGTGTGTGTGTGTGTGTGTGTGTGTGTGTGTGTGTGTGTGTGTGTGTGTGTGTGTGTGTGTTTGTGTGTGTGTGTGTGTGTGTGTGTGTGTGTGTGTGTGTGTGTGTGTGTGTGTGTGTGTGTGTGTGTGTGTGTGTGTGTGTGAAGGTACGTGCATGCGTGCGTGTGTGCGTGCACGTCTAGTCATCACCATCAGCAGCATAAGGGCGCTAATTCTTTAAATTTCTATGTACCTGCTTCTTTGTCGGTATGTTTTGTAGTGAGCTAGGCATCGGATCGAAAACCTTCTTGAGCTTGTCTTATTTGCTCGCTCTCTCTCTCTCTCTCTCTCTCTCTCTCTCTCTCTCTCTCTCTCTCTCTCTCTCTCTCTCTCTCTCTCTCTCTCTCTCTCTCTCTCTCTCTCTCTCTCTCTCTCTCTCTCTCTCTCTCTCTCTCTCTCTCTCTCTCTCTCTCTCTCTCTCTCGCTCTCTCTCTCTCTCTCTCTCTCTCTCTCTCTCTCTCTCTCTCTCTCTCTCTCTCTCTCTCTCTCTCTCTCTCTCTCTCTCTCTCTCTCTCTCTCTCTCTCCACTCGTCTCCTTCCCTGTAACACCCTCTCCACTACCCTGCCCTCGACGAAGGACAAGTTCTCTTTTATATTCTCAACAAAGAAGCACCTGGTGCAGTCCATCCCTTTGGTTAATTACAGGTGCTAATTACTAAAGTTCACCTTGATTACAACCATATTTAGAAACTGCTGCACTGATAAGTACCTAATTGATCTCATCCGGAGCTGAATGTTAGATGTATTAAATGTGCTTATTATCTCAACACGTGTAACAGTATGTGAAAAATTAGTTCTTATTTGTTTTTTCCACCCCCTTCCCCCCCCCTCTACTAAAATTATGAATAGTTTTTACAGCATTTTCTACAGATAATTAATGCTAAATAAAGTAATCAGAAAATAAGTGGGGAAAAAAGTTCCCATTTTCAAAGCAATCATTGCGGAAATATTTAGAACATCTTTCGTACCCTCATATATATATAGACGCACGGGCGCACGCCTTTTTGTGTGGGTGTGTGTATATGGTGCCTTGTTTATGTCTTTTTCAGGTATCGCTTCAGTGGGAAGATAAAAATGTAGTTGTAGTTGTAATTTACAACCCCACAAAGAATAGCAGAAGACCCTGAAAAGAATACAAGTAAACAAAAAAAGCTAATTTAAATATCATCTAAGGTATGATTGGAAACTCTCAGATTGGGAGCGAAGCTGCTATTAATTGGAGATTTCGATAATGAACAATCTGCCTTGGTATCAATAAATCCGAGAGGGGAAAGGAGAACTATGGAGAGCGAAGTCGATAAAAGTAACAGAAAGCTACTCACTAATGCAACCTGTCAGGAAAGAAACACAATCAAGAAGGGAAGACTGGCCAACAAAACTAGACCTGGTTGTCTCACAGCGCGAGATGAACATTGGGAGCATCGAGCATGAAATGCTAATGGGGAGGGGGGGGGATGGGCCGATGAACATCGAGTACTGGTCTTTGATTATGTAGTTGGCATGAAGACTGTTGCAAGAGGAAGTGAGGAGGAGAGTGGAAAACTAATTTTGCAAAAAGGTGAGTACCAGAAGATCAGAAAATTTTTATAGAGAAAACCATGGGAAATATAATTCAGAGAATAAACAAAACAATACATGATGGAATACATAAGAATTAAATGCAATATCAAATAGTTTTATCCAATATAAAAAACGAAACAAATTGCTTTGATTTGTTTCTACCTTCCTAGATTCCTAGAATACTTCCTAGATTCTCGGAAGCAAAAACGAGAAGTATGAGCAAGGAAGAAATATACGAATATTGAAAATATGTGAACCACCACTTGTATAAAAGAAAGAAAAACGAATACTCAGAAATTCGCAGAACCGCATCTAAACATTATGAGAGCAGCGGGGCATCCTAGACCAAGGACCAGCCTAAACTATTGCATAGTCACATTGAGAGGAAGACGTCGGGGAATAATCCAGCGAATATGCTAAAGAATTGAATAAGGCTAGAAAGATACTGATAAGGAAGTGTTCGCCTTCAAGTGGTTTTCAACTTGAGATTAGAGCTGCCGTTATTTCTACGGTTTCTAGAGAAACCAACACTAGTGCCGACTGGGAACGACGAGCCGAAATATAAGTGACAATTTTAGAAGCAGCGAAACACTTAGTATTGCTGAACCTGAGAAAGCTATAGGCCCAGACAAGATCTCATTATGATAGGGAACTACCTGAGTTTTGGAAAACATAAGTTTGAATAAATATGAAAAGGGAAGGACAGGAACCCCTGAACATTTGACGGATATTACTAGCATATGATCCATTGTTAGCAATGAGGAATCCTGCTAGATCAACTAATTACAGCTCCACGACAATAAGATAACAGTAAAGCTGGAGAGAGACTGCTCCTGACACGTGATTCCAATGCAAACTAGAAAACTGGGCAGGTGTGACGGCAAGAGTGTTGAGGCGAATATCGCACAAACACACACACACACACACACACACACACACACACACACACACACACACACACACACACACACACACACACACACACACACACACACCCGTATCCAAGTAGCCAAGAGCTAACAGCTCAATCCTTCAGACACAATTAATAAATACAAATGGTAACATACACACCCAAACACCAACACTCAAAGCATACAAACACAGAACAAAAACAAATGCAGACACGCTCGCACACAAACACACACACAGTTTAAAAAGGGTTACCAAACGTGCCTAAACCTGTACACACACACACACACACGCGCGCGCGCACACAGACACACGCACACGTACAGAGGAAGCTTCGAGTCTGGAAGCCGTAATTCTCCCGCGCTCCGCCGGGAGGTAATGGTGGTCGTTAAGAAGACGAAGGTACCAGGTATATCAGCTGACATTTAGTTCTCCCTCTGAAATGCTCCGATTCCTTCCCTGCACAGAACTCCTACGTTTTCTAATTTTGCCCTATTAAATTCTAGCGCTGCAATGATCCGCCAAATGGATGCTAGGCGCAGAGGTTGTGTGTTTTCCGGGTTTACTGCGCTTTCTATATTTTATTGCGGGTCTTAGTTTTAATTTCCAGCTCGAAATGGTCTACCAAATGGAATTCCGCGTGCAGATGCCGAGTGTTTCCACTTTCCTTTATTCCGGTTTCTAGCTCCTGTTGCGCTATAAGCGGCTATTGGGAACTAGCACCAAGTGTTCTCTTAACTCTAAGAGGTCTACTAGCTGTGTATAGTTTCGCCATTGGTCTCTAGTTTGGTTGGTTTTCATTTTCGCTGCAAATGGTCAAGCATGTTTGTGGCAGATGAGTGTTTTCTCACGTGTTTTCGTGGTTTCCTATTTTCTTGTGATAAGTTTTAGTCGAAATGGTCTACAGTTCTGGTGGGGAGAGCAGTGTGCTGCTGTGGTGGGGTGAGCAGTGTGTTGCTGTGGTGGGAACAGCAGTCTGATGCTGTGGTAGGGAGAGCAGTGTGTTGCTGTGCTGAGTAGAGCAGTCTGTTGCTGTGGTTGTGATAATAATCTATTGCTCTGTTTGCGTGTGCAGAATATTGCTCTGGCTGTTAGGTACAGTGAAGCTCGCTTGTCTGTGAGGTCTGTTCACTGGCATACAGCTGCTAGCACATTAGAGCTAGCAAGAATTTTTCCCCTGAAAATTATCAACAAAATGCTTACCAGACATTATATTTTTGTCTTCAAATATTTGCTCAAATAAACACGAAAAAAAGTTCAATACTAGAAATGTAAATCATTTCACGAATTTAATATTACGGCATCAAACATTTCAGCTCGACTAACAATGAAAACTTTTATCTTTTAACTTAAAATATACTGTATTTTATTGCTGTATTGTCCATAGCTTAGTAATATTGGAATCCTTCTAATACGAAACACCGTTAACATACACACTAAGCATCTATTTTCAAGTCAGGAAGCTGCATAGTGCGGTCATTCCTATTATTATGTTCTAATGATTTCTTGCGCCAAATACAATTCACTGTAACTAAGCAAACGATACAAACAAATAAAAACCATGAAAAAACTCCAGTAGTGTACCATATAATTACAAAATCAATTAGACAAAGAAATGTTAAAGACATTAAATATATTTAACAAAATAATTAACTGCAGCACTTTTTCTCTGCGTAGACTGACTAATCTCGACCTTTACTTTAAATAAAAGATAGCGTGTCCCGCGAACCTGTAGATTATCTGACCCTGTCTGCTGGGATTAGAACAAACCTTTTTTGCTCTAAGTGCTGGCATGTGAGGGCCGGACAGATTATCAGATTGTCAACACAAACATACAGTGCCGCTGTGGACATCTACTACCCTTACTACTGCAACTACTACTGTTAATCATCACAGGAGTGATTATTAAAATAACCATAAATGAATGAGGCCAATTGTGTCCTAATTTATTTTAAAACAATTCAACAAGCATCATAATAATGAGAGTCATTAGTGACGTCAAAAATGCAATAGTCTTCAACCATCCAGGTCTTCCAAAGCGGCTTCTGTTCTAAACAGAAGTCAAACTGCAGGGTGTTTAGAGTCATAAAGAGATACACGAGTCAAACCTGAGCCCTAAGGTACAACATAACCATAGAGGTCATCCCCCAGGAAAAAAGAACACTGCAATCCATCGAACAGAAGTGGAGCTTAAAACTCTGCTTCCCTCCGAGTCGTCGAGAACACAAGCATCTTCCAACAGTGAGAGGTCGTGTTCAGTAGAGGTAGAGGGGGAACATGGGGAAAGAGGAAAGGAAGACAGAGGGAACCTGAACACGGAGGGGAGAGGAGGACAAGAGGAAAGAGTTAAATGTCTCCTTGGACTTCTGCTACCAGATCTCTAAACCTATATTCGCTTGTGTAATCACCTAGTTGTGCTGGCGGGGGTTGAGCTCTTGCTCTTTCGGCCCGTCTCTCAACTGCAATCAATCAACGCATTTTTTGTTCATACACACAAACCAGAAAACAGCCCGTAACAGCTATCTAACTCCTAGGTACCTATTTACTGCCAGGTAACACGGGCGTCAGGGTGAAAGAAACTTATATATGTTTCCGCCATTGCCGGGGATCGATCCCTGGTCCACGGGACCACGAATTTCAAGTGCTGTCCACCCAGCCACCAGGCGCCCTCAACAGTGTAAATGAGTGTCGTTGTGCACTGCTACTCACAGAGTGTCATGGTGAAGCTCTTGAGTGAATATTAGAGCTGTTAGAAAGGCAACATACTAGTAATAATGCTAATACAAACATTTATAATAATAATATTAATAATAATAATAATACTTATAATAAAAAATAACGCAATAATAATAATAATAACAACAACTAATATATGGTAACAATGAATACTGGGAATAAATTCTTAAAGCCAAAGATTTGTCTACAGCTGTGTTGTTTTGAAACAGGTTTAGTGTAGTGTAGAAAATAATCTAACCTACCCAAACATAACCTAATGAACCCTAAAGAAACCTAGCCAAACTAACTAACTTTAATCAAACTTAAATCTAATCTAACTGTACCTAACTAGCCGTAATACAACGTAATCTATCCAAGCCTTCATTGACGTGATACAACCTAATGTGTCCTAACCTATCCTAATCTAACAAAAGGTAACTTAACCAAACATAAAAAAGTCTAAACAAGCATAACCTCAGAAAACCTAACTAGACGATTACAACTTAATGTAAGCAAGCATATCTTCTGTACACCTAACTAGACGAAACAAATCTAAACAAGCAGAACCTTTGTAAACCAAACTAAATGTATTAGAACCTAATCTGAGAAAATCTCACCTAGTTGAATGCACTAAACCCAACCATAAAACCCTATGGTACACAGCAACCAAATCTTATTTCCGCTCATGGGCCAGTAAACTTCCAATCCATTGAAAAATTCAAGAACGGAATCTAATGATCATATAAATATATTCTAAAGCACGATAAACGATGATGACCTTCACTAAAATAAATGGAATTTTCATGTAAAATTTAATTAAATTGCAAGTAAACGAAATATTATAGAAAAGGCCAATGAGAATAGACGCGTGATTCGTTCATTTTGTTCAATTGCCCCAATTTTGTTCAAAGTATGCTTAGGATAAGAAAGAAGCTTAACGGATAGTTTTTGAATATTGTGAAACATATTGACACTGAAAATAATTGAGTCATTGTCTAAGAATATAAAAGACACGAGGGATCACAAAGGCAGTTTAACGCTTGGTAAGGAATGAGTGAGAGATAAAAAAATGTGTGATAAGGAATGTGTGAAAGATAAGGCATGAGAAGAAATGTGAGAGATAAGAAATGTTCGCTAAACCTCTCTGTGAGGGATTTTTTAACGCGTGACTGCAAACCTTCTTGCAAGAATTAAGACTTTTCCCAAGTTAAGCCTCAAAAATGACTGCGTAATCCTAACATACGAATATTTAAGCCTTAAATACGACTACTAAAGCCTCGAACAAGACTTTTCCCCCAGTCCGCAATACGACTGTTTAAGTCTTGGATCCTAAGGTTTAAACATAAGCAAGAGGAATAACATTTCGATTTCGATCCTCTTATTAATACGAAAGGCATTCATAGCTCTAGTTCAGGGATTATTCAATGAATCATTTTGAGTGAGAAAAAAATGCTGTCGGGTGAGGAATTAGCAGCTCTTGACCCTGAATGTAATGAGCTCAAACCCAGCACGATTATTTATGCATTAAGTGATTACTGGGTTACATAACGGGCGTTGGCCGGCGGGTTTGTTTTAAGCGTAGTTTAGTTTTGTCATATATATGAATGAATTTAGGTGAGCATAAATAGGAGCTGCCTCGTATGTGTACATAGGTTTACTACAGTTACCTCTACTCTTATATTCATCGAAATGATAAATAATAAGTTGAACCTCAAGTAAATCAACCTATATTGGCGGCATATGAATTGTTGACCTAAAGTGTAGCATTCAGTAGTCGGAATCGTAGAGGACCTGGTGAATTATGTACCTCTAATTACTTGAATTATTATCTTTTTTGTTGTATTATAAGACCTTCCACCTCTGCCCTGACCTATTGCTCCCCGTGCTTTTAGCTTCTATTATTGAAGACTCGCTTCCTATGACAGTCCCCTGGAGTTGGTGTAAGGTTGGCAGCTCGTATTTGTAAGGCACTCCTAATGTACTTCAACAATATTATAACCTTTGTGATATGTATGATGAACATTTATGTAAGGAAATAGTTGTTTTTTTACTATTTGACTGCCGTTCAATACACTTTGGAAAAGTCTAAATGGCTCCACTTTTGGTGATTTCCTGAATGGGGACCCAAGTACTGATGTCAGTCATGTTCGAGAGTACGCAGCACTAGCATGGAACCTTCAACCCAAAAGACAGTTTAACAAAATTCCACAAAATCAGTACCGTGACTAAGAGGACACGAAACATGAGGATTAGGTAAAGGTAACTGAACCTTACATCTTTTGACAAGAGAATAAACCAGAGAAGACTTGATCACAACGTACACAATACTTCGGCAGAATATGGACAACATGTTTAGCATTGTTGGGAACAGAACGAGAGACCACAGGTAGAAACTGAAAACGTGCATGCTAGCACATTCACATACAAACACACACACACACACACACACACACACACACACACACACACACACACACACACACACACACACACACACACACACACATACACACACACACACACACACGCACACATACACACACACACACACACACGCACACACGCACACACACACACACTCACACACACACACATGCAGGTGCGCGCAAGGCATGCAATCCCCACCTGATAAAGAACAAACCAAAACAAAAATAGCTCTAAAGATAGGCAACAATGACCATTCCCGAAAGGAAGGAACTATACCTCACTATACTGAGGAAGAAAATGAAGAGGAAGCACATGGAAACAACATATATGATTCAAAAGTAAATACTGAGAGAGTACATCAGATGAGAGGGGGAGAGTGCCCCCCTCTTATTATCTCTTTTCTAAAAGCAAATTTCAGGTGGATACAAGTGGAAGTTGGAAGTAAAAAAGTCACATAGATATGAGAAACATTTATAATATTTATTAATAGGAAGAATGGGTTAGATGAAAAAATGGTTGAAACTTACTCATAACCCAATTGTAAATGCACATACGAGGAAGAAAGCAAGAAATAAAACAGCCATTCCACTTAACTGCTTATTACTAGACTGGTGAAACCTTAGGGCTCAACTTTTCTATCAAATCTAGATGTGTACATCGAGGTGAGCACAAGTGAGAGAGCTGGACCCATCGATCACCGTAACGTAGAACACAGAGTCTTAGCGGGTCTTAGCGGCCACCCCCTGACGCCTGCCTTTGCAAAGACGCTCATTGCCACAATTCAACATCAGCAGCCTCCTAAAGGGATATTATTTCCTCTCTCGACATCCGTCTTCATTTGCGCTCCCGGTGTATATTCTGTTTAGATTTGACATTAGTGGATTTTCGGACCAATCTTCTGGGGATTTTCCAATTTTCTCCCTTCTCCTCGGGACTCGCCTTATTTTCCAATTTGCTCCCATTCCAGAGAGAGCTTAACTAAAAGAAAGAGAGGTGAGGGAAAGGGAGGAAAGAAGGGAAGAAAGGAAAAGGAAGATGTACGTAATTTCTTCTTTCACACACCTTCGTTCTTTTTCATCTTCTCTTCTTAGTTCCTTCCACCATCTACCCTTCGTTTCTTTCATTTTTCCATGCTTCCCTCCCTCCCTCTTCTCTCTCTCTCTCTCTCTCTCTCTCTCTCTCTCTCTCTCTCTCTCTCTCTCTCTCTCTCTCTCTCTCTCTCTCTCTCTCTTTCTCTCTCTCTCTCTCTCTCTCTCTCTCTCTCTCTCTCTCTCTCTCTCTCTCTCTCTCTCTCTCTCTCTCTCTCTCTCTCTCTCTCTCTCTCTCTCTCTCTCTCTCTTTCAACCTTCCTCCACCTCCAACGTCACTTCACTTAGGCAGTAAAATAAACTTGTTTGCTTTATAATTATTCTGCTTCATCGTCATACTGGAAACTTAGAATTTAATATCTGAAATTTAATTTCTGCAACTATAGCGTCCTTGTTTTACGTCTGAATATAACATTGGAATTTTACTCGCCGTGTTAATTCCTAACTGAGACGGGAGCCAGAGACAAGAGTCCCAGACAGGAGACCGAGACGGGAGACCTGTCTTCCGCGAGTCGGAATGAAGACTCGTGTTTGTTTTATATATATCGCTACGATATATTCGTTGTAGAGAACTCATGGGGGCTTGTGCTCGTAAAGGTTCGTTACCGGACACACAAGGAAGATGCTGTAATGACCCTAAATACGTTTCCAGCTTCCATGGCACTCCGAGGTCGCTACACGGAGGATTACGGGGGTCTATAAAGCCTCTACAAGAGCCTACAAGATCAAGTTACACCACAGGAGTCGCCACCACATACCTGTTAATCCTTATTATATACTTGCACATACATGTGTGTATAGATGGAGGTCAGATGCTAGGGGCTAGCACATACAATTTTTCACGGTGATTCCATGGGGTGAGTCGGAATTTATATTAATGAGGAGAGTGACACTTGACATGGTACCTATGCTACCCCCACGACGAATCTTGTAAGCCCCCTCTCACCAACTCTTTCTCACTCTCTCTCTCTCCCATCTCTCTTCCCCTCTGCCCCATTTACCTTCTTTTTACTGTTCTCCCTCCCTCTCCGTTTCTCCTCCTTTTCCTACTATCTCTCCTAATCTCCCTCACAATTCCCACTCACCTTCCCTCTCTTGCAATCGACCATGTTCTCTCACCTTTTCCCCCTTTATCCCATCTTCTCCTCCTTTATTCCCCCCTCTCCTCATCTCCTTTCTTTCTTCTTCATTCCCATCATCCTCGTCTTCCTCTTTTCCTTTCCTCTCTTTCACCCTCTCCTTCCTCTCTCTCTCTCTCTCTCTCTCTCTCTCTCTCTCTCTCTCTCTCTCTCTCTCTCTCTCTCTCTCTCTCTCTCTCCCTCACTATAACCTAAATAACTCTGCAGAAAACAACTTCTATTTAAGAGTTGACATCAGATTAATCTGAGTGATAGTTTCAATAGATGCCGATATTTCGTAATGTATGACACAAGGGTTAACCGTGACTGACCATTGATGCTCCCATACCTCGCCTGTATCATCTTGGAAAGTTTGATGGGGATTGCCCCAAGCGTATTTCTTTATTCACTGTTCCTATGTTAAATTTTCAATTTCTTTCCCTCACTGTCTCATGTCTCCTTCATCCAAGTCTCTCCCACCTTTCTTGCGTCTCTTCCTCTGTTCCACATCTGTTATATTTACCTTATATGAGCGTTTGTATCTGCTTTCATTGCTTGACTTTGATATTAAATCAAGCAGAGACCACGTGTGGGTCTGCCTTCTCTTTCTTTTCCGATTGGTCATCCCGTTCCTTTTTCTACTCCATTTTCCTCCTTCTCCACCTCTTCTACTTTCCCCTATACCTTCTAATCATTCTTTCCTCTCCTCATCACCCTTCTTTTCCCCCTTCCCCCCCTCCTTCTCATCCTACACGTCCTACTTTACCTGGTCACACTTCTTAATCATCCTCCATCTCTTCCACACTCTCTACTTTTCATTCACCCACTTCCTCATCTTCTTCCTCATCCTCACTCCATCCCCCCCCCCTCGTCACCCCTCCCTTGCAACATCAGCTTCAGATAAAGTCAGATATACCCTTCCCAGACCATTACAGGGGTGAAGGTTATATTCCCATTTATCGTGGGGGTCGCCTACTAAAGTTAGTGTTGTGGGTTGAGGGGGGCGGTATTGCGTTATGTTTGATAATGTTTGGGCGCCTACCTCTCTCTAACTAAAAATGATAAGAACGTCTCTGGGGATGTTTTGCGCGTGCGCCATGAAGACCAGTGTCCATTTTCTAGGCGGGCGGATGGAGGTTGGGACGAAGAGAGAGAGAGAGAGAGTGAGAGATAGATAGAGAGAGAGAGAGAGAGAGAGAGAGAGAGAGAGAGAGAGAGAGAGAGAGAGAGAGAGAGAGAGAGAGAGAGAGAGAGAGAGAGAGAGAGAGAGAGAGAGAGAGAGAGAGGTAGCACAGACTCAGGTGTAAGTGGAATAGGAATAAAGACGTTTTCCCTTTCTTGTCTGCCTGATGCTGCCACTCTCGGGGATCGAGAGGGAAGACAAGGAGGAAGTGAAGATATGTGTGTGTTGGAGATGGTGGAGGAGAGGATGTGTGTGTGTTGGAGATGGTGGAGGAGAGGATGTGTGTGTTTTGGAGATGGTGGAGGAGAGGATGTGTATGTTGGAGATGGTGGAGGAGAGGATGTGTGTGTTGGAGGTGGAGGAGAGGATGCGTGTTTGAGGCCTGGAATTAAAGAATGTATGCAGCATAGGTGGGGAAGGAGAGAACAAGTGTGTTGGTGCTGAAGGATGGGAGGATATATGTGTGTTGGAGGTAGGGAAGACGAGGATATGTGTGTTGGAGACGGCTTGAGGTGGGGATGAGGGAGGGAGGGAAGGAGGGAGGGAGGGTTGTGTACAAAGGAAGAGGGTAAGTGAGGAAGAAGGGGAAGCAGAGTCTGGATATTGTCTTAATTATCAAGGAAGCCAAGATCTGGCAGTGAAGTTTTGAGAAACGCGCTTAAGATAGGTTACGCCATATGTTTTTTGTGGACGTTAGTTTAATTGAGCGTAGCTAACGGCGCATTGGATACATTTTCAGGAGACTGGCTTAATCTTTCTCTTACGCACCTCCCTCCTCACCATTCCCTACCACTCTCCTT
>NC_091156.1:4727755-4810255 GCF_040958095.1 Procambarus clarkii | reverse complement strand
CTTTCTCATTCTCTCAAACTCCTGTTCATGAGTAACATTCTCTCCGCTGCTCTCGAGCGACACTCACACACCCTCAGAAACATCTCCACACCGACGCTCCACACACGCTGTTGGAGGCTAGTATTTAGAGATACGAATTTTCTTTCCATTCTCAAGCTCACAAAACAAAAAGAGAGTGGAATATTGGCATGGAAAATTTATCATAAGAATTTAACGAGAAAAATATGCGAGTTGGTTAAAAACTTGATCATTATGGGTCAGGTTATTACACTCGGGGGAAGGTATTTTATTATCAATAGTATGCTAAAAAACAAACCAAAAAACTAAACAAAAACACGCACTGGGGATGATATACGAAGCCGATCAGCTTAGCTTGCAAAAATTACCTAAGTGTGACCCAGAAAAAGCGACATAATGAAGAAACTTTATGTGTGCGCTCTTGTGTGTGTGTGTGTGTTTGTGTGTGTGTGTGTGTGTGTGTGTGTGTGTGTGTGTTTGTGTGTGTGTGTGTGTGTGTGTGTGTGTGTGTGTGTCTGAGTGTGTGTCTGTAGGCTGGGTAGAACAAACCCAGCTCTCAAAGATTTCTTCCATTTGTGCGAGTTATTCTACTATCCCCCTTCCTTGTGAGAACGTTGTAAGTTGCGACAAGGGGGGCCGGCGAACTTGGAACATCGGTTATGTCATAAGGAGTATTTCCCACCAGGTGCTCCAAGACACAATCCTCGCTTAAATCACCACTCGCCCGCTCATTACACTTTCATTTCTTTACGCGAGTCGTTATGGCCAAATGCCGCCTTGCGGACCTTACCAATACATCATTAACTGATTAACTAAATGTCTTTAGAGCTGAAGTTCAGGAAAGGGAATACAAAAAGAGAGAGAAAGAGAGAGAGAGAGAGAGAGAGAGAGAGAGAGAGAGAGAGAGAGAGAGAGAGAGAGAGAGAGAGAGAGAGAGAGAGAGAGAGAGAGAGAGAGAGAGAGAGAGAGAGAGAGAGAGAGAGAGCATGTATTTGAAATGTGAGATTAATGCTCAGATTACAGCATTCATTTAATCATGCAAACATTGCATAATTGCAAACATAGAGAGCATAACTTAGGCACTCAGACATCAGACATAAATAAGCTCATATATTATAGTTAGAAACGATTAAGCTATAAAGTATGATTTACTTGAAGTACCGATGAGTAGCCATTATCTTGCTGTCAAGAAAATTGACCTTTCAAGCATAAGCAAACACAATTTAAAAACGTGTACCCGAGCAATTAAAACGGGCCCGTCTTTTAAGCACCCACTGTGGTGCAGGAATGTACATGCACAGCACCCACTTTGGCGAAGGAATGCGCATACACAGCACTCTTTAGTAAACAATACACATACACAGCACTCTCTGGTAAAGTAATGCACATACACAGCAATCTGTGGTGCAGTAATGCACATACACAGCACTCTGTGATGCAAGAATACACATACATAGCACTCACTTTGGTAACGGAATACATATACATGCACAGACACATACTCGTGCGTGCATACACAAACACACACACACACACACACACACACACACACACACACACACACAATGTTCAAAGGTTGGCCACCAGACTAGTACCCAAACTCAGGGGTAAGAGCTACGAGAAGAGACTGCGGGAATTAAACCTCATGTCACTGGAAGACAGAAGCGTTAGAGGGGATATGACCACCACATACAAGATTCTCAGAGGAATTGATAGGGTAGATAAAGAAATTATATTTTACACAAGGGGCACACGCACTAGGGGCACTGGTGGAAATTGAGTGGCCAAATGAGCCATAGAGACGTTAGAATTTTTTTCAGTGTCAGAGTAGTTGACAAATGGAATACAATAGGAAGTGACGTGATGGAGGCTGACTCCATACACACCTTCAAGTGAAGATATGATAAAGCCTAGTAGGCTCAGGAACCTGTACATTAGTTGATTTACATTTGAGAGACGGGACCAAAGAGCCAGAGCTTAACCCCCGCAAGCACAACTAGGTAAGTAACTAGGTACGTACACACTCAGACACAAACTCCCCCCACACACAGTGGACTTAAATTCCTTTCAAGGAACAGGCTGCCATTCTAAGCCCTTTTGGGCTTGATGCATCGACCCAGAGGGAGGCAGCGAGAAATGGCTCTCAGGGGCTAAGAGAAAACCCGAGCTCTGTTCTGTATATGTAAAGCACCATTACACGAGGTAAAAAAGAGGCTTAAGAGGACGTCCTTTTTACATTCCAGTATTACATTCCAGACGTAGGGATCTCCCGGGAACCATTCCAAGTTTGGAACACAATATACACAGCCGGAGTAAGAGGTCCTCCTCGAGACACTGACATAAGTTACACCTTCGATCATAGAGCGACTCGTTCATAAGCTTAAGCCTTGAGTTCTTTATTCTGCGAGAGTCAAAATGGGCACGAAGAATCAGTTTTAGGTACTTTTTGGTAATGTTTGCGCGTGCTTCTGCTATTTTGGTGTGCTTGTTTAGTGTGTTTTTGTTAGCGTTAGTGTGTTCTCTAGGGTTGTGAGTGCTTTTGTTAGATTTTGTGTTTTCTAGGGTTGTGAGTACTGTTATTTTGTGTATAGAAGTAATGTACAGTTTTCTCAGTCTCTCTTCACTTTCCGTCTCTCTAATTTATTGTACAAGACTTGTATAAATTCCAGCAATTTCTGAAATTTATTTTGTGTATCACTGGGAGAGCCTGAATGTATTGGTCTCAGCATTATTAATTTTGTGTAATTATTTGTGTTCGCATATCTTACATACGGTAATTAACAAATGACAACTATGTTATTAAATATATATATATATATATATATATATATATATATATATATATATATATATATATATATAACCGACTTGGACTAATAGGCAAGGATCGGTGTGCTTACACATGTTTACTAATCTCGGTGGAATTAAGAAACATCATCTGGAATGCGCAGATGTTTGAAGAACACCTTCATACCCGTAAAATTCATACATTTCTTTAGAAAGCTCACATGTTGGTCTTCACATATGTTCTCGAAGAGCTTGGACAGGTTTTTGAGTCTTAGTCATGGTTTAAAGTTTAAGCACATTAGCTCCTGACTGAGGCGTCTGAGGCCGGGACCTCCAGCATTCCAGAGACAGTCAGACTGGTCACTGTCGTTATGGAGATGGTATATCGCTCAGGTCATGTGTTTGACAACGATCGCATTTCATACAACTGCCTCTTTATTTTGGCGTTTTTCGCTCCGTTTACCTATGTCAGTCCGTTAGTCTGTCTGTCTTTTTCTGTTTGTCTGTCTGTCTGTCTGTCTGTCTGTCTGTCTGTCTGTCTGTCTGTCTGTCTGTCTGTATGTCTGTCTGTCTGTCTGTCTGTCTGTCTGTCTGTCTGTCTGTCTGTCTGTCTGTCTCTCTCTGTCTGTCTGTCTGTCTCTCTCTGTCTCTCTCTCTCTCTTCTTTCTCTTTTTTACTAGAAGAAAATTACCAAAGCCAAAGCAAACCATTATTTTCACTCCGAAAATAAAGTGAAAACGAGAACAACTGATGAGAAAAAATCTTTAAGGAAGGGGCGTGGCGCTACGCGTATAAGAGGTGGAAAGATTGAATTGAGGGGAAAGGGGGTCGGAAATTTGCATAGTGCCCCATAGGTCGCCCTAACAGTACCTATAAAATAAGGGGGTGGAGAAGGGGGGGTTTACCTAATCTCTGATTGATCAGCGCTTCGTTGCCTTCAATAATAGAGGCGATAATGGAAGTCTGAGATTCACCTAGACAAAATAAATATCTGATATTGATCGCGAGTGTGAAAGAGGGAAATGAACGTAAGCCGTTTCAAGTGATAAGAACATTTTAATTTTAATTTTCCAACGCTTTCAATTTTGTTTTTAGCCATTTAGGCAGGTGGGGGAGAAGGGAGGGGGTATGGGATTGGATGGAGGAATTAGAGGGAGGGTGGAGCCAGTTTAAGGGTACTGAGGATGAAGCGTGTTTATATATATATATATATATATATATATATATATATATATATATATATATATATATATATATATATATATATAAAGATATTCGAAAATATAAATTTTAGCTTCTCGTCGCTCGCAAATATTCCTCCAATAGAGACGTTGGTGCTGGTGGAGCGAGGCATAAACAAGACACAATCAACCAAGCTAATGATACGGTGAGGACAATCGCGTCTCAGTCGGGGGTGACTATTAAGATGGTCCAGATATCAAATGCTGTGTTCTGGATATTGCCAAGTATTCTTTTATTCTTCATCTTATTCCGATGATTTTCCTCCTGCAAGCTTATGTGTTTGTCTATCCAGGTATTCTTATCTCCTTCATTCTTTCTCTCTCTTTCTCTCTTGTTCCCAATCTTCTTTTATTGCATATTGTCAACACATTTTCAACTAATCCTATGTCGTCAGTCTACATGCGAAAAAAAGACACACACAATAATACACATAAATTATCGACCAAAAAAAATATAGCCTCATAATTAATAATAATAATAATAAAACAGATTTCTAACAATTTGGCAGAACTAGAGATGCCTACAAAGTCAGTGACCTCTAAGGAGGTGGTTAGGCTCTCATAAGTAATCTCTAAGTGTTCCTTGACCCCCGTAATCGTTATCCGAAAATATAACCTGATAATGGCGGCAATTACGAAATTATTAAAAAGCAGCAACCATTAAGCGAACGAAAGTTTTAATCAAATAAGGTGGCAAATATGCAAGAAGTTAGATGAAGTTCACAAGAGCTGTTGCAAATTTTTTAATGAGCTTGAGTTTGCACAATTGTTATTTGGGCTGTGCAATATTTGCATAAATGCGCTAATCACTAGAAAATGACGACGTTAATATGCAATGACAGCAACCTTGGTAGAGGGTGATGATGCCCCGACATAGTAGAGAGAGAGAGAGAGAGAGAGAGAGAGAGAGAGAGAGAGAGAGAGAGAGAGAGAGAGAGAGAGAGAGAGAGAGAGAGAGAGAGAGAGAGAGAGAGAGAGAGACAGACAGACAGAGAGAGAGAGAGAGAGAGAGAGAGAGAGAGAGAGAGAGAGAGAGAGAGAGAGAGAGAGAGAGAGAGAGAGAGAGAGAGAGAGAGAGAGAGAGAGAGAGAGAGAGAGAAAGAGAGAGAGAGAGAGCAAAATAATCACAAAAGACACTGTCATTACTCTTCAATTCCAAAATTCTTGAATCCAAATAACTATTTGTCTGTTATTCTATCTATATCAATATCTTCTATAATGTGCGCTCCTGTGATCCACGACAGCCTGAAACACGATATAGTTCCTGCGTCGCTCTATCCAATCCATCCATGACCTCATATTTCTTATACCATCCAGTTTCCCATGTCCTTCGACGAATCCATATTTCCAGTCCGATCCAGTTTCACGATCTATTGAACAAATAATGGATTTGGATATAATATTCAATAGTGAATATCAAATAATTTCTTCATTTATCTGTGGAAAAAGGATGGATTTTACTGAGTCAGACATTGTGGGCACTGTCAACTGACACTCAGCGCCAGAAAACGACTGGCTTTCTGAGTTCTTTGAATGTCAGCTGTCACGCACTGCCAGAGGCTATCTTTCAGCGGGACTTTTCTCCCTCTTGTGTGTGACAGTATTGTTCCCTACACTGTTGACGTTCCACGGTGTCGCATCTAGGTTTGAGTACACATCCAAGCAACTCATCTGAAAACAAAGGAAATGACGACGTTTTGGTCCGTCCGGGACTATTGTCAAGTCGAGTAAAGAAAGACAAAGAAAGTCATGATATAAGGTAAGAAAATGAGATGAAAGGCCAGAAAGTAAGAAGTAGACCATTGGAGTTAATAGAAAAAGAAAACTGCAGAGGTCTTAATAGCAAGGAGACAAAAGCGAAAAAGAGACAAAAGAGATAGCAAGTTGACCAATCCACACACTAGAAAATGAAGGAACACGACGTTTCGGTCCGTCCTAGACCATTATCAAGTCGATGGTGAGATTCCTACAATCGACTTGAGAATGGTCCAGGACGGACCGAAACGTCGTCGTCCCTTCATTTTCTAGTGTATGGATTGGTCAACATACTTCCGCCACGTTATTGTGATACATCGCCTGCAAAGAGATAGCAACAGAAGAGAAGGAAAAGAAAGAGAGCCTATAGAAGCTAGAGCAGAGTTCCTGTAGTCTCACCCACCGGTGTAGGCGAGAGACTGGTAGATAGTACTTAAGACGAGGATCTTTTTGGGAGAAGTAATTTTATGGAAAACAATTCGAACATATTTAATTTAAATACGACTCGGGATAAGATTTTCATTACGTCTGAAAATAGGAAATCTAAGGGTTTCATTGCGTGTCGACATTGAGTCTCAATAAAGACACGAGGTGACAAATGATAGACAAAAACAAAACTTACAAAAAGGCAAAATAACGTATGTTATTTTCCAATTCTTCGTTGGTATCCGGCAATAGACAATTGGCCCGCCCTCTCAACCGGCCATTGGAGCCATGACGACTCTAATTTGAATCACATTTTCAAACAATACATTCGAAGCCTGCAAGACATGAGCAATTTGCATTAGCGGTAATGATGGCCATCTTCACTTCTGCGGTAATTATGGGGTGTCGTAGCCCGATATGGCAAGATGAGGATACTGGGTCCCCATCGGAAAATATCCTTTGCCTCTTTACTTTCATTTACCTATATTATTCCCCTTCCTCATAATATTGTTTCCATATGTTTCACCCCCCCTTCTACCTCACCCTTCCCCCCAAAAAAATAATTGATGGATGATTTTAACTAAATAAAAAAATGCCTCAGCATCTCATCATACTTAGAGAAGATGTTCATGTAAGTTTATTTTGCAATAATGATGAAGATCAGGGTAAGCATAGTAATGGGGAGGTTCAGCCCGGTACTTGCATATGCAATTGATTTTTTGTTTAATTTAACTGATGAAACGTTGCAGGTTTAGCCAGAAGAAAAAGCTAATGGCAGAGGTACGACGTATTCGTGGTCTGGTGTGGTTATTTGCTGAATGGCAGTTGCAATCCAATAATTGCAATGGGAAGAGTGCGATATCACCCTTGTGTGTGTATGTGTGTGTGTACGTCAGTGCATGATCGTTGAGCTTGTGTGCACGCGAGTATGTCAACTAAGAGCGAGGGTGCATACCAGTACTGATGTACATGTAGGAACGAGGTAGTACACTTATTAGGGCATAAAGTCAATGCAACAAACAGTTATTTCCTATGGCTGGGGCCGAGAGTT
Source organism: Procambarus clarkii (assembly GCF_040958095.1). Lineage (NCBI taxonomy): Eukaryota > Metazoa > Arthropoda > Malacostraca > Decapoda > Cambaridae > Procambarus > Procambarus clarkii. Next base: position 4,802,977 of record NC_091156.1, on the reverse strand, counting down.
TAAGCTTATCCCGTGGATCGGAAGCTGGAGCTCAAACCTCTCAAGAAAAGAGTTAGATCGACGGTAATAGCAAGAGTCTTTTATTCTTCTTAACTTGGGAAAGAAGTGTGTGAGAGAAAGAGCTAATACAAATTGTTGTGTACTTATCAAATGCATAATATTTCACCTGTAGGCAGGTGGCGACCATAACGACCTGGCCCTTTACTCATATATCTTCTAGCATCGACATTTATTATGTGGGGTCGTAGTTTGGCGCTGATAGAAACAGCTAATTATCCCTCGAGGCTGTTTGTGATTTTGCTCTTACCATTCCCAGGCGCAGAAGCCCGAATCCGGGCTGGTGAATTATGTCTTAATTTACCATTGTATAATTAAGGCTGGGATTACTAGTCTATTGGAAAATGTGATATCTCAATCCCAGCATTCAGGACAGCTTATGTTTGTCAAAAGTGTGCATCAGAATAGTTATTGTTGCGAGTAACAGGCAATCAGAGAAGTCAGTGGACTTATAAACACGAACTAGCCTATTTAATGGGCCCGCAAGTACCAATTACAGCAATTAATGTGTACATCGCCTACGAATCACGCTGGTTTATGACTACATTATAAGCAACCTACATTAGATTTTCATTCATAAATTTTTCATCAAGCAAAATTGCCCATCGCAGGGAGGGGTGGAAAGGGGGGGGGGGTGGAGTGGAATGCAAGGAAAAAAGAGGGAAGACAGAGACAGAAAATATTATAAGATTCATATTTTAAAGTATTTAAACATTTTCCTTTGTGTATCTTATTTTCGAAATTTGAACAATTGTATTACAAAATGCTAAACAAATCAAAGAAATATATATTAATATGATTTAAAAGTAAATCAGTCCACAATGGCATCATTGATGGTAATTTAAGATAGTTATTAGGAGAAAGTCAGTATGACTACACAACACTTGGAGAATCAGCAAAAAATTTATGTATATGTACACTGAAAGGAAAAAAAGAGAATATTCTCAAGCTTGTATCTATATCTATTGAGATTCTTCTTGAAAATGGCTTCATTCTCCATTAATCCTACGTCCATTCCCCCCCCCCCTCCCTCCTCCCTCTCTTCTCCATTACCATCCCTCTCTCACAGTCCTTAACGTCTTCTATCTTCCCGTTCAACATAATTAGCTGTTTTCTTGTCTCTCTTCCACCAACAAGCACAGCGCCTTCCCTCTAATTAGCTTCTTCTCGTGATCAATTAATAGTTTAGAGACGGAATAAAAAATATCTTGAATACACAAATGGAAAATTCGATGGCAATACCCCTCTGTGTCATGTTTACGTTTCTTGTGTGGTTGTGTACCCGACTCCAGCTGCAGTTGATGGCTGCATGTAAATATTTGTTCATTTGTTCCTACTTTCACTGTCTCTCTCTCTCTCTGTCTTTCCATATCTGTCTCTTTTTCTCGCTTCAACTGTCTCGATCTGTCTCTGTTTCTCCCTCTCTTTCTCTGAAACGAAGACGAGGATTACACAGAATAAGCAATAGTGTTCTTATGTGAATTCTGTAAGCTAACACCTAATATCCTACATTAGCACTTTTGAAGCCTGGCCTTAGAAATGAATCAATTATGATGTGGTTGCATAGGTATATGTTTTATTAGGAGTTAAGCTGCTTCCATATTAGGTAGTGTGAAGCCTAACTTAACTAAATAAAATTGGTAAATACTGATTTGGAAAAAGGGTTTTTGTTTTATAGACCTGATTATCGGGTAACATAATAGACGTGGGGTCGCTGGATTGTTTTAATTATTAGTTAGATAAATATATAAATGAATTTGGTTTGGTATAAATGGGAATTGCCTCACGTGAGTATATAGGCCTTCTGCAATTTAGTTCTTGCTAATATTATTTTATGTTTTAATAGCCTTGTTGTGTTTGTCTTCGAGCTGGTGAGGAATAGGGGGGACCTTGAGGTTGCTGGCCTTGTACAAAATAGTAATGTCGACCACTTACGTCCATCTCAATCTCCCTCACTATCCTTCACTTACACCCCATTCCTGCTTAACTTTCCTTTATGTTTAGCCTATCCAGCTACCATATCTCTCTCTCTCTCTCTCTCTCTCTCTCTCTCTCTCTCTCTCTCTCTGTCTCTCTCTCTCTCTCTCTCAGAAAAAAAATCGGTCATTATTTTCCATGCGATGATTGACCATCACGGAAAACGTAATCGACGATTTGCAAGTTGTAATCAGTCGAAGTCTTGTTATTTCGGCCTTAATTCTCCATAAAAATCTGCAGGAAAATTACCCTTGATTATTCACTATTGACTCAACGGTGATTTTTTGTCTCCCTCCCCTTTACTCTCCCTTTCCCTTCCCCCTACATCCTCCCTTCCCTTTATCACCTCCTTTCCCGCTATCAGCCCCTTTCTCTTTCCCTTTCCCTTTGCTCCACCCCTCACCACTTTGCCCCTAGCTCGTGTTTGCGAATCATGAACGAAAACATGTATACATTTTTCTCCTATGTAAACACAGCCATATTAGAGAAACAAACATTCCTCCTTCACCCTGGATGTATTTTTTGTTTAATTTCCCTTGGATGTTTATATATAGCTAAGATTTATTAATAATCATTGTTTGTGTTGTGTTGAGATATTTATTGTACTTGTTATTTTCAAAACGATTTTAGTTTCCCGCTATTATTAAAATTATATCAATTTTAATATTATATTCCATTTAAAGCAAAAATATAAATATATGTGCTTTTTATTTGTATTCATAAATTTATTGCGTTACCGAAAATTCATAGCACTTTATACAAGTGTCATATTCGCTTGCAAGATAGATCACATGGTTATAGTCACCATATTTAACAAAAATAATCCACAAAAAAAGCTAAATTACAAGATTAAATGGTATAATTATCAGTAGCAGACTCTCGTACACACAATCTGATTTCGAGATTAGGCAAAAAAATTTCAATATTTCAATGCCTCGGTTTCTTTCATATAATTGACAATCTAATGAAAAAATAATCATTCAATATGTATTTTACACTTAGTATCTTTGGTCTTTTGACATTTCCAATAACATTAGCATTGAAAGGGAAAAAAATCTCTATGTACGATGGGAGTCAACCAATCAGAAATCGAAACAATTACATGTAAATTTTAAGCTTTTAAAATTAAGGTTTTTATTTTATTGTAAACTAACAAAGAGATCCCTGTTTACGCCCTAAGAGCAGTGTATGTGCGTGTGCGTGTGTGTCTTTATGTGTGCGTGTGTGTGTGTGTCTTTGTGTCTTTGTGTGTGTGTGTGTGTGTACTCACCTAATTGTGCTTGCGGGGGTTGAGCTCTGGCTCTTTGGTCCCGCCTCTCAACCGTCAATCAACTGGTGTACAGATTCCTGAGCCTATTGGGCTCTATCATATCTACATTTGAAACTGTGAATGGAGTCAGCCTCCACCACATCACTTCCTAATGCATTCCATTTGCTAACTACTCTGACACTGAAAAAGTTCTTTCTAACGTCTCTGTGGCTCATTTGGGTACTCAGCTTCCACCTGTGTCCCCTTGTTCGCGTCCCACCAGTGTTGAAAAGTTCGTCCTTGTTTACCCTTTGTGTGTGTGTGCGTCCTTGTTTACCCGTCCTTTGTGTGTGTGTGTGTGTGTGTGTGTGTGTGTGTGTGTGTGTGTGTGTGTGTGTGTGTGTGTGTGTGTGTGTGTGTGTGTGTGTGTACTCACCTATTTGTGCTTGCGGGGGTCGAGCTTTGGCTCTTTGGTCCCGCCTCTGAACTGTCAATGAACTGGTGTACAGATTACTGAGCCTACTGGGCTCTATCATATCTGCATTTGAAACTGTGTATGGAGTCAGCCTCCACCACATCACTGCCTAATGCATTCCCTCCGTTAACTACTCTGACACTGAAAAAGTTCCTTCTAACGTCTAGAAGGAACGTGTGTGTGTGTGTGTGTGAATGTCTATAATCGGAAGTAGTCGTATAGGTTCCAGCTATACATTTAACGTTATGTCCTTCGACCAGGTGTTTGTTTTGTCACCTTTCGTGTCAGCCAATCATACTAACACCGCAACTCAGATGTCACAGACAAAAAAGACTACTCTGTCGCTTAAAGGTTTGAGGTTACGATTTAATCTCATGACTGTATCTCTATTGCCCCTCCCCCCTTTCTTCCTTTATTTTCCATTAACTGTTCACTTCTCGTTGCTCTTCTAACCTACACCTTTGTTTAATTGGTCATAATATTATTATTTCCATCGACAAAGCGTGATTTTCTCTCATTACGATATACTACTTGCATCCTACTGTGTTAAACAGCATCAGGGCCGGCCCGCGAGCTGAGACGCCGTGTTCACATGCTTACGGTAGCCTTGAGGAGTTGATGAAGTCACGTCTCCTTTACAATTGTTTGATTCGGTCACGTTTCAAAAATGCGAATGCTTCGCTCTTCCTTCTGTAATGGCTTGAGTCTGGAGCTTCTCTATTCCTTCTCCCTAAAGTGAGACTCCCTATAGTTCCTTCTCGCTAACGAGAGATTCCTTGTTATTCCTTCTCGCTATCGTGAAACTCCATGCTGTTCCTTCTCGCTAACGTGAGACTTCTCTTGTTCGTTCTTGCTAACAAGAGACCCTTGTTTTCTTTCTCACTAATGTGAATCCCATATTGTTCCTCGATACTAACACGGATCCCTATCGCTCCTCATCGTTAAATTGGGTCCTCTCTATCGTTCCTCGTGGCTAACACGGGTCCTCTCTATCGTTCCTCCTGGCTAACACTGGTCCACTCTATCGTTCCTCCTCTTATCATGAGCTACCTACTAGTTGCTTCTCACTAACACCGGTCCCTATCGCTCCTCCTCGCTAATACGGGTTTCCTGTCTTCCGTACTCGCTAATATGCGTTCCTCTGTCGATCGAATTTGATGGGTAAATGAGCTTTCAGTTAATGTGTAGTCGAAGTAATGTGTCGTCCATATGGGTAGCTGTTCCAAAGTCGTATCTGCGTGTCGCTTTCAATCAAGTCAGTTTCACGGGAGTTCTCACACTCGTAATTACAACGCCTAACTCACACTGTACCTGCATTTTTAAATATTTCACTAATTTAACTTTTTCTTCTCATTATCATTTACATATATATTTAAGAAACACATCTGATCTGATAAAATGCGTAATAATTACACTTAAAATCAGGATTTAAAGCAGAAGCGTCTTCGCCTTGTTAGGGCATCGTCAGTTGCTTGTCAAGCTGCTGACAAGAACTCGGATTTAATAAAATAGGAGGTTGGATACAACATTCTTATCCAATTTCAACAGCTCGTTTATTATTAGGTATGTCCTACCATTAACACGACCGAGCGATAAGTGCCAGTTTACACCCTACACAAGTACACCCAGTTTACACCTCCACCTAAGCTGACCAATGAGAATGATGGATCATATTTTCAGCTCTTCTGGTCAGGGGTAACCACTTCTCTCATCAAACCCGCATGGAACACACTTTGCTGTATTTATCCCATTGTATTCTTTTACCTCACACTTCTATGGGTAATAAGTTGTACACTAGTAAAACGCAACATGCCCATTAAGAGTGCAAAATGAGATATAAGGAGTTAAATTTTCCTCTAATCTCCACATCTGTTATGATACTGTTCATTTGTGTCAAATGCATTCTTCAGGCCATCTCAACTGCTTTCAGCTATCCAGCTATCTTATCCTGAGGTGAGGTTCCAACGTGAGCTTTAAGGCTCTTCTCATCTTCTCTCAGCATCCCCATCCAATGTTAGATAAACAGAGGAAACGCTGCTTTCGATTTATGTTCTTGACTTAAAAAGAAAGACTGCATTCTGTATTCGGAGTGGGATGACTAATGCGTCTTTTTTACTTTGTTTAAGTGTTGAGATTAAAATATATATATTACGGCCTAATCGTGTCTGAATTAGGATAAATTACGGTCAATTTAGGGATTAGAGTGGGCCATGTTCAGGAAATTACAGTGTCTGGGTTTGAGGTTTACAGTGTCCGTGTTTGGGCATATTACTCGGGAATAGAGTGAAGCCATGAAGACAATGGATGTCGCTGCAATATTCCGCTCTTCCCAATGTCTGTGTAAACCGCCTGTTCACGTCTCGCATATGTTGAATGTTATGATCCTGTTCCCACGGTCTTATATACAGATTATATATATATATATATATATATATATATATATATATATATATATATATATATATATATATATATATATATATATATATATATATATATATATACATACATACATACATACATATATACATACATACATATATATATATATAATATATGTATGTATGTTTAAAATTATTTCATGTTTACTAGATTTTTTGGTATAATTAAAAAAATTACTTTTTTATATACAGTTTTGACTGTATTCTTTTAATTACATACACATATTTACATAGCATAAATACATATATCTGTATATATATCTAGTAACGTTGTTGCTAAAAACATACTTCACCATTGTTAACTTATTCTGCAGAAGTTTATCAAGTGTGTGTGAAGAGGTCTGACTAAGGAGGAGAATTTAATCACATCTGTTATAGAATCACATAAATTCTTTCGTAGGTGGGTGTTGGCTACTACGTTAGGTTGTATAGGTGAGGGCTACAATTACCACCTAACCTATTTTGCCTTTTCCATTCCACACTCAGTTCTGGTGTTGAACATAAGGCCATCAACCTCTGGAGGGTTATTAAGGCCACCGCAAATACTTACTAAGCAACCAGCAGGTATACTGAAGTAAATTCTCAGTGTATATACATCGAGAAACAAGGTATACCTGTTAGTGCAACCCGTCCTCCGAATAGAACGTTGCATTCTGACGTATACTCTATTGAAGACCAAAAAATGTCGTACTAGAAAAAGGTAACGGTTTGCAAAATTGACATATTGAACCGTTTTCATTTTTGGGTCGTCTGGTAGGTTCGGATAGGGAACTTTAGTACTACAGTTTCTTGATGTTGGGAAATCTTTGGATGACGGGCTGCACAGAGCATATATATATATATCTCCCCCCTGAAGCTTCTTCTAGCACACAAGATAATAAGGTACAGGCCTATAATGGCCTCATCCACTCTTCAGGATTCAGAGTATAGTGTAATGTAAACGAATTCCTTCCTTGACCAACACATGTTACCTTTTAATTGGATTTCTAAGGATTACGATAAATTACACATCATATACTTTAGTTATACAATTCATCAGCACAATTTGCATAATTTTTCAACTCTAGTTTTCAAAATTCATGAGAATGCTAATGTCATCATTGTTATTTTTGGTTAAGTTGGGCTAAGTTTCGTTAAGTTTAACCATAACGTCGCCTCGTTAAATATTTAACATAAATATGTTCTTATCAATACCATGCTTTTAAAATGTTTATTTTGTAAAACTTACAATTTTCTAATCAACACCCAAGACTTTTTCGTTAAACTATGTTTTTATTCCTTATTTGTTCACCTTAAATTACTCATAAAACTGTGTAATAAGTTAGTTTTCACACTAATTTATTACAACTACCGCCTAAAAGGTCTCTTGCATTTGTATCAGTAGAATACATGAGGCTTCATTTCGTTACAGAATAAAACACGCAAGTATTTATTTGTAACAATAAATAATTTTTTTTTCTCCTACGCAAGTTACCTGTCAATCGGCCTTGGGTGACACGGATTGTATTCCCGAGAAAAGAATACAGAAACTTATTTAGTATTTGAGGCACATGCTTTTGTATGTTTGTGAAATGTGTGTGTGTGTGTGTAAAGATGCGTTTTGAAATTGCATATGTAAACCTGAAATAAATATGAATTCTATTGTAAAAAGGGTATAATAAATTAATATGAATTGAAGTATATCATAGAAGTTACTAGGAGTAAAGAAAAAACTACTGAAGGCCTAATGACGAAGAATAGAATGTGAAATAGAGACAAAAAAAAAAGATAGCCACAAATAATTAAATGAGAGTCAAAGGGGACAACACTTGATAATGGTCCAGGACGGACCGAACGTCGTCGTTTCTCCATCTTGTGATGTGTGGCTTGTTCATCATATCTTAAGCCACATTAATGTGACTGAAGATTCTGCAGATTCTAAAGGGACTAAACCTATGTCAGATCACTTCTGTAAAGAGGGTTGAAGCATTTAACTATTTAACTATTTAACTATTTAACTTTTATCATGACAATAAGTACAGCTGATAAAATTTTCCGGATAACAAAGCGAGAGAATGACTTGTAGAGAAGATAAATGTCAGAAAGAAGAAACTAAGGGTCATTGAAGCGTAGAGCCCTGAGGAAGAGGGAGACGAGAACATCTTTAACAGAAGGTGGATGGTAGGAACCCGAAATGATTGTACATACCACTGATCATAGGCTTGCGATAGAAAGCAAATAAGAAGCCAGATACTGCAGATACTGTACAGAGATGTAAACAAGTACATATAGAATAGGAAGCAGGTAATTAGATTCCAATTTAACATTCAAATTAATATAAATAGTCTGATAATTTAGATTGGGGAGGAAAGGCTGGAAAAGACTAAAAATGAGTTCGAAGAGCAAAAATGCCATCAACATAGGAAAGCCAGAGAAAGGAACGAATATCATTAGTGGGAAGAAAAAGAGTTTTGTTTCTATTTCTCCTATTTTTCTTTGCCAGTTGGCCTCCTGCGGTTCTGCTTTTCTTAATTTCCTTTATACTGAATTAGTAGCGAGGAAAAACCCTGTCTTCTCACCAATTTGATGATATGACCTAAGATAGAATTGGGTTTAGAGATAAAGTTGTGTCTTTTATCTTACGAAAAGATGAAATTATCTTAAACATTTTGTTGCTACTAGGAAGAACACATACTTAAACGTGTAACAAAATGGGAATTTTTGGAATCTATTGACACAGATGATACTGTAATAGTCTAAAATCAGACACTTGAGAGCTGTATTATGTTTGGTTGGGATTTAGTCTATTGTCTGGGAATGGAACCGGTTAAATTGTTCAGTGAAATTAGTAAATGTTGTGTGCATGTAATGTATGTGTATCATGTTTTATTATGTGCGAAATATTTCATTATGTATAAATGTGAGATTTTTTGAGTGTTAGGCTTTATTGCGTGAATGTGTTTGTATATAAATATATATATATATATATATATATATATATATATATATATATATATATATATATATATATATATATATATATATATATATATATATATATATATATATATGTATATTTATATATATATATATATATATATATATATATATATATATATATATATATATATATATATATATATATATATATATATATATATATATATATATATATATATATATATATATATATATATGATGTTTTGTTGTGTTTGTGTAATATTTATGTGTGTGAGTGTGTGTGTGTATAAGTCATGTGCCTCCGTTGTTTGCGTTACCCAGGGAGCACCACGAGGAGGTAACGGTAGGACTTGCTCCCCGTCTTGGGTGTTGAAGAGGAAAAATACAAGTTTTTTTTCGTAACAGGCAATTTAAGATAACGTCATTCAAAACACCATGTATGTTATTTTCATATGACAAACTGATATTAACGAGAAATTTTCGTGTATGAACATTCTCGTGAATTACAGGAATATAAGATTAAACATATTTTAGATTTAATTGACTGATTGTATTATAGTGTATCATTTAAGATATAATAATTCATAAGATAATAATAATAATTTATACTTAAAAAGTACCTGTAGCCAAAGTGGTGAGAGGACCATAAAAACATCTTTTTTAAAACACTACTAATATAAGATTCAACTGAGAAGGCCGTCCCTATAGTAAACCCTCCTAAGGCTCAATTATCTGAGCCTCCAGGTAGGATCCAGGAGCGGGGGCAGAACCTGGATAAAAAAAAAGTCTGCGGCGTATGCATGGCTGGCTAACATCAGAACTGCCTTGAGGAACCTGTGCAAGGAATCATTCAGAACCTTGTATACCACACATGAAAAACCAATCCAGTAGTATGCGGCCCCAGCATGGAGCTCGTAGTTTATCAGGCACAAGACGAAGCTTGAAAAAGTTCAAAGGTATGCCACTATGCTAGTCCCAGAACTAAGAGGCCTGAGTTACGAGGAAAGGCTGCGTGAAATGCACCTCACGACACTGGAAGACAGAGAGTAAACGGAGACATGATCACGCTCAACCCCCGCAAACACTACTAGATGAGTACACACACACGTAACCACCTGTCAAACTGCGCGGGGTAGCAGGGAACTGGACCTTGTTTCTTGATTAATATATTTATATTCATTTGATATTTATTCAATCCCAGTGATCGAGAGAGTTAGTCCTGGACACCAACTAGACCCCCTGTTGTTGGCAAAAATGGCAACAACGTCATCTGGCTGGAAAGCCCCACCCTAGTTCCCTCTCAACGATCACAACACACAGTTAACCTGTGCATCCTCCTGCTCACTCATCGCCTGATAGAGGCAATAAGTGGGCAGGACATTCTTCTACACGGCGTCATATGCATAACACAATGTTAGATGCCCTAATGGATAATGGCATCGGAAACTCTCCTACACCCACTTATCCCTGGGCAAAGACCTCTTCTAAGCTCCCGGTAATGGCACTGGTCATAGTGAACAGTCAGGTTTTCCTGTATGGCTTGTATATCGCTGTGCTCATTTTATGTATTGACTTTTCTCGTGCCTCTGAAGACGCTATATTGATATTCGCAAAACTTTTCACCTTATTTTAAATGTGAAATTAAATTTGAAATACCAAATTTTTCACTTTCTTTACTAGTGAAATTAAACTTAAAAAAAATATTCAAAAGATTCTTGCTGTAAATAAGGTTTTAAGGCGCATCAATCAGTGAAATGATAACCCACTATTTAGACAAAAAAGGTCAACGACCTAAACATCATACCCTCCACGTACCACTTCCTACTAGGTGAGTACAAGTTCAACCATCTCCCACTCCCTTTACGAACCACTCACTACCTCTGCATGCTCAGGGCCCGACCTCCCTGAAGGCCGTCTACGGCAGTTCCCAGCGACGTCGGCAGCAAGGTCTCCACCGTTTCTTGTCTCTCAGCGGAGTTGGTGGAGAGCAGAGTCGTCCATCTCTGTTAAAGGTCGGCTACTGCTGGCCGGAGCCGCACGAGGGGCCAACTAGATCGATCTGTGAGCCGCTAGACAAGTGTTTTCCTCCCAGTTTTGGTCGGCAGACGTTGGCTATAGTCCTTCCGAGACAAAGATCTCTCTGCTATCTCTCCCTTCCTCCTCTCACTCTCACTCTCTCTCTCTCTCTCTCTCTCTCTCTCTCTCTCTCTCTCTCTCTCTCTCTCTCTCTCTCTCTCTCTCTCTCTCTCTCTCTCTCTCTCTCTAAGCTCTGGAGAGAGTGGAAGAAAGTGGTAGGGGAAATAAATTGAAATTACGTGGAGAAAATAATAGGAAGGAGAGAAAATTAGAAAGCTAAGCGACAAAAGACGGGGAGCAGGAATACGAAGACTCTTGGATCGTTGGAGGAAATTGTTGCAAAAGGTAGAGAAGGGAGGAAGGATAAAGGGAGGCATATTCGGAGCAAGAGAGAGAGAGAGAGAGAGAGAGAGAGAGAGAGAGAGAGAGAGAGAGAGAGAGAGAGAGAGAGAGAGAGAGAGAGAGAGAGAGAGAGAGAGAGAGAGAGAGAGAGAGAGTGAGAAAGTGATGAAGTCTAGAAGGAAGAAAATGTGTTAATCGAAGAGTGGAAGTGATGGAAATTACTAAAAGAAGAAAGCCAGAATATTTGAGGGGGAGTAAGGAGAGAGATGTTGGTTCTTGCTAAAGAACTAAGAGTGGGAGGGGAAGAAGAAGAAGGCAGGGCGAAGGAAGGGAGATAAGAAAATAGAAGGGAGGACGAACCAGAAGGGAAAAAAATAAAGAGGCAGAAAGGAAGCCAGGTAAAAGAGGGGAAACGATATTTGTTACTGGCTGAGAGGGAAAAGATGGGCTCAAGATAAACACAGAGAGGAAGATGCCGCATTGGAAGAAGCCTATGACAGTATGAAGGTAGGAGAGAAGGAGACGGCTGGGAAGTTGAATGAGGTTGGTAAGGGGAAGAAAGGGGAAGGAATTTGAAAGGCGTGGCTGCTATAGATGTAAAAACAAAACGGGGTGAAATTTTCGAGGGCAGAGCAGCTGCTTCTGGAGAGTGAAAAGTTGATAGAATTTATTTCTTGTTACAAGGAAGAAGAAACGGAACAAGTAACTTGCAGGTATGTAATGGAAAGCGGAGAAAGTGGTATGTGGATTGGGGCATTGTGTCATAATGTCACATCGTGGCACAGTTGTGGTGATAGGTGACCCGATGATGGTGACTTCATGAACACGTATTATAGGCTACACACCTTTCCTATTACCTCCTCTACATACAGCTGAGAGGCGGGACCAAAAAGCCAGAGCTCAGCCCCTGCAAACACAACTAGGGGAGTACAACTAGGATAGTACATATATACACATATTCGGAGGCGGGCCCAAAGTGCCGATGCTCAACCCCCCGCAAGCATGACTAGGAGAGTACTCACACACACATATCTATTCACTCCTCCTTACCCTTCCCCCTCAATTCACAACAATCTCTATCCCCCTCCCCTCCTAACACTATTCCTCGCAACAAATCCCTTCAAACTGGTTGGAACAGGTAGCCTCTATTCCTCTTCGGCCGTTCCATAACAAAGTTGAAAAGTACCATTCCCCTTAAGGAGGGCAAAGGGAGTGTCTCCTATCTATCCCCCATCCCATCCCATCCCCTCACGTCGTGCTCCATTCCCTCACTAGGGGAGATATATGGTTATTTGCCATGTTGAATTGTTTTTGTGTCCCATTACTCGCGAGTTTCATGTTTTCTTCTCACTTGCTTCGCGATCCGTTGATGGACTGGGATGATATTTTGACGATTGGCAGATCAACTGTAAGAACACACACACACGCGCACACACACACACACACACACACGCACGTGCACACACATACACAGACACACATACACACACACATACATATGTGCTTACACACGTGTGTGTGTGTGTGTGGGTGTGCACAAAGCCACCTCAACTAGATGAGTACACACACACACCTACACACACACACACACACACTCTGCCAAAGCTTCAAACATATTTTAAGGCCTTGAAAATTTATACACCATTCGGATAAAAATTAGATTGCGGAACCCAAGAGCCTTAGCTTCACTCAAGGATACACAGCCAACAGAGCACAACCACTCTAATCCTTCCGTCATCTCAATAATAAACCATTCTGTTTATTAATTGATCCCTAGATCCTGGAGACGTACCACCTAATTATGATCATCAACCATCCAAAAATCAGCTGAAAAACTAATAATCAGACTTAAACGATACTGAAGGAGCATCTGGAGGATTCGAACTGGGGTCAAGGATGCATTTTCCATTAAGATCATTTGAGAAGCGTATTAGCAGCAGAAGTTCTGTGACAGGAAGTATTCAGTGAACAAGGGTAATCTGCCCATAGCTACACATGGCCATAATAAAGTCGCTCTATCTGGAAAGATGCATGGGGTCACAGCCTCGGTTTTTTTTCCACAATGAGGTGAATCCCTCCTAAGTATTGTAGTTTTAGGCCGATTTCGGGGACTTAGATTTCACCCGCACTTGCGGGTACGAATTACAGATGTTTCCAATTGTGGGTGATAACATCGCTTCGCTACACATTTGTGTTGCACGTCTCTCTCTCTCACTCTCTCACTCTCTCTCTCTCTCTCTCTCTCTCTCTCTCTCTCTCTCTCTCTCTCTCTCTCTCTCTCTCTCTCTCTCTCTCTCTCTCTCTCTCTCTCTTCTATTAGCTTTGCATTTCTTTCAATATGAGGGAGAACCTGATCATTTTACTACCAGGGGAGAACCTGATCTGTTTAGTGTCAGGGAAATCCTTCTACGTTTTCTCCAACTCATCGGATTACCACGAAATCTCGTCCTGAAGGAGGACGGTCGAGGATATATGGATTGATGGATAGAATGATAATGTTTGGTGGATGCAGGAGTTAACAGAAGGGCTGGTAGCGGAAATTGAGCGAAAGATTAAAGAGCGTCGCGAATGAGGTCCAGAGACCAACACTGGGAATAAGGGAGGAGAAATTTTCAGCATGGTGGAGACGGAGGAAATAATTGGTTATTATTGTCTCCTTTTTCTCTTCTCTTCCACCACGCACGCCCTCTCCGTCCAATGCTCTCCTCCATTTCTCTTCCCACCTGCTAGGTAAGTAGTATAATGAGCGTGTAGGGTCGCACAGATGGCTCGTTGGGAGACGAGAAGGAAGAGGAGGCGGAGGTAAAGTTAGGGTGAACAAAATGAGAGATAAGGGGGCAATCCGGTCATTGTATTCACTGTACAACCTTCCCTTACCCCTGCTTCTTATCCCTCCCCCTTCCTCCCTAAGTCATTCTCTCGTTGTGGCCTAATAACCTAATGGCTCCTGTGTGCCGTGGATCCACTAGGGAACAAGGAAGAGAAGGGGAAGGGAGGGAGTAGGGGGCATTGCCCACCAATCCCAGACTCCCCCCCAGCCCTCCGCTAGTTGGGTTAATGACCAAATGAGACCAGCAGAAGAGGGGGGAGTAAATCCATGGGGATAGGGTTAGGGAGGGATAAGGTAAATGTGTGTCCCGCCTGAGAAGCTGAGGAAGACGACGGGAAAAGTGGAATGTATCTCCATTACCAGGAAAGTGCCAACTTGGAACCAATATTTAGACCAAAGATGACACGAATCAAGAAAGAAAATCATGAATTTCCTACTGCTAAAAATTCTTTTATGCATGTTTCCTTTACTGTTAAATGTTCGTGATATGTATTTTTGCTTCGAATAAGTCTATGTCGAAAAGGTAATTTTTATGTTGTATCTCTTAACAGAACGAGGTGGAAGCCGGAAAAATAGTGGATCAAATGAAGTGGAAGGAAATACTCGTATGCAGTGAATCAGAAGCAGGAGTGAACTTGAACCGGAGGTGATGGAACGAGCTTAAATTTTCAGCTTCACGAGCAAGTATGAGAGAGTGCTTGAACATCGGGTGGTTATAAATATATCAGGTAAATTAGTTACAAGGCGGGACTCTAGAGCTACAATAGATACCAATCAACACACCTAGGTAAGCACGTAACTTAGCAAGAGGGCGCGCGAGTACACGCATACACACGCATACACACACACACACACACACACACGCACACACACACACACACACACACACACACACACACACACACGCACACACACACACACACACACACACTCTCACACACACACACTTATTAAGAATAGTGAATCAAAGCTTATCTCATTTACAAACTATCAACCATGCATTTCACACAACAATTTGCTTATATGCACCGTTTCTGTCTGTGTCCAACAACCAAATCCATATCCAATATGAAAAAATTTCTCATAAGAAATTCAATTATTTGAAAACCAGCAACAAAACAAAACTTCAACTCAAAAATGAAAATGAAATCCAATATAACCACACACACACGCAAACACATACACATACCCGCAAAAATTAAACTTTAACACGCGAACACATACACATCTACATGGAAATGCAAAATATGCAAATGTTAATGTCACTGCAGAATTATATGCAAATTAGAAGAGAAATATAGGGCGGTACTGTCATTGCACAAGAGTGGATGACAGTCATAGAAACGCAGAAGCGTTTAAGCTGACGAAATAACCTTAAGGCCAAACTTATTTTTTTAGTCAACAAATATTAAATTGTCAAAACTCTGTCGTAGACGCTCAGGTTTTGTGCTGAAGCTCGCGTGGGAAGTCTCAGTTCTCGGGGAGCTCGCGTTAGGAGTCTTAGCCCTCAGGGAGCTTTAGGAGGGGGGGGGAGTCTCGACACTTAGAGACTCCTTACGCGAGCTCCGTGAGGGCTGAGACTCCCAACGTGAGCTCCTTGAGCGCTGAGACTCCCCAGACGAGCTACCTGAGGGCGGAGACTCCCAACGCGAGCTCCCTGAGGGCTGAGACTCCCAACTCAAGCTCCCTGAGGGCTGAGACTCCCAACGCGAGCTCCCTGAGGGCTGAGACTCCCAACGCAAACTCCCTGAGGGCTGAGACTCCCAACTCAAGCTCCCTGAGGGCTGAGGCTCCCAACGCGAGCTCCCTGAGGGCTGAGACTCCCAACTCAAGCTCCCTGAGGGCTGAGACTCCCAACGCGAGCTCCCTGAGGGCTGAGACTCCCAACGCAAGCTCCCTGAGGGCTGAGACTCCCAACGCGAGCTCCTTGAGCGCTGAGACTCCCCAGGCAAGCTCCCTGCCATCCGGAAGCTCACGTAGGAAGTCTCCACACTCAGGAAGGCCATGCAGGGTGCCTCAGCACTCAGAAAGGCTGTTCAGGAAGCTTTATCACTAAGTATGAAAGCGTTTGTTCGTGTGTGTGTGTGTACTCACCTAATTGTGCTTGCGGGGGTTGAGCTCTGGCTCTTTGGCCCCGCCTCTCAACCGTCAATCAACAGGTGCACAGGTTCCTGACCATATTGGGCTCTATCATATCTACACTTGAAACTGTGTACGGAATCAGCATCCACCACATCACTTCCTTATTATATGTGTGTGTGTGTGTGTGCTTGAACGCGCAGCGTTCGTGAATGTGCGTGTGTACGTACATGCACACACACACACATAAGGTGCCTGGTAGCCTGGTGGATAGCGCGCAAAACTCGTAATTCTGTGGCGTGAGTTCGATTCCCGCACCAGGCAAAAACAAATGGGCAAAGTTTCTTTCACCTTGAATGCTCCTGTTACTTAGCAGTAAATAGGTACCAGAGAGTTAGTCAGCTGTCACGGGCTGCTTCCTTGGGTGTGAGTTTGTGTGTGAAAAAAAAATAGTTAGTAAACAATTGATTGACAGTTGAGAGGCGGGCCGAAAGAGCAAAGCTCAACCCCCGCAAACACAACTAGGTGAAGACACACACACACACTTAACATTGTTATACGCTATTACCTCCCACCAGTTCTCCACACCGAGTTCATCACTGCTGAGGAGCAGTGGTCGTCTTGGGAATCGCGCGTCTCATCACTATTAACGACGTAATTTAGTTGACGTTGGAAGAAGAAGAAAAAAGATTTCTTAACAGTTTCTAGTCTCAGAGGTCGAGCGTAAATGTCTGGAAGATTCATGGGTTGGGGAAGCTAATTAGATTTTGAGCAGTAAAAACTACAGACTAACAGACTCTAACTGAGCTGACGATGGAGCCCTTGGGAGGCTGCATGCGAGGGTTGGTTCATTTATAATATATATATATATACTATATATATATATATATATATATATATATATATATATATATATATATATATATATATATATATATATATATATATATATATATATATATAATATATATATATATATATATATATATGTTAATAATTTTACCGGAAGCGAAGGTAACACCAAATTTTGTGTATTTTTCACTGGATAATGCGATCAGCATATTTAGTATAGAGCAACTAACGACCCATCAACTCATATGACCATCAATTTACTGAGTAAAAGTAATGGAATTTTCCGATTAATGAACCATACCGAAGCCAGGCATCGGGGAAGTCTATTATATTTTGCGGTGCCTGGGACAAAAATATAGATTCCGGTGTATTGCAAATTATTATAGAAATTTGCAGTGAAAATTGCCCATATCTGTTATCTCTTCTCGTGCAAAATTTCAGGGGATATTCGCATAGTTTCATAATCATCGTGGATTTAAGATCTGAAAGCAAGCCATACTGTTTCCTAGTCGATGCTCTTCACCTATTAAACCAACATTTAAATCATTTCACAACAGGAGCGTCTTTTTAAACAATGTCTAGCAATGCCTTTAATAACAAATATCAAGCTACACTTTATCTAAAAATGTTTTGCTTAGCTTGTAATACCAAAATGTCTAGCTCAGCTTGTAATACCAAAATGTCTAGCTCAGCTTGTAATACCAAAATATTTAACATAGCTTGTAAATACCAAAATATTTAGCTCAGCTTATAATACCAAAATGTTTAGCTCTGCTTGTAATACTTAAATATTTAGCTAAGCTAGTAAATAACAACATGTATAGCTCAGCTTGTAATACCAAAACGTTTAGACAAGCTTGTAATACCAAAGTGTTTAGCTAAGCTTGTAATACAAAAAAAAAAAACAAATTGCTGAACATAATCTGTGAGTTAGAGCCCCCAACACTTGCCGTCAGACAGATGAAGACCCCTGAACGCTTGTTTTCTTAAAGGATAATGACGAAGTAGTCATTTTCTGGGCGTTTACGATGCCAGTAACGACCATCACCCGAGCTATAAACCCGAGGTCGAGTAGGTGTAAACACTTTATGGCTATTTAAATGTTTGCCACGAAACAAGAGTGGCTCGGTGTGGCGCAAATGATTTATCGCCTTGCTGCTGGCTTTGTTAAGAGGCAGTGAATGGCTTTACTGTGGCGGAAAGGTGTTTGGCTAACAAATTGGAAGAGAGTTTGTGATTTACGGAGGAGCGAAACGATGCGATGGATGGAGATTTTCGAGTGGATGGTGCGAAGATGTTGCGAGATGAATGTACTCTAGTACCTCAACCTCCTTGAGGATGTTGAGGTAGTAGGGGCTAGGTAAAGTAATTATTGGGAGAAAACGCAAAGCCAAAACTACTATCTCACACTTGTAGGGTGATAAGAGGAGAAGGAGCAGAGATATAAGGATGGAGTGAAGGAACGGTGGATCGAATGCCGACCTGCAAAGAGCAATGCTGTCGCTGCACCAACCAGTCCAAGTGGTTGGGAACAAGGGAAACAAATACCCTTTACGGGTGGTCAAGTGGGATGTACTGGGAAAGCCACCATCATCCACAACATTGAAGACAGATTCGACAAAGAATTCAACAGCAGATAGTTAAGCTGTAACGCAACAGGTAAAACATAGGTAATAGGCGGGCTTAAAGAACTAGAACTCACTTACCTGCAGACATTGATAGACAGGCACTTAATAACGAACGGCAGTCTCATGGTAACTATACTATCAACAGTAATTCTTTAACTACTGCTACCATTTATTCTGCTTGTACTACTACTCCTAATACCATTATAAAAAGCTCTAATAAGAATGAGAGTAATAAAATTAAATAAAAGTACTCAAAACTTTTACGACATTTTGGTGTAGAATTGTAAGTGTTTGTATGGGTGGTAGTGGTGGTAAGGGTGGTAAGGGTGGTAGCGGTGGTAAGAGTGGGGCTGTGGGTGGGAGCTGAGGGGTGAGATTTTGGAGAGTGGTGGGGCTTGGGATTGTAGGGTGGCGAAGGAAGGTAGTATTGTTGTTGGTGGTAGGAGTTGGATTGAGGGGGTAGTATTGTGGGGGAAAGAGTGTGGGGTTGTCGTTGGGTGGGGGGAGGGTTGTTGGGTGGGTGGAGACGACGAGACAAGATATATTATCATGTGCTATTGAAAAGATACGTGAGATAAGATATGTGGTTTCAAGAACAATGTGGTCAAGGAGGAGTATGGAACAATGTTATCAGGGAGTTTGGAACAATGGCGTCAGTGTGACGTCTGGAACAATGATATGCGGTATCATCTTAGGTCGGTCATTAGCTTACGCTTCTATGTAATTTTCAAAATACTTTCCTGCTTCTCTCATGACACTACAATGTTATTTTTGGTATAATTGCTAACGCCTAGTTCCTAGCCCATATCATTTTATTCCTGTATATACATGTCTATAGCCAACTATATGTTGAACCATTGGTGCTGGGATGATTCTTTTTCCAACATCAAAATTATCCTTGTGTATCCTCTTTCAGGAATTCCGGCCACGCAAGAGCCAATGTTAACCAAGTTCCCATGAAGCGTTTATCATCATTATCGTCTCACCACCACGTCGACCCTCGCCAGCACAGTCAACCTTCGCTAACATTACGTCAAGAATCGTCAACTCCAAGTCAACCATTGCAACACGGCAACCATCGTCAATAACGAGGCAACCAACCATCTCCACACTCGTGGGACTTGCTTAAAATCAGGATTCACCCAACTGCAAATGACACTCAACAGCTGCAATCCTGTACCATCCTCTGCACCAACATCTCTGTCACCGCCATCACCTTCAACTCCTTTACCACCATCTTTGCCGTCGTGTTGTATGGTGCTGTCACCAGCACCACACAAAACGACAAGAGCGTAACGTAAGCACTATGATTAAAACGACCAAAGTCTCAGTCTCCACAATCTCGTCTACTTCTATTTAGTGATAGACGAACCCTTTCCAACCACTTTTGAACACATTTTCACGATACCATCCACCTTATGATGGCACCATCAATCATGCCAATCAACCATCAATCCCACCATCAATCCCTGTCATCTATCCCACAACCTTCCCTTTTCAACACGCAGGAGAAGATCTACAAACAGTAAGGTTAGTTTGTCTTTAAACAGATATGTAAGTAAATATTGCATATAAAATTTGCACAATCGAGAACATGTGTTTATTTGCTTATTCTGCGTGCATTAAGCCTCTGTTGAACGGAATTCTGATACATTTCGAATGACAGAGGATCTCCAGAAAGGTGATGTTGGCTTGCGAGATTTCGGTGAGCTTATTGAGAGTTGATGCCTAAGAAAACAAGTCTCTCAGGCATCAACAGAATGGTTCCCTGAGTCATATACAGGTAAAATGCCTAGAATCGTAGAGGGTAGAATGGAGATGTGTGTGTGTGTGTGTGTGTGTGTGTGTGTGTGTGTGTGTGTGTGTGGGGAGGGGTGGGAACGAAGGGGGTTGGGGGGGTAGGAGAGAAGAGGAGGGGTTTAATAGCCCGATGCTGGAATTTAATCTGCTTCGACACCTCGAATGAAGCTTTCATGGCGTCAGTGGATTCGTTGGCGATACTTGGAAGCCAAAGGGATTGTCTATTTTCTTGCTCTCTCTTTCGCTCTCCTCTTTTTTTGTTGTTACTTTCTCTTTCTATCGCTCTGTCCTTCTCGCTCTCTTAGTCTCCTCTCTCATTCACAATATTATATTTTTCTCTATTAAATACTCTCTTTATCTCTTTCTTATTTCTCTTTCGCTCTCGCCCTCTTTCTCTCACACTCTCCGCTTCATTCGCTCTCTCGTTCTTGTTATAGCTTTTGTCCTTTCTTTCTCTTTCCGTTCTGCTTTATTTCTCTCTCTCTCTCTCTTTCCGTTCTGCTCTCTCTCTCTCTCTCTTTTCGTTCTGCTCTCTCTCTCTCTCTCTCTCTCTCTCTCTCTCTCATCCTCCTCTTCTCTTTCTTTCACTTATGCTGTCGTTCTCCCCCTCTCCTCTGTTATTTCAATCTTGCTCTTTATCTCTCTTTTATGTGCTCTTTCGGCCACTTCTTCTCCTAATTTCGTTTGTTGCAATTATTACTCTCACTCTCGCACTCTCTTGTTTTCCCTCCCACGTTCTTGCTCAATCACTCTCGCTCTAATTATCTTCTGATTCCTTGTGAGTCTCGCTCTTTGTTGGAGCCTATAGCAGTCCATAAGCTGAATCATGAATGTACCTAAGTAATATCGTAGGTCCCAGCAGTGAACCTAGTGGGTCAACACCAATGACGTTCCCAATTCTTATTTTTGACCGATTACTGTTACTCTTTTCTTTTCTTACCACAAAAGAGTATTAAACTGCCCGCTTGGCCAGGACCTTTTCTGAAGTTTAGTGGTTCATGTCTACTTCCTCTCTTGTATATTGGAATAGCATACACATCATTCCAGCAATTTGATATCATGCCTGTTTCAAGTGATGCATTGGAAATCATTTGCAAGTGGCTTGCATGGTATATAAACAGCTTCCTTTACGATGTGATTGCGTAGGTTAGCGGATGGCAAGGATGGTCGTTTGTAGAGTGTAGGGAGAGTAGGATGGTTGAGTGATGCGTTTGAGGATGGTCGAGAGAAGTACGTAATGGAGAGAGGATTTTCCAGCATGTGATGTTGGGAGGCCTGGATAGTCGTGTGTAGGGTGCCAGGAAGCTAGAATTTTTGAGTTTAAAGTCATTTATACAAACAAAAAAAATGGAAAAAATATTACTCCATAAAGAACGGCAGCCTCTCTGTGGAACCAAATACTGTTCAGTCGTTTTTTACGGGAGCGGGTGTGTGAAAATTAGAAAAAAGGTATATTAATAAAAGTGTCGGTATATATACATATATATATATATATATATATATATATATATATATATATATATATATATATATATATATATATAAATAATAGGTACATAGGTACGTACCTATATATATATATATATATATATATATATATATATATATATATATAAATATATATATATAAATATATATATATATATATATATATATATATATATATATATATATATATATATATATAAATATATATATATAAATATATATATAAATATATATATATATATATATATATATATATATATATATATATATATATATATATATATATATTTATATATATATATATATATATATATATATATATATATAGGTACGTACCTATGTACCTATTATTTATATATATATATATATATATATATATATATATATATATATATATATATATATATATATATATATGTATATATACCGACACTTTTATTAATATAAAAGCAGACAGGAATAACAGGCAGACAGGGTGAGAAAGTTAGAGAGAAAGAGAGAGAGAGAGAGAGAGAGAGAGAGAGAGAGAAAATTAGACAAGGAAGTAAACAGAGACTCGGGCACCGTCTGGTACCCCATTTAGTATATAAAATTTTATTCACTTATATCAAGTTATTACCCAAGATATTGTTGACTGCATCATATATAACAGGAGGAGGCAGACCCGGCTATGTCCGGGTCTTTCTGTCCCTCTCCCTACTCCCAATCATCCACTCTCGCATCTCTCCCTATCTCCCTCTCAAGCCATCCTCCCCCCTATCTCCAACATCTCCCACCCTGTCCACCACCCCCCATCCACTTTCCGCAATAGCCCCCCCCCCCTCTCTTACCTCTTCCTCCCTCTTCAACTGTATCTATATCTATATATGTAAGAAAGAATGTCTGTTCTTCCCAAAGTTGGAAGCAAGACGTCTGGGGCAAGCCTCTCCCAAGTTTGTTAGGAGGTGGGGATGGGTCTGGGGGGATGGAACGGCTATACTCCGACCAGCTAACAAGCTGGTCGAAGTAGGCCTTAAAAACTTTAATAAAAATCAGCCTGTTACCCAACACCCATTAGCATTTTTTTATAATGTCTATAATGAAATAGTTGATGTGTTCTCCGTAGAGTTTATCGTACCTATTTATTAGTTATTAGTAAATTATAATGAAAATATTGTTCAGGGAAGACGGTCAGCAATGAAGATAATCGGCAGTGAAGATGTAAGATGAGGGGAGAGGTGAGACTGGGGAAAGATGAGGAGAGAGAAGGGACAGTGGGAAGCACAGGTGAGGAAAGAGGATGGGGAGGATGAGGGAGAAGGGGGAAAAGGGAAGAGGAAAGTGGTGAAGTGGGACGAGGTGATGATGAGGGGAGAAGGGCGTTAAAATGGGGGAAGAAGAGGGAAGAGGGGGTTGAATCGAGGGTAGAGTGGTGTGAAGAAGAGGCAGGAGAGAGGGATAGGGGAAGAGGAGGAGAGGGAGAGTAGCAGGAAAGATGATACATATAGGAGGCATTGGGTGAGAAGATGCTGAGGGATGTTGGGAAAATTTGGTGAAACGATGGGGGAATAGGGGTGTGAGAGAGAAGAACTAACATAGGCACGTCTTGGTCCCCCCCCCTCCAGTATATATATATATATATATATATATATATATATATATATATATATATATATATATATATATATATATATATATATATATATATATATATATATATTTATATATTCATATAAATATAGAGCAATGGTACTCGGTTGCATGCAGGTTTTCACTCCCTCTTCACACCCATCTCCCTTCCCCCCCCCCCTCCCTTTCGTTCCCCACAAACCCTTCCCCTCGTCGTCCCCCCTTTTTCTCCTTCCCTCTTCCTCACTCTCTCAGAAAATTTATTACGAATAACTGAAAAACTCTATTGGTAGCTGAGCAAATATTTCACACTTTACTTCATGAAAATCACTTATAGGGTCTCTATAAATGTTAACATATCTTAAAATATTTAACATTTGCCAACTCAGATCAGCCTATATCCGTCTCTTACCCGGGACCATTCCCTCTCTGTAAAGTTGGGTGAGGCTAGCCCCAAGCGTCTGTCCAACGTTTGACAGACCAAAAGACAGACAAGCAGGCAAACACCTATTCTCTCTAAGATATAAATGGGTTTGTTGAGGATTGTGGCTAGATATCACAATTGGTGCTACAGGGAAGGTTTAAACTCTTAATTGATTGCCAGTTAGGTACTTCTAAGCCTCTTATGGCGAGAATTATATACATTGGATCAGACAAAATGAAGGTGTTCTATTTTTTATACTAAAGAAGCATTCTAAAGCGCTGAATGTAATTATAAAACGCTCCATGCTACCAGTTTGAAAATGTCTCATTTGGCTAGACTATTAAGCCTTGCTATCACCGTAATCACCGCCATGCACGACCACAAACAAAAACACACCATGTATCTACCTTTATGGCCACTCCTACCCCCCCTCTACCCAAAACCTCCATTTTCCCACAAAAAAAAAAAACACGTCAACAAAACTTCCACCAGTTTCCAAAAAGCGCGCGAATTTTTCCCCGTTTCCCGCGCAATTTTGTTATAGCTATGTATATCAGGCTTACGACACAAACATCCTCATAAAACAAAACATTAAGAGGAATACACGATTATGACACTTCAAGGGTTAAAGATAAGCGGCGGTAAAAATAAAGTGCGCGTGTGGTGGCAATTTTGTCACCTGGCTAGTTATTTGAATACTGAATACTGATGCTGGATGGACCAGCCCTGTTGGTCTCTCTCGCTATGGCTGCTGGGTGGACCGGCCCCTGTTGGTCTCTCTCGCTACGGCAGAAGGATGAACCGGCCCCTGTTGGTCTCTCTCGCTACGGCTGCTGGGTGGACCGGCCCCTGTTGGTCTCTCTCGCTACGGCTGCTGGGTGGACCGGCCCCTGTTGGTCTCGCTACAGCTGCTGGGTGGACCGGCCTCTGTTGGTCTCGCTACAGCTGCTGGGTGGACCGGCCTCTGTTGGTCTCGCTACAGCTGCTGGGTGGACCGGCCCCTGTTGGTCTCTCTTGCTACGGCAGAAGGATGGACCGGCCCTGTTGGTCTCTCTCCCACCGCGGGTGCAGAATGGACCGGCCGTTGGTCTGTACGGTTACATACTGTCCCCGTTGTACACTATCCCATTTTCGTCCAACATATTTGTTTTGTGTTTCTCTGTTTTTCGTATTTTCATAATTCTAGGTCCAATTTTCAGATCATTTGAGGAGCTGTGATCGTTATTTCCTGCAAGGGATTTCAGAGGGAAATATTTTGTTTTCGCATTCGACAGCATTTTTTTCTTCCTGTGTACATAATTAGGTGATTGTTTATGAACTACACATTTTTGTATTTTGTTTCCTATAATCTCCTGTACTTGTTTATCTTGCGATTATCTGATTACTAAATTATGTAATTATTTGTACTGGATGCAGAGGGCGGGTCCATGCGGTCGACCGACAGCGGTAATACAGTCATTAGTTACGTAGGCCCTCGCACTCTCTCTCTCTCTTTTTCGTTCAAACATAATCGATATCCACATTGGATTTCCAGATTTTCCATCGTGCATACGTATATCTTGGATGCCTACAAGTTAGAAGAGTACACGCACGCCCAGCATTATAACAGTTTCAAAAACACATACAAACTACACATAAAATTGGTGTAAATGGCTACTACGACCTATACCCCCCGACACCTCTCCTCCCTTCCAGATCCCCACTACTCCCCCTTCCCCAAACAAAACGAAACAGAAGTGTAAGAGAGAGAGAGAGGGAGGGAGGTAGAGGTAGTGAGGGATAGGGGAGGGAGGGAGTGGAACAAACCAGAGGCCGCTCTGACCACTACCAGGCAGGGGCCCCAATACCCCATTCCGCCGCCAGTGTGACGAGGACGCTAAACCCCGTGGTAGGCCGCTGGCAGCCACGCTACTCACGGGGTCGTCGACCCTGTGTGGGATAGCCCTATCATTGTGTGATCTCAAGGGAGGGTGTGTGGTTTCACTGAGTCTCCAGCGTTCGAAATACCCCGCACAGGAGCCAACTCTCGAAGGAGCGTCTCGTCGCTGCGTGCCATAGGTGGGTATTACTCTTATATATAATCATATCATCAATTCATTTCATACATAAGACTCAACACATACGGTGCTCGATCACAGGATCAATGCTCGATGAATACAGCTGAGAGAAGCAGGATTTCACTGAGAAGTGCAGCCAGCGAAATCTTCCTCCTGGAAGGGTGTGTGTAATGATTATGATGTCTGGAGAGTAAAGAACAGGGGTTCTGCATGACATGTGAGTACCCATCAGCAGGCAATAACTCGCTTGACCGCATCAAGGAGAGTACCGACATACACTCAGCCTAGGGCTTCTACGGTCATCTTCCTCGGGATATTAAGTTCTTGAGGAAGTTATACGCTCATCTTTAACGGTGTAAAATGCAGTTTTTGAGCCCTCGGTGGAACATTTTCATAATTTACAGATTTTGTTCAGGAATTTGGTGAAAAGTTAACTTTAAAACCCAATTCTGAACTGAAATGCTGATATAATCACCGAACACATGCATTATTTTCTTTGGGAGACAATGTATTAAATTTATTATATTGAATTTTTCTTAACAGTATTAGCACATATTTTATTTTTGGTCGTGTCAGTTATTCTTATCCAAAAAAAGTGTAACATTCCAAATTATGTATCGTTTTTCATTAGTGTTTTGAAGTATCAGTTATTAGTTCGTACTCTCCAGCTGGAAAAGTAAAAGAATTATTCTGCGAGGTGCTCCTCTTTCTTCATTTACATCCCAGAGAGAGATTTATATTTCGACATTATATATATATATATATATATATATATATATATATATATATATATATATATATATATATATATATATATATATATATATATATATATATATATATATATATATATATATGTATATATATATATATATGTATATGTATATATATATATATATATATATATATATATATATATATATATATATATATATATATATATATATATATATATATATATATATACAAGAATTAACGTCAAAATATTCGTTCATGTAAATTTTTCACAGAATTAGTTCAGTTATACCAAGATGGGGTAGATTCGCTTCTTTGACGTGTTCGCGGGAGAGAAGGAAATTGATTGTTAGGACACCGAAATCCCATAATGTCAAGTAATTTGATAGAAAAACAAAAATGATCCTCAAGCCGTTTTTGCTTTTTCACTAGATATTTTTACCATACACAATGAAATGCTGCAGCGAAATCCAAAGCTTTGTACTCAGTTTTGTTGAAGTTTTAAACAGAAAGAAAAGCAAGATATTCATATGGAACTATTGTCAGACGTTACGAAGAGATTTACACAAACACTTATTGAGAAACTTGAAAGTACCTTGATAATAAAAGTACTTATCGAGTAATAATCAGTTTAGCTCAATAGTTAAAAGGACTTTATATCTGCAACTGCAATTAACACCAAAATGGGACAACAGTCATGAATTAATAGAGAATATAGCTGTGAAGCTCTGGATATTGTTGGAACTTTTCACTGGTGTGTAAGCTTAAGACCCATGGTGTTGGTGAAAAAGTTCTGCACCTCACTGAAAACTATTGAATTTACAAAATTTTACAGTCTGTCATCAAAAGTCCTCGAACACATAACAGAGGCTGGGTACTCTGGGGCAGTATTACCGAACCCCTATTGTTGACATTAAATTTGATGATATTCCCAAGAGGTTAACTTCCATGCAATTCATTGTGCATTACGTTTTTCAGGAGACAAAAACGGTACCATAAGTCACATGCAATCCTAAAAACCATTAAATCTTGAGGGATGACATTGGCCGGTTCTAAAATCAAGGTAATATTAGACTAGAAAGTAATTATATACAATCCATCAATCACTATGTTAAGAGAGGAAATTTATGAAATTCGTTCTTGACGAGATATGTGATAAACTTTGAGCCAAACAAGCTCAAACCTTGATGCTAAGTTATAAATAACACTCAAACACTCGTAAATCAGATCTACTAAATAATGTTCATCTAAAATATGAGATTCTTTTCCAGTCTTATTTAAATTTGTTAAATAAAGTAGAAGCCAGGTCTGCGTATCTAGTTTAATGTACTTGACAAAATGCCATACATCAAATCTTCTAAACAACATGTGGCTGGTCTGCGTGTTTTCTAAAATATTTACAAAATACATATCCTCCATTTAGCTTCTCTACACCTCCTTACCTCACGAATAAACAATCAAGCAAGAGGTACACAATCAGAGCAATATCAATGCTCTTATCACCCCAGATACACAATTATGGAACGAAATTTGACAACAGGCTGGGGGACCGAAACAGGCTGACATTTCATAATATATATATATATATATATATATATATATATATATATATATATATATATATATATATAAACAAATTTAATAACACACTCATTTCAAAAATGCAATTCAACCACAACAGAGTAGGACTGAGCGCTTTCAAGCATAAGGTTTGTGCCTTCCGTCAGGGACAAAGTTGAAATCCTAACTTCGTCGCTGACGATGTTCACAATCCTTGTGCTTGAAAGTTCTCGGAGATAGTTCCTTTACATGGTTGAATTCAGTGTATTATATATAATTACACATGCATTTTGTAGTGATCAGCGCAGTCATCTCACAACCGTCTGGTGGTGGGCTCGATTTCGGGGCAGGGAAAACGCTTGGGTACGTTCCATTACGTCCGATGCCTTTGTTAATCTTTGAGTTATATTACTGTCCGTTACCACTATTCAACTGGGGATTTACCTACATTTCTGGATTTTCTATGCATTTGCTGCTGGTAACAGTATCTTTGCAATAATTGAGATTTCACTTGTTACTATTGTTGCCAAATAGTTTACACACCCTGAAGGTAATGTCCTAATGTTTACACCAATAAATTGTAATTACACAACGATGTTCAGGTTGCTAGTTTTCACCTCATATATCATTATTTTCTGTTACAAATTGCCAGTGAAAATACAGTTTAAGAATTATACGAGACTTGTTCAGTACGTGTTACTCACGTAAAGGAGAAGGATATAGATACACGGTACTATGATTTAATATGTAATGCAAGAATATAAAATAACATCATGCTCCTCTATAAATAAACAAACTCTCTTAAGCGCTGCAACAAGGAATGACAAGGGCGACAGAATCTTTACATGCACGACACACAATTCATTACACGTAAATACCACTTGTCCTGCAGGCGTCGTGTCGAGCCACACAACACACTAAATAAATGTCGTCAACTCTCGCAACAAACATAGTTCACAATAAGTAACACAGACTGTCATACAAGAAGAGTACAATATATATATATATATATATATATATATATATATATATATATATATATATATATATATATATATATATATATATATATATATATATATATATTATATATATATATATATATATATATATATATATATAATATATATATGTATATATATATATATATATATATATATATATGTCGTACCTAGTAGCCAGAACGCACTTCTCAGCCTACTATGCATGGCCCGATTTGCCTAATAAGCCAAGTTTTCATGAATTAATTGTTTTTCGACTACCTAACCTACCTAACCTAACCTAACCTAACTTTTTCTGCTACCTAACCTAACCTAACCTATAAGGATAGGTTAGGTTAGGTTAGGGAGGGTTGGTTAGGTTTGGTCATATATCTACGTTAATTTTAACTCCAATAAAAAAAATTGATCTCATATATAATGAAATGGGTAGCTTTATCATTTCATAAGAAAAAAATTAGAGAAAATATATTAATTCAGGAAAACTTGGCTTATTAGACAAATCGGGCCTTGCATAGTAGGCTGAGAAGTGCGTTCTGGCTACTAGGTACGACATATGTCTAGATATATATATATATATATATATATATATATATATATATATATATATATATATATATATATATATATATATATATATATATATATATATGTATATATATCACAAACATTCAACCCATGGAATCGAAGAAGAAAATAAAGAGTATTCAGAGAAGACCTTTTGGATTCTCACTGAACACTTTAATTTTTTCTTCTCCTAGCACCGTAATTATTTTTTTGTTTGTTTATTATTTTTATTATTACATTGTTACATTTTACAGAAAACCCACACACATTTAACAATCACTGTTCGATGACCTCGTCCAGCTCTTCGGAGATTGGGTGCGTGCCTAAGATACAGCACACATATCCCCTCTGGATCGCGACACTGAGGCACTAAAACCGGAAACTGGCCGCTCTTGAGACTTTAGTTTTTCTAATGAGTTCCTGCCTCCACCTCCTTTAGGAACTTATGTGCCTGTGCACTGCAGTCTTCAGGTCAGTTGAATCAGGCAGGCTTGAAAAGTGCTTAACATTTCCAATTTTCCAAATCCATGGTCCTGAAAAAAATTTGCATCAAGATAGCCCTGACACCGCCATGTAAATGTGCTGGTTGACCTTTCCTTCTGGTAGCAAATCACATCATCTCCATCTAGCTGAAGAATAGTAGACAGCACCAGAAACCGTTCCTTCAAAGGAAAATAGTCCTCCGACTTTTCTAGACGACACCATACCTTACCAAGACCTAGCATCTTTGTCTATATCAAAGTTTGACATCTCAAAGGGACCTAGTATACACACAAACACTTGTGACCGTTCCCTATATATCTGAGCTTTAATGTAGGATAATCAACTGGCCAATCATGTTGACGATCTGCAAATCCTGTTCCCCGTTCCGACGAAACCATTTTCTGTGAACATGAGCATCTTCAGGTATGTCATACAACAGCCTCGGCACGCTCAGTTTCCACAGAGCGATGTCCGGAATTCATTGCACACTAGACCTGCTGTTTTCAGCCTTTACAGACGTCTTAAGCGATCGCTTGCAACACCCCGCCAGTATTGTCCTCACCTGGTGATGTACGAGGTCTCCCAGAAGGCCGTTTCCGAGTGCCTTACACAGTAACGTCAGCCTCAGATTTATCACCAATTCTAGAAATTGCAAATCTTGTTAAAGGCCGAGGTGTAATTTAATTCATCAATCACCTTTGAACTTCACACATACTGTATTTTACGATATCCGTTGAAATTTTAAAAGAATGTTACTTTTGCTTCCGACTCAAGGATAACGCATGCGCAGCTCAGAATCACACCACTACTAAAAGTTCTAATTAATGGCTTGGCGCTTTCCCCTGATAAATCCCCTTCCCCAATTCGCCACTTAATTTTGGACCTCGTCATGAATGCTTATTCTTATTACATTGCATGTTGTTTTTCGACAATATTAACGTATTAATAACAGCTATGTTCATTTTAATCAGCAAGACATGATTTTCTTTTTGTATTTTAACTGAGATAAACTTAGCAATCTAATCTTTCATTAATATATAAATAATTTAATTATTATGCTATACATACGTAAAACTGGGATTAATAACATTGAGAAACGTACTACAATTTCGTATTGCTTAAATAAGGGTGAATGAAAGACCCACTTTACGTTTATGTGTATTAAAAACCTAAATTTTTGGATGTAACCTACTTCCAAAATTTGGGTTTTTACTACACATAAACATATATTGGATCTTTCAGTCTTTCATTTAATTTTGAAGGCCAGTGATAAAAGGTAAATACTGTTTAATCTTCAACATTACCTGCAGCATCACATTGTTATCTGTTAGTAATCCACCCTTTTCATCCAGGCCATATTTAATTAGTTGAGTTCGATTACAAATCACATGGCTCTAACACATAAAGTTATTATTAAATAAAAATTAATGACATATGACATATCACAAACATACATTACATCAGTTATAATTTAAAAATCTCCCACAACTCCTTAAATCATAAACTTGGTCAGGATGCAGCAAGCCATACTCTAATAGTTTCTCATGGAGGAAGATACGCAAATCGGTTTATAACCAGGTCCCCAGTTACTTCTGGGTGAATAGTTAAGGATCGATAAACAGTCGACCCTTCCAGTTTAGAGTTGGAATACGGCCGAAATCGCTCTTGAGGTTGTGAGCTCCACCGCTAGACTGCTTATTCACTATCGTTAATGTGTGAACTGGAGAATACGATTTCATATTTAAGGGGCTTAGGGTGTGACGCTTAGGGTATTGCCTTAGTCATGGTCCAAAAATCCTTCGAGACCGTATTAGAGGTTCCAGCAAAAGGGCCAGCATTCAAAAGCCAGGTATTGAGCTCACAAAACAGCCAATGCCTTTTTAATGGAGGCATTAGGGGGTCTCCTCGCTAGACACCGTTACCCCTTAAGCAAGATTCATTGAAGGAATTATGGACAGACTAATTATTGCAGACAGCTCTGAGCATATTATCATCTTTGAAAAAACACACACACACACACACACACACTCACACACGCTAACACACACACACACACACACACACACACACACACACACACACACACACACACACACACACACACACACACACACACACACAAACACACACACACACACACACACACACACACACACACACACACACACACACACACACACACACACACACACACACACACAGAAGAGTTAGAGGGGACATGATCACCACATACAAGATTCTCAGATTAATTGATAGGGTAGATAAAGACAGACTATTTAATACAAGGGGCACACGAACTAGGGGACACAGGTGGAAGGAATTTGAGTGCCCAAATGAGTCATAGAGACGTTAGAAAGAATTTTTTGAGTGTTAGAGTAGTAGACAAATAGAATGCATTAGGAAGTGATGTGGTGGGGGCTGACTCAATGCACAGCTTCAAGTGTAGATATGATAGAGCCCAGTAGGCTCAGGAACCTGTACATTAGTTGACAGTTGAGAGGCGGGACCAAAGAGCCATTGCTCAACCCCTGCAAGCACAAATAGGTGAGTACACACACAGACCATATGTACTCACATTGTGTGTGAGTACACATATAGATGGCGAGTACTCAAACACACACACACATTTTATAAATATGTGTATATATATATATATATATATATATATATATATATATATATATATATATATATATATATATATATATATATATGCATATATATATATATATATATATATATATATATATATATATATATATATATATATATATAAAAATATATATATATATATATATATATATATATATATATATATTTATGTATATATATATATATATATAGATATATAGATATATCATGTAAAATAAATATTTGGAAGGAGGGTAGATAGAAGCAAGGAGAGCGAGTGTAATTGTTAATTACGAGAGATTTGACATTTAGCGAAAGGAAATGGAGAAGAAAATGCACGAGTTAGACAGGAAAGGGAGATAACGATGCGAAGGAGATCAGAAGTGAATTGTTGAATGGAACGAAGAATGTGAAAATAGAGGGCGGGAAGGAAGAAAGAAAGGAGGGGAGGGAGGAAGGAAGGAAGGAAGGATTAGAGCGGCTAAGGAACGAAGCTTGAGAAGCGATGGAGAAGAGACGTACGCAAGAAAACAAGTCCCTAAAAGTTCCCATCACGCTGGAGAATCTTTGTTAAAATTGAAATCAACAAGAAATATGGTGCCTTGAGTTTCCTGCGAGAAATGTAATGGTTTAATAGTAACCTCACAGATATAATAACTGAGTGAAGGGGAAGGAACCGCTGAGGGACATGATGGGTAGTAACGATGACAGTCATATTCTAAGGTTGATTGAGCATCACACTTCTGTGGTGTACTGTCTTGTCAGAGTTACCCCCACGGCCACCACTCCCGTCCACCCCCACCTCTCCCGGCCACCATCACCACTCCCGTCCACCATCACCACTCCCGTCACTCCCGTCCACCACCACCACTCCCGTCACTCCCGTCCACCCCCACCTTTCCCGTCCACCATCACCACTCCCGTCCACCGTCACCTTTCCCGTCCACCATCACCACTCCCGTCCACCCCCACCACTTCCGTCCACCACCACCACCCCTCCCGTCCACCACCACTACTCCCGTCCACCACCACCACTCCCGTCCTCCACTACAACAATAACAACCAGATCCCACCATCACAATCCCTGGCCCACACACCACAACCATCTCTCTCCAATCTCAGTCACCAACGCTAATCTTTCTGTCCCTCTAAAAACAACGTCCGGTAGCTAAGACCACCACCACTCCCGTTCCCCGTCTCCCCCTGGCCCACAACCACCATCCCTGATCCTCCACTAGTACCCACCCTCCGTCCCTACAACCCCACGGCCCACATATCAACTATTCCCCCTCCCCCCTTCTATTCCTTTTCTCCCCTGCGCCACCACACTTCGCATGAACCCCAACAGTCCCCCCTTGCTTTTCAACTACCACAGACTCACCTCCACTTACAGCACACTCCAACGACCTCCACCACTCGGAGACCCCCACATTACCATCCCTGGAGCACACTGCCCCCAACACCCTCGTTCCCCCTACCGGCAATCACATTTCTTAGCCCCCTACATCTACTACAATCGGCCCAGACCCACCTCGTCTCTTGCTCCATACTACCACCACTGTATGCTCACCAACCACAGCTTACACCGCCAAAATCACCCGCACACACCACATCTGTGTGTGCCTCAACCACAATAGCCACTAGCCCATAGTTTTACCCATGCCCACACTGTCACAACCATGCCCACACTGTCACAACCATGCCCACACTGTCACAACCATGCCCACACTGTCACAACCATGCCCACACTGTCACAACCATGCCCACACTACTTCAGCTTCTTGCCAAAACAACCTGACCCCCTCCCGCACCAAACTCTCATTGCCATAACACACGACATAACCCCGGGGGCCAGAGGGGATAGACGCTTCCTTATCATTGTTTTGCTGATGGTCCTAAAATAATGAGCATAAATCGTCTAAAGATTTCAAGGAGCTTCATGGTTACATGGATAAGCTACAAGAATGGTCTACCAGGTAGCTGCCTATGTGAACGTCAGGAAATGAAAAGTAATGAAGATGGGTGCAGGTGACTGGAGGCCGGACACAAGGTTCCGAATGGGAGGAGAAGAACTCTAAGACTGGACTAGAAATAACATATAGAACATGATTCACACATAAACTGGTAACATCGGCGGCATATACAAGATTGATCAACAGTAGAACTCGCTTCAGAAATCTTGATAAGGAGACATAAGATACTCCAAAACGCTAAAACTAGCTCGTGAAATACAAAAACGATGTTGAGAAATGACGTGAATTATTCCAGCAGAGTAGTCAGAAAATTCAGTAAAGATGTAAGTTACAGATAAAATATGATCACGACATATAAAATAGTAGGAGACTGGCTTGGAAGTAAACGACAGGCTGTGTGACATGAACACGAAATAAGGGATCACTGGTGGTGACTAAATATGTAAATGATTTTCAGGCTTGTTACAGAACTTCTTTAGCGCCAGAATGAAGAAAGTGTGTGGACTAGGGAGTGATATTAGGGCGAACATACTCCATATATAGAATCAAACGTAGATGTGTAAGAATCAAGAAAATAAGGATCTTGTGTGCCAGACGATTGAAGGTTGAGAAGCGGGACCCAAGAGCTAAAGCTCAGACGCTGCAAGCACAGCTAGATAATTACACCCCCACAGACCAACCCCAACCCACAGACACAACAAAATCTCAAAGTCCACACTGCAACCTTCTGGCCACATCACAACCCCGCATCAACATCAAAACCATCCCAGGCACACATACCGCGTCCCCGTGCTTACACCACCACGACCCCGTCCCCATACTACCACGACCCCGTGCCCATACTACCACGACCCCGTGCCCATACTACCACGAACCCATGCCCACACTACCACGACCCCTTGCCCATACTACCACGACCCCGTGCCCATACTACCACGACCACGTGCCCATACTACCACGACCACGTGCCCACACAACCATGACCCCATCCCGATACTACCACGACCCCGTGCCCATATTATCACGACCCCGTGCCCATACTACCACGACCCTGAGTCCACACCACCACGACCCTGAGTCCACACCTACACGACCCTGAGTCCACACCTCCACGATCCTGAGTCCACACCTCCACGACCCTGAGTCCACACCTCCACGACCCCTTGCCCACACCACCACGACCCCGTACCTCTCCACCACTACAATCTCAGACCCCCCTCCACTTCAGCCCCTCACCCACAAAGACATTTAAAAGATGCGTATCTATGAGTGGCCAAGTCCGGGAAACAGCATTAAGAAACTGCTCCATTGGTACTAGTGTTGAATTATTTAGCAATAAAAGTCAATAAAAGCAACAGTAATAATTGAGAAAACGTGTCGTTCATGGTCTTTCTCAGATTCAGAATTAGCTAACTACAATCCACTCCAATTATGCTCAGAATTACACCCTTTAAGATTATGAAGCCGGACGAGCTAATTTGGAGAATCGTCCGCGGAAGATCGTAGCAAGCATCATTGGGCCGTAAGGGTCATTCGTACCACTCATAACTACCTGTTCCTCGAGCTTACGGGGCTCGGTTTTTTGCTCCATTCTTGACCCGAAATCTTGTCGAATCGCCTTAAGAATACAGACCTCACTTTGTGTCTAATTATACAAGCAAGTCCATAGCATGCTTTCTTGTGTTTGAGAAGTGCCTGCGGACTCCAGGTGTTTTTCTGAGTGCCGTAGCATCCGCGGAGGCGTTCTTATTTGAGAGAGAAAACAAATGAAGAATATAATTTTGCCTAGCTTTGAAAACAAAAATATAAACTATGTATATTATTTTTTTCTCCTAGTTTCCAAAGTATAATTGCAGTCTCCATTAATATGAGATATGAATAATTAAAATGAAGGTAAAATTTTATTGCATTGTTATTGCTGTCCAATCTCATTTATTCGGCCAAGTTCAGTAGTGTCCTAAGACAAGGCCGGTTTACCGGAATATTCGAAGTCGGGGAGACTGCCCACCCTTGTGATATACACATACACATAGCCATTAATTTCTACAAAGTTCGGATAAATAAATACAAAGCAGGGAGGGCAAGAGGAGGAAATGGGACATAAGGATAAAGAGAGGGAAGGTATATAGAGGGAAGGAGAAGGAGAGGGATGGGAAGCGAGGCCGTCCCTGCAACATAGGGACATTGATAAAGGTTCACGAGAGTTGTTGGGCGCGCGCAACATACCCTAACTTGCCAAGTCCACTAACATAGCTCTGCAGCTGGAACACAGCACTTATAGCCCAGGCAAATGTGCGATACCGCTGGGATAGATAAATTGTAAATTCATTTCATGTGTTTCCTCTACCGCTGCGCCGCCTTTAAATATTCATCAATTTATTCTCTGGTTATCCGAAGCCGTAGCTCTGACCAGGCCCGCTAGTGGAATGTTAATCCAAAGTTTGTCGCAATGTGGCTATGAACATGTTAGGGCACGTTATGCTCATACACTCTCCTTCAGCCTCTTCCTCCGCCTCCTCCTCTTCATCTTTTCTCCCCCCCCTCTCTCTCTCTCTCTCATCCGCCTGCTGCTCCTTGGACTGTCTCTCAAAGACTCTATGCCTCCCTCTCCACCCAGAGGCCTCATGCTCCCGTCTACTATCCCGTCTTCTTGGGTGGTGACTCCTCCTCCTCTTTCTCATTTGCTCCTTGTCTCCAAAGTTCACATGCTGATTACCGAACCAATTGGGACCCCCCCCCCCTCACCACACGCTACCACCACCCCATCCCCACTCGTCCGGCACCTCCCCCACCCTCCTCTCATTCTTCATGAACGACAAAATTCCAACAATTGGGAGTGCGTGCTGGTAGGCATTTTGCACAGATGCTGCACATTCCCGCGACCAATTTGCCGACTTGCTTGACGTCAACACAGTGTCTTGGGTCCAAAATACACGCTCGTCGTGCCTAAACCGCTGTCACATTAAAAAAACTAAATGTCACCTAGGCCTTACACCTTGGGCTTAACACTCGAGTGCGCAGGAGCATACCCAACCACGGCTACGGCAGCTTATTTTTTTACATACGTATAACTATAAAGAACACTCACAAAAAGATTTTCAATTCACTCCTAAAACTAGGTGGCAGTATTTTGGGATGAAACAAGTACCAAAAAGGGATCAGAAACCCGTGTACTTACGTTCCGCAAATAAAGGAGGGTAGAGTGTATGCAAGACCAACACAGAAGTAACCCTGCAAGAATTTTATTGCCCTCCGAGCGCCCGATTTTCCACCCGAGGGACGGACGAGGTGGGTGGCGGGCGGGCTCTTGCGCTGGTAGCGTGCGTGGCTCTCAGAGGGCAGCACTGCCGACCGGGCCGCAGGGGGCGGAGCCAACACCAGCACTGAACCTCGCTCCGATCACCACCACCGCCTCCCTTACACCCTGGAGAACACAGCCAGCCGTGAGGGAGATGCTCCCGCTTGGTTATGCCTGTTTGCGGGGAAAACACGCGTCTTCCAAGACCGCCCTCCCATCAGGCCATCTCTCTCACTCTCTCTCTCTATACTCCCCTTAACAGATTGATACATAATGCTGAATTACATCCATTAGGTAAAATAAAATCCCTGTACCCATTAGAAATATGTTTTCGAAATATATACAGAGGCGTAATGGAGCTGAACTCCCACAAAATACAATAAAATGAGGCCAGGGATATTACCTCAGCGAGTCGTTGTGAGAGACACTAGGCATATTTAGAGGCGCTGTGTAAGCCTCAAGCCTCATATAATTGTCTGAATACTTCTGATCGCATTCAAGGATCAGTTTGGAAAGTTGGTGACAATTTTGCCCTACACGCGCCCGACACCTGCAAACAAAAACGGAAATGACATACCAAGTGGTCACTCTTCCTTCGACTGGCCAAAGTCAGGCTGAGACAATCGTTGACCTGGCAGAGCTGCACTAACAGGGACTACAAGAGTGTAAAGTTTAACTCTTTAGGCCCCGACATACTAGTCTTGTCGGACCTGTTGCGTTTTAATTCAGTTATCCTGCCGCTTGAATTCTTTGTTGAATTTGGTCCTCAAAAATTGCAGCTGAATGCGGTCTGATAATTATTCACCAGCACCGTACCCGCTGTTGAAGAACACTACCCATCACCACAAAGACGCCCCCGCAACGACCACTGCAATAATTTCAGAACTATGATCCAGTTTGATCACGGAGAACCGACGCATCGGGTAATCATTGTGCGCGCCTGAGGTCGCTCCGGCTGCTGTTGCTCACGCTGTAATACTCCCGGTCAACACTCTTCTTTACCTAGATTTCCAAAACTTTTTCATTTTCAATTCTGATATTCAATGAGATTGGAGCAGCGATGCCGTCAGAAGTTTCTACCACTATAAACTAATTATAATATATATATATATATATATATATATATATATATATATATATATATATATATATATATATATATATATATATATATATATATATATATATATATATATATATATAATGTTTGCGTTTGTGATTTTATGTAATTGTGGGAGAGGGTTCTGTGCGTTCACGAGAAGCACATATTTGTCTTTTTCAATTTTTGTTTTGTCTCCAGCGATCAACAAAAAAATAAAATAAAAGTAATGTTATGGGAAAAAAACAGCCGCTGACGGTAGACATTCCCTGAATTGAGTTTATTAGAATACTTGTTTATTTAATTATATATATTTGGAATAATTTTAATTTTAATTGTTAGCTTTGGCGTTTACATTGTTATCTTAGTGTTCTTTATTTTAATCTCCATATCTTAAAATTGTATATGAATTTGTTTAAAAGTTTATTGCTCTTGAATGTTACTATTTTATAATAATTTAGTTTTTTATTGTTTGTTAACTGTTATTATAATTTGTTTATGATAATTTTAATATTTTATTATGCCATTTTAATTACCGATATTATTTAATTGCTTGTATTTTTAATAATTAGATTTTCTTAATATTATTAATATACAATAAACTGTTCACAATTTATTATTATTATTATTATTATTATTAGCAGTAGTAATTGCTACAAATATTTGTGGTTGTATAATTATTTGAATTAATATTGAATCTACTAGTATCGCTATTGTTATTATCACTATTTTTATTACTTTCATTTATTTATCATCATCACCTGTACAATTTTGATTTCATCAATTATCAAAAATATTTTGTTCAATTAGTATTGTGTTCATATTTTTATTTGTTGCTGTTTTAATTTAGACTTATTAATATTAATAATTAACTAATTATTCCTGTAATTTTTTTAATTATAAATTATTATTATTTGGGTATATATTATTACATACATATTAGTTTAAATTTTAGAGCATTAATATGTTATTATTTCATATATTAAATTGTATTATTTAAATAGACATTGCTATTATAATTTAAATAGTAATTATTGTTTTATGGTTATTATTGTTACACTTATTTTTAGTATTAATGATATTAGTGACAGGAATTTTTTATTATTATTATAATTATTATTATTATTATTAGTAACAGGTTGTAGTAGCAGTGGTAGTAGTAATAACAGTAGTAGCAGTAGTTCAGTAGTAGTAGTAATAGTAGTAATACTACTGTTAGCAGTAGACGCAGCGGCGGCTCGATCCGCCCTACAGCTACGCAACTTTTGCAGCAATTGCAATTATCGTCCATGACTTTTTCCGACTTCTCTTTCGACTTTTATTGTCATATTAATTTTTATATTTTAAGTACTCTATTTTAACTGTATTTTTTTCCCATTTGATATGTAAGATATATATGTTTTTATTTGACTCAGAACGATGGTATTGCTTGGGGGCAAAACGAAATTTAAATTTTTATTTCTGATGTATGTACTGTACTTTGTGAAATTTTGTTGTTACTGAAGAAAGTATTATATCAGTAGCACTAAGTTATCAATCAGTAAATATGTATAAATGTACTTATCACTATTATAATATGTATTTGACTGACTTTACTTACTTGTATAATTAATTTATTGGTAATAAAATTAATGTTATTGGAGACATGGCACTATCTCCAATAATATCTACATTTTTTACTGTTATTACTTTTTACTGTTGTTTTCTGTTTCATTGCTGTTTTTACTAGAATTTTTTGAATAAGAATAATATTTTTATTATTGCTAGTATAATCTTAAACTATTTGCTCACATTATTTGGTAAATTATTGCTCATTTAATTTTAAAGATTTGTGTCTATGTTATTCTGCAAATATTATTGCTGCTATTGAATTGCTATTGTCTCTAATAAAAGTAGTTATAGTTAATAATTTAAGCCTCATATAAATTAATCAAAACACATCTTGTTTCCGATATTTGCATAAATACCTGTCTCTGGCTATATTACCTGTTCCACAATGGCCACTACTGTTAATGTCACTAACAGTAATCGTTGATATCAGGATCATGCCTCCGTGCGTCTGACCAGTCTTATCTTCGCAAGTACTAGCGTACAATGCTACGCCACCAACGCCAGCTTCAGAACCGCTGAGCGCCGCTCTCATCTACCTACCTACCTACCTACCTACCGGCGGCGATTCCCCCTTCATAGTAACCCATTGGCTCGATTATTCATCCAATTTTACCATTTAATTAAACAAAAAAATGCCGTCGAGGGATCAGTGGTGGGATCATCATATCAGTTCTCTGGAGATTTTAGGATTTTTAATTTGTTTGAGGATAATTTCTCCATGTTGTGGGCGTCAGTGGCTCTTGATGGCGCCCGCACGGGAGTAAGAGCCGGAGTGGCGTGTTTGTCGAGATTTCTAATTGTTAATCTCACCTTTACCCGTTTCCTTAGGATCGCTTATAGGTCGTCAGGAAAAAATAAAGTTTCCGCCTCGATTATACGCTGTTTAAAGTTTATTTTTTTTTGGTTTGTGTGTGCTGTCTTGCTGCGCATTTTTTGTTTGTTTGATTTTTATTGCTGTTGTGTGTGTGTGGTTTGTTGTGTCTTTACGTGTTTTGTTATGTTTGAGTGCGTGTTGTTTGTTTGTGCATGCTGTGTGCGTGTGTGTTGTGTGTGTGTGATGAGTGTTTGCGTGTGCGGGCTTGTGCTGTGTTTTTGGTTGCGTTGTGCGCGCGTGTGTTGTGCTCCCGCGTATTATGTACGCGTGTGTGTTGAGTGTGTATTTGATAAGTGTATGCGTGTTTGTGCGTTTTGTGGGCTTGCGTTGTGTGTGCGAGTGTTGTGGAGGTTGTGTTTAGTTCGCGTATGTTGTGTGTGCTTGTGTTGTGTGTGTGCGTGTGTTGTGTGTGAGCATGTGTTGCGCAGGCGTTGGACCTACTCGAAATAACTGCACTATTTTGGCTATTGCTAAAGATGCTGGAATAAGGCTCATTTATTTAAATAATAATTTTTTTAACGGAAAAGTTGCATCGATGCGTAGTCTCTTAATTTTTATATATTAAATAATGGTAAAATATTTAAGTTAACTTTTAGTTGACACTAATATAGTGAATTTTTTAGTGTAAATAAATAGTAACACTTTGTTTGCAATGATCACTACTGTAGTACGCATCTTTGAATCAATTATTAACGTTGATTATAATATTTGTATTTTTTGACAATGAAGTTATCGATTTTATTGTTAATTGTATTATAATTATTATTATTATTATTATTATTATTATTATTATTATTATTATTATTATTATTGTTATTATTATTATTATTATTTTTATTATTATTTAAATCTGTTATGACTAATTATTATTTTAGTATTTTCATTATTATTATTATAATTTAAATCGGTTATGACTATTTATTATTATTATTTAATGTTTTTCATGAAAGTTGTTATTGAGTAAATTTCAATATTATTTAAACTTCTTCACTTCTCATATATTCCAGTGCTTCATAGTACCGATATTACAGCTAACCCGAAATATTATGGGCATCATCCCAGAACTGGTTTACTTTTGATTAAAATTAAAACTTCATTTATAAGTAAATTTCTACATTATCATTTTTTCATACCAAATATAAATTTTGTTGTGCATGTGTTTGGCTCTTTCACAGCAGCGAGTTACGTCCAATCTTGTTATAAGAATATCAATCATTTCGCCATAAATTCTTTCATACGGCCACACTTATCGCCTCTTGTTGAGCTGTATAATATAATTTACTAATTATGCGTTTCCTGACTAGCGCTTACAGACGCATTCAATCCCCCCCCCCCTCATCCCACCCCTCTACTCACCACGACCCCATGATCTCAGGGTCCCTGACCCCCACCACAAGGACCCCTATGACCCCAGGTGTTCCTGCCTCCCCCCAACCTTCCATT
Organism: Procambarus clarkii; assembly: GCF_040958095.1. NCBI lineage: Eukaryota > Metazoa > Arthropoda > Malacostraca > Decapoda > Cambaridae > Procambarus > Procambarus clarkii. The sequence goes on along the minus strand of NC_091156.1, from coordinate 4,759,382 downwards.
TCATTTACTACATAGGGACTACATTTCGGTAATAGTATTTAACCCGACTTTGTAATTATCTGGCATTCATAGATAATAAAAAAATTAAGATTAATCTTCGTTTATCAAAGATTTCTTTCTTTCCGATTTCACTCAGCGCATTTTTGGTTGCGAATGAGAGAATGACTGACAATAATGCCGTCTATGCCTTGATACTAAAGAGTAATTTTAAAAATCATGCTCAAAATCGGGGGATGAAAATAAATCTAGGATATTCTTATTAAAGGCAGCAAATACTGGAAAACTTCCTAAACGCCAACGAAAATGATAGCAGGCCAGCGCGGAATACTGCGCTGGCCGGCCAGTATAGCCGTGCGATATATAAAACGTAGAATTTTCTTATTAAAAGTAAAACAAAGTAAATTATGTAAAACTTTCTAAACGAGAGAGAGAGAGAGAGAGAGAGAGAGAGAGAGAGAGAGAGAGAGAGAGAGAGAGAGAGAGAGAGAGAGAGAGAGAGAGAGAGAGAGAGAGAGAGATAGAGAGAGAGAGAGAGAGAGAGAGAGAGAGAGAGAGAGAGAGAGAGAGAGAGAGAGAGAGAGAGAGAGAGAGAGAGATAGAGAGAGAGAGAGAGAGAGAGAGAGAGAGAGAGAGAGAGAGAGAGAGAGAGAGAGAGAGAGAGAGTGAGAGAGAAGATGAGTGTCATATTCCAAACACCGGAGAAGTCAGCGTCTGCCTGCCTGTCTATCTGCCTGCTGTCTGTTAGTCTGTCTGTAACTGTTGATTAACATACGTACCATCACACAATTACTCCTCTATAAAGGATAGATCAGCAAGCCTCTTCCAAAACAGCTCACCAGTCACGTTGGTCTCATTTTCTGGCAACATGAAGCCGACAGAGCTAAAATTTAAAGTCGATTTTGATTTTCCACGTTCACGCGGTCAACAGGAAAGTGAAGAACAGGACAGATTAAATTAATAATAATCCAAAATTGGAAGAACAGCCAACAGATATTCCTAGTAGCAATTACCTCAAATTACCTTTATTCTTACTAATGCGGGTTCAGATTCGACAGTAAACCGAATTTGCTATATCTGAAATCCATACTATCCGGATTATTATAAATTCTGAGCAGCCAATATCCGAAATTACCAATATTTAGGCCTAAAGGTATTCTTTCTCTATCCCACGGTAAAAAACTATTGTTATTTTTTATAAATTAAGAGATTATTTGCCTATATTCCAGACGCAGTTATCCCTGGCGTAAGCCGAGATGGGTTCACACAGAATTATTTAATAATCATACAATTATCCACGTAATGACACTCCAAAAAATCCTAAAAACCTTCAAAATAGATGTTAGTAAATTATATATATATATATATATATATATATATATATATATATATATATATATATATATATATATATATATATATATATATATATATATATATATAATGTTCTTTATCTGTCAAAATGGCACAACCTACGCTGTCCATAGTTTCTAACTGTTAATATTACCATAATCAGTATTACATTATCGGTTAATGCTTTGATTCTTAATTTCCCATTTCCTCTAGTGTGTGTTTTTGAAGGCCCGAACTAGTTCCATCGTCGGCGAATCCAAGTGTGCGAGATAATTACTTTCATAATTTTGGTGGTATATAATTGTCCATCCTTAATTCCCTCCAGGTGCTTTGAGTTCTCTCAAGCCGACCCACACCATACTTAAAACTCTACGCACGAGGGCTTCCATGCTTAAGTTACACACCTGAGTAGTTCGCTAATTCTAGCATATGATTATATATCAGCCCATGTGTCATATATATATATATACATGTATAAATATGTGTTATTGGTCAATATTATATGGACTGGACTGTAACAAGTGGTCGTTTGTGTGTGTCATGTCGCAAGAAAGATTGCTTATACTTTACGTGGAAGATAGCGATGGCCGAAGCACTCCAGGGTTCTGTCAACTTGATAGGTCTAACTTGTAGTAGGAATATATTCATTGCAATCAGTTGCATACAACATATACAATTCAGAGTATTAATAGGCCTTCTACTCGTATAGATCTTCATTTTGTATACAAGTTCTTTTTGAGTTAGTGAGCTTGTCTGGCGGAATTAAATATATAATTAAATTTGTTGTTGACATTGCAAAGATGTCAACAACACACTTCACCCTATGAAGGGTGATTCACCCTACGATAATGCAACGCAAAAATATGGCAGACTAGTATGATATACAATAACAATTCGAATACAATATACTGCATTACAAAAATGATAAACAATTTAAAAATGCTTCTTATATTGCAACAAAATGCCGCGTAACACAAATCCCTCAAACACAAAAGTAAAGAGCAAAAGAAACAGAAACCCAAAAGAAAAAGTCACTGAAATTCAAAACAAAATAATCAAAATACAGTGTCAAATAATGAAATGTATCAATATTTAGAGTTTAACTGTCTTAAGAAGCGGCCTAGTCCCAAGATGGACTCAAGAAACTGAGTACTGTCCCAAGATGAAATCGACACAACACCCTATCCCATGATAGAAGTGGTTAACCGTCATGAGGATATTCCCCGGGAAGCTTCATTCTATCATAAGTTAGATCCAGCGAGACTACACATTTAGGCAAAATAAATAATAACATTAACAACAAATAAATATCAGAGAAATTAACAGCCTTGATAGACTAACGAGATAAAAATATTGAGAAATGTAACTTAAAATATAAAACGACAAACAATGAAACGGCAGTAACAGTTGCAGCTATTACAGTAGCAGCTGTAACAGTAGTGGCTGTAATAGTAGAAGCTGTAACAGTAGTGGCTGTGAAAATAGAGGTTGTAACAGTAGCAGCTGTATCAGTGGGGCTTTAACAGTAGCAGCTGTAACAAATATCAGTTTTAACTGTAGCAGCTGTATCAGTAGTTGCTCTAACAGTAGAAACTATAATAGTAGTTGCTGTGAAAATAGTGGTTGTAACAGTAGCAGCTGTATCAGTGTGGCTGTAACAATAGCAGCTGTAACAGTAGCCGCTGTAACGGTAGCAGCTGTAACGGAAGCAGCTTTATTAGTAGGTACTGTACTAATAGTAGCTGTAACAATAGTAGTTGAAACAGTAGTAGCTTCAACAGTAGCAGCAATAACACTAGCAACTGGCTATAGTTAAAGAGGTAATATCATATAAGTAAGTTGATATGACAGAAACTGTAAAAGAAGTTGTAGTATTGGTAGGTGTAATTGTATTAGAAAATATAAATTTAAATCATTTTGACCTAAAAATAAAATAGTAACCATAATGACGGAACTAGAAAAAACAAATACAACAATTTCACTAATATGGAAAATGGAATACAAACATAACCAAAAATATGAAAACGATAACAAATAATAATAACACAGTTAAAATAATCATTTTATAATTGATTTTATTAACAATAACCTAAGAATATATATAATGACAATCTGATAAAAAATAACAGCAATAATATGATTTTCATAGCAAACAATAACGTAAATAAGAAATTTAATATAACAATACGTGTCAAAGAGAGAGAGCTGGATGAAGAGAGAACCTAACGCCTTCCTCCCGTTCTCCAGTTATTTTTTCTATATTTCTATACAAAGCATAACCACAATGAGGGAAAAAAAGGTATATTTACTGCATATAGAAAGCATCAGACAGAGGCACGGGCCGCCATTCGACCACTAGCGTGTACAGGGTGCTTTAAAACCCCTCCCCACTCAGTTCCTTCCTTCTCTCAACCCCTCTCAACCCTCCCCCTCCCCAAAAGAAAGGGTCCTTTCTAGCTTTACAAAGGCCTCCGAGGCAATTGAAATGATGACGCCTTATATTCCTACCTGGACGATTATATAAACAAATTGTGTCTAGAATGGCCTAGTACATTTGATTGAACAGAAAAGAAGGTGCCTTTTTTATTTTTGGGGCGAAGAATATCATTCCAGTACAGTTAAAGTTTTGATCTTTTTGTTGTGTGTGTTTTACATAATGTTTTTCTTCTTGTTTAGTTTGATAAAGCTTCTGGATTCTTGAGTTTTTGGAATATATAAAGCAACAAATACAGCATAATACATATTATAATAAATTACAACATAACATTGAAGGACAATTCACAAGAACACAAGACACTCAAACAGAAAACATTAAAACACAAGACACTCAAACAATACTATACCCAAGAAGGCACCGAAGGATGACTTAGGTTTGGTGCTGGTCTTAAGGACTATCAACCGCAGGGAACATTATTAAGACCAGTACCAGCTTAATAATCGCCCAGTCAGCAAGTATGCTGCAGTTCCCAACATAGTAATCAAAATACAGCGTACATACACAGAGAAGCAGTGATATACCTCTCGGTGCAGATATATGTTACCTATTGAATAATATATAAACATATATAATTATCAAATTGCTTCAAAATACTTATATCTGCAACTTTCTTGTCCAAGTATGAGGAGCATCTGATAACATTAAGTGCTCACGATAGTGCATGAATTCCTAGCCTTTGAATGCTGACTTCGTACTAATAGCTGACCTCAGCATGAATGGTGAGAATAAGTTAAACAGCATCATATGTAATAATGTCATTGCGAATTATGCAAAAATTCTCTCCTGTGGTTTGCAACGATAAGACCCTGAAACCGCCAATATTATGCAATTAAAAGATTATCAATGTTTTTCCGCTTCCTCCGTCCATGAATTTCGGCCGTTTTTTATTTATGCACGCAAAAACTGATGCAAGGTAATTAATCGCATAAATTCTTTGTGATCGATGGGGCCTTGTACCAGGTTTTGTGATCTTTCGCCCGGGGGAGTGCCCTGATTGGCTAGTGATCATTTTCTCGTGAGGAAATCAGCCAATCACGTTACTCGGATACTACATCCCTCCCCCCTTCTCTTTTACCCTCCTTAACAACCCCACCCCCACCCCAACACCCTCCCTCTTCCTTCAAAATACTGATGGTAATCTGAGGAGCTGTAAAGGTACGCAACGTCTTCTCGCTGATGGGACAGAACAATAGTCAATGGTGTTTAATAATGATTTCAAATTATCCAATAGCATTCCTTGTTGACAGTACACAAACCACTCTCTGAGGTTTAAATAAGCCAATAGCAATAGTTGGTGACACTAAGCAAGGTACTTGCTCCCTCGTAACCAGCCAATGATCGCTCCATGGTGACAGTGGAACGACCAATCAGCATTCACATTTGCAGCCAATACGTTTTCTGTGAAGAATACACGCAGGAAATCATTAAGAATTTGCTTTCTGAAATGTTATTATCGATTCCTGTAATTGAGGAAAAACGCAGAGGAAGTAAATTTGGTAGCGGAACCGAACGATGAATTAAAACAGAGAGGAAGAGAGAGATAATGAATTTTATGCAGGTGGAGACGAGACCCTAAAAAAAAAAATATATAAATTGATATAGCAAATCGCTAATTGAAACCTGGCATATAATATTTCATCGCAATTAATATAATTAGCATGATAAGGTCATCAAGCCCGGAAGCATGAGGGGTAATTACGCTTAATGCGCCGTAAGTGACAATACGACGTTATTCCTCTAGCAACGATACGCGTTTTCATTCCATCAACGTCGTCATGATCAGCCGGACCACAGTTACAAGCGCCAGATAACAATGCTTGACTGCCATAACTGTACACCGATGATGCCCTTAAATTCTTATTGTTGGATGTAGGCATAATTCAGTATTATTTTGGGGTGTGTGCGTCGTTTTGAGTGCAATCCGGTGAGTATAGCCGCTACTTGTGGGAACATACAAAATGTTTTCAAGTATGGCGACTGTATTTCTAGGGACTATTTTTTTAATGATTTCCTCTTGTTGAAGGGTTGACCCGTATGCCTCACATGTTTAATGGAGTTACGGTAATTGATGTTCAGAATGTTTAATGATGTTGAGATAATTATAACTCTGAATATATTTAATGGAGTTACATAAATTCTTGCACATAATATGTGCCATTGCCATACTGCTTCCTCATATTAATTATTGAAGATAATTTGAATGCTACAAATGATATTCAAATTGCAATGTTTACTACCTGTGGTTACTTCAGTGATAGTTAAAATAGGATTGCAGGTACTCGAGTTATAAATTGCACTAGTAACAATCACAACATTTGCTATTTCAAAATTTGCTATTTTAACTCGTAGTTATAATGCAAAATAGAATAGCAAGAAACGGTGGGCCAAAAATATGTATTAACAGCAATAAAAATAATTAAATTATTAACACTTGTAATAATAGTAATAATGCTAATTGAGAAAGTAAAGAAACATAGAGCAGCTGGTGTAAATTGGAGTCTATGATGTAATTATACTAAAATGAGATAGTAAAACTTTATTTTGATTATAGAGAAAAATATAATTTGTAAACATTTATGACGAATGTACCAGGACGAACTATTAAAAGAGTAATTAACCACTAGTAATAGATTAATTAGCTATAGTACTAGTAGTATAAATATTAGCAGTGGAGCTGTAGAATTAGTAGTAGTTTTAGTAATAGCCGTCAGAACGTCTGTTGCAAGAGCAATAGAAGCAGTAATAGTAGCACTGCTGTTGCAACTAGCAAAAATGGAGAAGTAAACAAGAATAGCAGCAAACAAAATAACAATAAAAATAAAATAAATTACAATAAAATAAAATAACAATGCTAATTACAGTACAAACAATAATTAATATGAAATATATTTTATAAATTAAAAAAAATTATAAATATCAATATTTTATAAATGAAAGTACTTTATAAATTAAATATATTATTAAACGTATGTTATTAAAAAGAATTTTATAAATAATTACAATTTAAACGAATAAAATGACTAATCATAATGAATTCCAATAATTTAATGGACCTTATGAGAAAATTATAGAATACTAGCCAGTGAGCCGAAATAGTATTACAATTTTTTATTACAAATGTCATCTTTACCTGTATAGACAGATACAAAATGCAGGAGAAGGCAAAAACTTTCAAATACTACAGATGATTCTACAAGAAAAGTTCAGCTTCTACTTAAAATTTAAGAAATTAATTATTAATTTATATAGTAATATATTAACTTTAATAATATATAAATAGAAATAATATATTAATATTGACAATATTTCTTGTCTTACCCTCATCTGACAATGCTATAGGATCATATTATATATATATATATATATATATATATATATATATATATATATATATATATATATATATATACATATGACAATGTCAGACCACGGAGGAAAAATGAAACAGGAAATTTCCTTAAGTACTTTCGTATATTAAATACATCTTCAGAAGGTCTTCATCTTCACCTTCTGAAGATGTATTTAATATATGAAAGTACTTAAGGAAATTTCCTGTTTCATTTTTCCTCCGTGGTCTGACATTGTCACATTCTTAATCACGTGTTTATTTTCGTGATATACACACATATATATATACATATATATATATATATATATATATATATATATATATATATATATATATATATATATATATATATATATATATATATATATATATATAACTGAAAACTCACACCCCAGAAGTGACTCGAACCCATACTGCCAGGAGCAACGCAACTGGTATGTACAGGGACGCCTTAATCCGCTTGACCATCACGACCGGACATAAGAAAGTGATAGCCGAAGCTATTTAAACCACTTCCCCGCCGGCACTCGGATGGTAATCTTGGGCATATATTACATATATATATATATATATATATATATATATATATATATATATATATTTATATATATATATTTATATATATATATATGTGTGTGTGTGTGTGTGTGTGTGTGTGCTATGAAACCCTCCTAGCAATAAGGAAAATACTATTAGACTTCCTACCAATAGAATAAATACTATGATACACCCTAGCAATAGACACAGTACTATGAGACTCTTCATCAATAGGGAAATTGCTATGAGACGCTACCAGTAAAGTGCTGAGACATCACTTGCAGAAGAGGAAGTGTTATGAGACACCCATGCCCCCAAAAAATCCTATGTGACAACCTAGCAATTGAGAAAATTTAATGGCACCCTTGCAATAGAGGAAGTGCTGTGCGACACACTAACAATAGAGGAAGTGCTGTACGGTACTCTAGCAATAGGGCAAGCATTATGGGATACCCCAGCAACAAATAAAGTGTTATGAGACGTCATAGAAATATAGAACGTTTTGTGTGACATTCAAGCAATAAAGAAAGTGCTATCAGGTACCCCAGCAAAAGAGCAAGTGCTAGGAGGCCCCTTAGCAGTATAGCGGGGGCTATGATACACCCAAGCAACAGAGGATATGCTGTGAGGCCCCCCGACCATAGAGAAAATTATATGCGAAAACCCTAGCAATATTATTGGCTAGGGGCTTCGTGGAATCTGTTCTTTTACTTAGAACGACTAATTTCGATCGTATGCATTACATAAGGCCAAAAAAATTTGTACTTTAAAATGGAAGCGGTTATCAAAGGTGACGCACTCTCCCGTTTTCTGTTTTGGGTCCTCTGGTAGGTTAGGAGAGGACACTTTCAATTTACCGTTTCCTTGACGTTGGGAAACCTTAAGAGGACGGGCTGCTTTGACACTACATAAACACAATTTAAGAAGTATTTTCGTTTTTCTGCATTTAATTATAATTTAGCAAAAGAGTAGTTAATCCTAATTATTGTTTATATTATTAATTAAACCTTAAAATTATATTAGGTACAAATTACCCTTCAAGTAACTATTACAACATTTATTTTATTAAGATTACAAATCTCATCTGGTTCAACGCAAGAGACTTGGAAGTTTGAACTCATCTGAAAGTTGATTACTATGAGGGACGGTTAATTGTTTTGCAATTATATGGCATTAATAGATACATTAATGAGTTCTTGAAAATTGCCGTAAATTGATGTTTGTATGTAAATATTGTATATACCTCTGTCTTCATTCTTTTATTAATCTATATATTAGTAAATCTAATTATATAATATCAAACTACTGAAAATATTTAATAAAGCTAGAAGAGAGGTTATAGCTTGATGTAAATTGTGAATAGGTATTATGTCTCCATAGTCAGTTTAACACATCGAAACTAATATGAACTGATAATACATTGTCAGGAATATTGCAAGAGAGAACTAAAGGTTTAAACCAGCCAGTTTCCCAAATATTGTCATTCTTTATATGAAACCTCCCGGACATCTGGAAGACGTCCAATGTTATATCGATTTTCAAGAAAGGTGACAATCGTGAAGCTACCTCTAGCAACTCTACCTTCAGAGTTATCTCTAGCATGCAGTGCCTAACATGCGAAGTGGCGAAGATAGAATGATTTGATAAAACACTTGGCATGTACGAGTCTCGATGTAGATCACCAGCACAGATTCAGTAAGGGTAAATGTTGTATTAGTATTTTAATAGAGGCCTATGACAGACTGATGAAGATCACTGCACAGTCATGGAATACTAAACAGACTACAACATAATGTCCTACAGGAGGCTGGCGTGACAGGGAAGCTTGTACAGTGGATAAGGAACACTTGAAGAAGACATAATGAGGAAAGAACGATAAGCGAAAGCAGATGAAACATGTGGTGTTCTCCAAGGGTCGGTCCGAGGACGTAATCTGTTAGTGTCATTTGTTAATGACCTTCCAAGAGAGATTGTAATTGCATGTCAATATTTGTTCATAACGTGACAACCAAAAATATGAGGAGGAAGCGCTGAGCAAATGCAACAATATATCATTCTGAGTACGTGAATACAAGAAAAAATAGGAATGAAAGAGGACTGTTATATGAAGACCTGGAAAGGCTTCAGGAGTGGTTTAGAAAATTGCTGCTAAAGTTCAATCCAAGCAAAACTAATTATTGAACATGGGGGTTTAGGAAAGGAGACGTGAGGCAATCTATCACCTTGGAGAGTAGCAACACCGTGGATTTGGTAGTAAATTTCACATCAAATCTGTCCCCTGATGCTCAAATCGGAAAGATAACATCTGCAGCTCATGCAAGGTTGATAAATATCAGGACAGACTTCAGGAACTCCATCAAAAAACATAGAATACGCTTCATACGTAAGAAAATACATAAATATATAACGCCCGCATAGAAACCCCACTTAAGCAAGAACATAAACTTTAAACCTAACAGGAAGGTCACTACAAGACTAATCCCGTGCTGAGGGGCACGAGCTGCTAGAAAACGCAGTAATAATTAGATTTCACGACACTTGAAAAACGCCGGACATAGGGGAATCTGACCACGGGAATACATGGGGTGGACAAAGAAAGAATCAGTACTAAGAGATAGCACTAGAAAGCTAAACACAAATATATCAGATGAAAGCTTGGAAGAATCTTTTCAATATTAGAATAATTAGAAAGTAGGACGATCTAGACAAAGAGTTAACATAGCTTTATCTCCATAGAGTGATTCTAAAACAAGAAATAACAATGACGTCTAACTACGCCAGTCGACTTAATGATCGAAGCTAAAACTCGAACTCAACAGAGATCAGTGAGCCAAGACCATAGGCTCCAAACAGGACAGATCCCATAACTGATTTGTTTAATTTATAACGAAATAAATTATATATTTGAGATGACTCCCTCATTACTATGTCTCATCGTTTGTATACATTAGAGACATTGACAAGGTAGACTTGGATAAACTGTTTAAAAGAAGAATTATTAGAACGAGAGGGAAGAGGGGTTAAGTTGGAGAGATAAAAGGAGTTACAGGGATATAACGAAGCACTTCAAAGTTTAAGATTTATAAATATGTAAAATGCGCTAGTTGGGGAAGACAGCCGTAGATGACTTAAAAAATTACCATAAAAATGCAATTAAATGAAAAAAATGGTGTGTCTTGGACTTTTTACTTGATAGTTGGCAATAGAAAATGGGGGTGGGATTTCAGAGAAGAAACACATATACACACGCGGACTCAGGCGCACATGCACACACCCACAAACCCAACAACACACACATACATACACCGCCCCCCCCGTCTCACACACACATATACTCACACACACACATACATACAGAGCTGATGCTGGCTATACCATTAAGTAATTCCATTAAAAAATTAACTGAAAAAATAATAGGTGTTTATGATGGGCATCGTATCTTCATAGCCTAGTGTGTTTTATCAGGGCCATTATAATTTACCTCTCGCTTGAAAAAAAATAATGCAATATCGTCATCCTATTCCCAGCACTGGTTACCGAATTAAAAACAATTACCAGACTGCGTGAATTAGGGGATGGATTTTGAGAGCAAACTGCATTACTTTTTTTTTCTTTTTAGATTTTTCCTCCCAATCTATTCAGAAAATGGTGGAAAATTGAAATTTTAATTAATTTTAAAATATTACCTGGGAGAGGGTGCTCTATTCTACGAGGAGAAAGATTCAGAATTACTTAAATATATTAATAAATTTAAAATTATTCTCTTCTAAAACTTCAATAGCTAAACAGAGGATATTAGTTCGGGTACCACCTCTGGTGCAAGTAAGGGTGACCCAGAACCTCTGTGAAGAGAATAAAACGTATTCAGTGAAGACCATGCTGTCTCTCCTTGAACACTTGTGGAGTGCTTTACTTTCTTCGACCCTCTTTTTTGTTCTTATTTTATTCAATGTGATATATCTATAACATATATTCCAATATATATCATTATATCTATATAGATATATATAGAGATATGTCATTATTTTTTTAATATTTTTTAAGTTTTATTAATCTGAGTTACTCCTGTATATTTTTAACTAATTATGTTATTTATATCTTAAGTTAATCGTCTATCTTTATATTTTCACCTCTTTCATTCCACTTTATTTATCTACTCACCTGAATAATTCTTCTGTTCGTAAGATTTTCATCTCTCTTCAATTTATCTTGTGATTGTAACCATGATACATATGTGCTTTAGCCTACAGTTTAGATCTATTGTCATGTGCATGATCCTCTGTCCTATGTGACAGTGAATACCAGCATTATCCTCACTATAATACGACCTAATATAATTCCTCAGATTAGGTAAAATTGTAATTAATTTTTGTCAATAAAGATGTTAATAATAATAACATGTTTCTTTAAGTGACGTTTGCCTTACTAACGGAATTTTTCGTTATTATAATTCTGCTTTAATATTTTTCTGTTTTGTTGAATCTACGAATATTTATTTATCTTAGCCTTTATAATCCCATTTTACTCTCTATCTCCATCTCTGAATTTCTGTTTTTATTTTCTTGTATAATATATTATATATATTATACATATTATCTATATAATTGGTTATATGGGTTATATCTATATATAACCAAAATATAAACCACTAATTTCATCCCTTAATTACTCCTCTTCTTATATTATCTGATTTTATCTGTTTTTCTGTTTCATTACGTTAATTAGTGGGCTTTGCACAGTTAATGACGCGAACGTCATTCTGTTAGTCAGCTTAAGCAGATAACTGGATGGGTGACCACTTGGTGAGCCTCGCTCTACAGCAAGAAAGGTCTCGAAAAGCTTATTGTGTTTCCAGCAAGATACCTCTATGTCATTAAGATATATATTAGCATACAATATGCTAGTAAACCAATATATCAACACATCAGTATACCAATATACCAGTAAACCAGCATATCAACATTTCATTATACCAATATAATATTAAACATCGATATAGACATAAAGATCTCTTACATTGGCGCTTATGTGTTCTCTGTCCCTTATAAGAACACAGGAAGAACATAAGATCATTCCAATTATGGATCACCCGCAGCAGTCATGTTGGCCCATACTAGGCTACATATGTTGACCACATTTAAATCCAATAACAAACGCGTTAAATATTGTGTCTAAGTAATGCTAGTTGGCAGCCGCTTCCACTCATCCACAACGCTATACCCAAGCCAGTACTTCTTTATATTCCTCCTACAACGAAGCTTCTCCATCTCGGACCCTGTGTTGCGGCTGCTGACCTCTTGTCGTAGTTTCACAATGATGTAAATATTTCCTTTGACTGTGCTCTTAATCCGGTAAGGAAACCTAGATCATATCCCACTTTTGTCCAGCGTCTATGTAGTGCAAGTGGCGACATTTCAATGTGCTTTCTGCCCTTCATTTCTACTTTATTTATTTAACGAATTTTTAGTTGTTTCATTCATATTAATTTTTTTTTCCATTAGCTATGGACATATTCTGCTCACATGCATCTGATCATGTAATTATTCGGCTATAATCTGAGAAGCTTAAATACTTTTTGATGGCATATATTAAACTTATGTTGAACAATTATATTCCACTTTCTTGATTTCATAATTTCATTATTAGTTTTATTTAAGCAAGTTTATTCTATGTTAAGCATTAGTATTTTAATTATTTTCATTACTAAGTATTATTGTTATTAATATTATAACAATTATATTTGTATACAAATATCAAGTTGAAACTATCTTTAGGGTAATTTTAATTATATCTACAAGATTGTTATACATTACGTTTTAGGGTTTGGCTTATGGCATTATAACATTAATGATTATCAGGCTTCCAGATGATGCTATATAACTTTAAAAGTTTATTATACATTATTGAGGAATGTGTGTGTGTGTATGTGTGTGTGTGTATGTGTGTGTGTGTGTGTGTGTGTGTGTGTGTGTGTGTGTGTGTGTGTATGTGTGTGTGTGTGTGTGTGTGTGTGTGTGTGTGTGTGTGTGTGTGTGTGTGTGTGTGTGTGTGTGTGTGTGTGTGAGTGCGTGCGTGTGTGTATGTCTAGTCTCCTATCGATTCCTGGCATATTTACTCTCGCGTCGCCATGGAAGGGAGTTAATACCAATATTTCTGTTAATCTCACGCTATGTTTTCTTCTCGTACTTTATGACCACCACCTATACCTAATCCTGACAACTTTTGCAGGTCAAGCCAAAGGTTCTCGAAAACGAATGAGCGAGTATCGTGACCTGGAGGACACGCTGGACTTGATTGGTTACAGAAGTGGAGGTGAGCAGCCAATCAAATACCAGTGAGGGTCGTTGACGTCATCAGTTCTCTGTCTTTAAACCACGCTATCCTACATCCATCATCACCCGTCCCAATATAAAGCGACATATGTCCATAATTAACCTGCACTCTTCCTCTTTCCTATTTTTCCATTCTTCCTCTTCCTCCCTTCAGGCTTGCATGGGTGTCCTTCGATTAGCTTGTTGCTATAGACAATAATGCCACTTTCTCTCTCTTCCCCTACATCTCTCCACCATTTTCCACATCAGTGGGTCCAATATTGCCTACAAAATGCGTTTTAAATGGAAAATAATCTTGAATTCCTCAAACAAGCAGTTCCTCCAACATTCTCTCTGAAAATGTCTCCACCACCATCAAGGTCAATCCTATTATATTCAACTAGCGTATTGCACCTCAGTTCTCTTCAGTAGTACGTCGACCATTATCCGTCCTCCCCATCCCCATACATCCGTGTCCTTCCCCCACCATTATCCCTCCTTCCCCCCTTTCTCCCTCCCTTCTTCCTCCTTCCTTCCCAGCCTTTCCTCTCCTCCCTCCCTCCCTTCCTCCTGCCAATTTTCCGCGAGTCCTGTCACCATGGGAAGCCGCGAAAACTTCTGCGTGACTTTCAAGTTTTTTCGGAATTTAATTCACCGTCCTGGCCAAGCCGGAGGACGAGTTAAGCACCTTCACTACAAGACTAGCCGAAGGGATTATGTCCCGGGGGTATGGCGAATGCGTCGCTATCAGTGTTTAGGCAGCTTCCTTCCTCAGTCCTGGAAAGAAGTAGCAAGAAGTGAAACCTGGGTGCTGTTGCTACTGCTACCTACATACATCCGTTCCTTCATGTACCTGCCAGTATATCTGCCATTTAACACGGCTCCATCCTTTCCTATAATCCGTTTCATCACCTCACCATCCGTCTATAAAACCACCTGTGTCTTCGCTCATTCACTCCTTCCATCTGCCTGTCATTACATGCACCCTTTCCCTCTGTCACTAACCGTACTCCTTCCCTCTGTCTGTCACTAACCGTACTGCTTCCCCCTCCGTGTTATTACTGAATTCATCAGAATCATTCAAGGCGTTCACTGCGCTACTAACATCTATGAGCGCCCTTAAATAGCCGTACCAGCGCTCCCGCTGAAAACACCTGACAATCCCTCACATATTTTTTGCTTATCACCAGGTACATCAGCACTGTCCCAGCTGCTATAGTAGCTATCTTTCTGGATCTTGTTTACATATCCCCACCAACATCCCCCCTTCCCTTTCTCTCTCTTTCCCTCAAACATCTCTTCCTCATCCGTCCTTCTCACTTCTTCACCTATCAGGATCGTTCTTCTTCTTCTGCTTACATCCCCCCTGGATCTACACTGAAACCACCTGTACCCTCAATGGGTGCTTTGGGGCCCTGCCGGGGGGGCACATCAGCGGTACCCCTTCCACTGAGAACGTCGTCTCGAACAAAACAAAGGGCCCTTGGGCACTTAGGCTCGACGAACCCCAGCAGTTGACCTTCGTAAGAGCCGGAGACATCACAACCTCACCAATTGAGCCCTGATGTTAGGTTGGAGTACATTAAGGCTGTTTTTCTAATTTCTGATGGGCTATTCTCGTGTGGATAATATGCCCCTGATTGATGGTGGCATGCCGGTAAAATTATTATGTAGGGCAAAATTTACAAAGGCTACCGTCCAATTTGCAATCACAATTTACCGATCTTTATATCCGTCATAGTCACGTACTAAAGCTCTTTATCAAAACGATATTACTCGGAAAATTATTAACCAACTCCGCCCCTTCGTTGCTTTTTCTCGCCCGAACATGCTGCCCAGCGCTCAAGTTTGTGAGTCGGGGATAGGAGGCATGGAGGGGAGGGAGGGAGGGAGGGAGGAAGGGAGACTTGAGGGGCAGGTAGAGAAAGGTAAGAAAGAGGAAGAGCTTAGCGAGAGGGGCAGAAGGGAGGAAAAGAAAGGAAATCTCAAGGGCAGTGAAATATTGATAACTTCACCCACCATTATGTAAATGCCGTAAGAAGTTGGTTGGTGTTGGGGGAGGGGGAGGGGATGAGGAAGGAGGAGCAGGGGCGAAGTAGGAAGAGGGAGGTGGAGGAGGAGGAGGAGGAGGAGGAGGAGGAGGAGGAGGAAGGGGGAAGATATCCAGGGGCAGACAGGATACAGGAGTGTGTCCAACCCATCGTAACAACAGCTCTGCAACAGACCTCACCACCGTCCCCACCCGTCCCCACCCGTCCCCACCCTCTCTACTAACTCCCTCATCTGTTTGCGATTAGAGGCAGTTTAATAATAATCATATTTTGTTTTATCGCCGACTAGTTCCAGGCGAAACCAAACAGGTTTTTCCTGATTTCAGGGGGGCGGACAGGGTTTGCTGGGCTGGACTGGGTGGAGATGTGAAGTGGGTTTGTGGTAGGCAGCAGAGAGCGAAAGAGAGAGAGAGAGAGAGAGAGAGAGAGAGAGAGAGAGAGAGAGAGAGAGAGAGAGAGAGAGAGAGAGAGAGAGAGCAAAACAAGAGAAGGAGAGCCAGACAGACAGCAAGAGGATTCTAAACAATTACAGAGGCAGAGGAATAAGGAGGGATATTTCCATATTAAACACATTAAATAAATGACAGAGTGACGGAAAAGGAAGAGACAGAGAGGTTAACAACACTATACAATACGCATATCATCCATAGAGAAAGAAGTTTAAACTCCCCAAATTCGAGGCAGTCACAACAGGGGTATTACTGTAGCGTTATGCTAAGTGAATGCCTTCAGCATGCAGAGGCTGCGGGAAAGTGATGTTTTTCTTAGGTATTTTGGCCGTTTGGGTGTGAAATACTCCGCCCACTTCGACCTCGCTTCAACATTATAATTCCTCGTCCGTTGCGGTAATGGGCGACCCCTTACTGTTTGTTGCGCCCCCCTCCAATACCTCTTCCTGGTCCATTCCCCAGTAAATGGAAACCAGGAGCAACATGCTGGAGGGTTAGGAAAATATGTACTCTAGAATCCCCTTTTCTTCCCTCAATCCCACACCCTCTCCCCCCTTTTTCCCTGCAACCCCCCTCAATTCTCTCCAAAGAATGCCAACAAAGAGGAAGAGAATGTGAAGAGAAACGTGGGAAAGAGGAGGGAGAAACGCACTCCACACCACACCACAAACAAAACTATACATTCTCAAACCGAATTACAACGAGATTTTCATCCCTCCTCACCACCACCACCCCTCTACTTCAACCACGACCCCCCCCCCCCATCCCGCTTTCCCCAACAATCCCTTCCTCATCTCTTTCATAGTTCCTTTTTCTTGAACCTTGTCGTCTTTCCCATTTTGAATTTAATTTTTAACCGCATTTTAATCTTTCTCTCTCTCTCTTTCTCTCTCTCTCTCTCTCTCTCTCTCTCTCTCTCTCTCTCTCTCTCTCTCTCTCTCTCTCTCTCTCTCTCTCTCTCTCTCTCTCTCTCTCTCTGTTTTTTTCCTGTCTTTGTCTCTGTCTCTCCGTCTCTCTTTCGTCTGCCTCTATCGCAACACCACAACCTTCTTCACAACAAACTTTCTAAAAAGTACTCGGCAGCATCCCTCGCTTCCCTCCCCCTATTTGTTTTTACAATCATAACCATAACTATTGTGGATGTTGTGTTTCCGAGCCTTGGCAGAGGTGCGATACAAGGCACATTTTCAGATGGGAAAAACAACTTTGACCCTGAAGGAGTAGGAGCAGGAGGCGCAAGAGAAGGAAGAAGATGAGGAGAAAAAGGAGGAAGAGGAGGAGGAAGATGAGGAAGAAGAGGAGGAGGAGGAGAGGAGAAAGAGGAGGAAAAAGATGAGGAGAAGGAAGAGGATGAGGAGGAGGAAGAGAAGGAGAGGATTTGTGAGACCTCTGGAGGAGAGGGCCCTGGAAGTGTCCTGCAGAAGAGGTTACGCTGTGCATAGAAACGTGCTTATAATACACTAATCGATTCTCAAGCCTTCACATAACCTCTCGAGAACGAGGGAGGAGACGAGGAGCAGCTGCCGTTAGTGGGAAAGGGGGGAAGAGAGAGAGAGAGAGAGAGAGAGAGAGAGAGAGAGAGAGATTGAGAGAGAGAGAGAGAGAGAGAGAGAGAGAGAGAGAGAGAGAGAGAGAGAGAGAGAAAGAGAGAGAGAGAGAGAGAGAGAGAGAGCGAGAGAGAGAGAGAGAGAGAGAGAGAGAGAGAGAGAGAGAGAGAGAGAGAGAGAGAGAGAGAGAGAGAGAGAGAGAGAGAGAGAGAGAGAGAGAGAGAGAGAGCGAGAGAGAGAGAGAGAGAGAGAGAGAGAGAGAGAGAGAGAGAGAGAGAGAGAGAGAGAGAGAGAGAGAGAGAGAGAGAGAGAGAGAGAGAGAGAGAGAAAGAGAGAGAGAGAGAGAGAGAGAGAGAGAGAGAGAGAGAGAGAGAGAGAGAGAGAGAGAGAGAGAGAGAGAGAGAGAAAGAGAGAGAGAGAGAGAGAGAGCAGGATGAATAGAAGTGGAAGGGGAGGAGCTTGTGAGAGCGTGGGACGAGCTAGACGTATCATGCACACGGGACGGAGGGAGGAAGAGATGGAGGATAGGAGGGAGGGAGGGAGGGGATGGAGTGAGTTTGAGACAGAGGGATGGAATGAGGGAGACTGAGAGGGAGGAGTGAGATAGATTATGATACCGGATAATATGCTTCATAAGTCGTGGTGATGGAGTGGGGCCAGTTCATCACTTTGATATACTGCAGGGGATGCAAGGTGCCCCTCAGAGAGGAAGAGGGGGGGGGGAGGAAAGATGGCGTGAGGCACATGGTTAGCTTAAGTGGAAGTAAAGCTCAAACAGAGGGAAAAAGCACGAGTAGAAAGGGGGTTCAAACAGAAAAGGAGGCTCAAAGGGGATTTAAACAAATGTGGAGGCTCAAACAGAAAAAAACTCAAGCAGAAGTGGGTCTCGATGAAAATGGGATAAATTTGAGGTAGGCACCAAAAGAGGGACCGCTGGGTTTACGTTGAAATAGGGGGGACTCAAGTAGTGGGACTGAAGCAGAAGGGAGCTCAACAGAGGGGGCTGTAAACAGAGGGAATCTCAAGCACAGGGGGGGAATGGGAGAAGGGTGGCAATCGTAGGGGTGTTCAAACACAGGAGGACTCAAGCAGAAAAGGCCCAATTAGAAGGGGGTTCAAGTTGAGGGGGGCCAAGCTGAGGAAGTTTCAAGCAGACAGGGGTGCCAAACCAGACGAGGTCATAAGCAGAGGGGGCTAAAGCAAAGACCAAGCCAAGAGAGCTCAAGCAAAGGGGGCTTGAGCAGAAGGGGGGCAAATAGAAAGGGGCACACCCAAAGGGGTACACAAGTAAAAAGGGGACCTCAACCAGAGGAGTACACAAGTAGAAGAGGGTCTTAACCAGAAGGTGCACACATAGAAGGGGCTTCCAGCAAGAAGGTTGGGAATTGGGTTTCTCAAGCACAGGAGGCAAAAAAAAACGTAGGCGCTCAATCAGAAGGGAACTGAAGGAAAGGATAACAGAAGGGCGAAGGGTTTAAACAGAGAACGGGGCAATGAAGCGATGAAGATAGAAGGCAACAGGTCCCAGTCTCCCGCGTGCATGGGTTCAGAACCCACATTGCGTGTGATTGAGCAAGCTAGATGGCAACCGCTACCAATCGCTGTGACGGAGCACACGGTTGCAAAGTACGTAGATAGAGCTGTAGGTCGTGCAAGGTGAAATAAGGAAGCAGATATGATCGTCACCGATAAATTAAAACGAAGAATAAGAACGGATTTTATGACCTAATCAACGGATTTATATCTATGTACTCGTCTAAACAGTGCAAATATACAAAGTTCATTGTATAATTGATTGAACTGATGATCTCAAATGGAGGAATGAAGGGTCGGGAAAAGGGGGGATATGAAGACGGAGGAAGAGGTGGGATGGAGGGTGAGTGGTAGGGAGGATTGAGGGTAGAGGAAATGGGGATTTGAGGGAGGGGAAAGGGGATAAACGGTCGAAGAAAGAGGATAGAGGATGTTGGAATGGGGTCGGATGGTTCGGTTTAGGGGAAACAATGAATGGGAAAAGAGAGATGATGGGTGGAGAGGGGGAGGGGGGAAGGGAGGGGTGAGGGAGTGTAGAATGGAGGATTGGGGAAGTGAGAGTGGAGGATGAGGTTCGAGTAGTAAGGGTATAGTGAAATATGCAGATGAGTTTGATGGTTATCTCTGATGGATTAAGTGGTGATGACAGCAAAATAACATTGATGGTAGTTGCCAGAGAAGTATAGGTGAGTGTGAGCGTGTTGGTAGACTCAACACGGAAAGCAACCAGTGGAACCGGCGAAGCCATCAGCTGTGGTCTCTCTCTCTCTCTCTCACTCTTTGTAAGAATTTGTAAGGGTAGGAGTCCTTCCTTTCCTTCTCATTCATTTCCTCCTCTTTCTTCCGAGTCCCCATTCTAGGAATCCTTCATCCTCTGCTTTTCATTCCTTTCCAAGACTCCTTCTTCAAGCCCCACAGACCAGGATATTTTCCTTCTACTTCTCATTCCTCTCCTTTCTCCTTTCTCGCGTCCCGAAACCAGGAGTCTTGGCAATCTATCCTCATTCCTTTCCCTCCTTCGCCTTCGAGTCACTAGACCAGGAGTCCTTCTCCCATTTCTCATTCCTATCCCTCCTCATTCTTCGCGTCCCCAAAGAAGGCGATGAAGGAGAGCTAGCATCCATAGTCCGGTCCGACGCATCCTGTAAGAGCCGTATATTTCGGCTGGCAATTCACGATATTAAGGAGGAGAAGAGAGAGTGGCCCAACTTCTCAAAGGGCGCGGGGTATTGAGATTTGAAAGAGGGGATAATAGGTTTGATATGTGGGAATGGGAATTGGTGGAAATGGGAATGGGACCGAAAACGAGAATTAAGGATTGCAATGGGCGCGAGAATGACCTATAAAAAATAGAATGAGAATGGGAGCTAAGAACATATGTGAGGGTAAATCATAGAATTAGGCTGAGAGAGAGAGAGAGAGAGAGAGAGAGAGAGAGAGAGAGAGAGAGAGAGAGAGAGAGAGAGAGAGAGAGAGAGAGAGAGAGAGAGAGAGAGAAAGAGAGAGAGAGAGAGAGAAAGAGAGAAAGAGAGAGAGAGATTGAAAGAGAGAGGAAGGGAGAGAGAGAGAAAGATAAAGAGAGTGAGAATTTTGAGTAACGAAAATTTTCAAATTATTTTTGAACAAGAAATACACATAGTTTCAAAGAATATTTTCTTCCTGCATTAGGATATAGTAACCATATATATCGGTTAATATAGACCACGCACGTTTCCTATGGTAACAAATATAGAGAGAAGCTGGGTTGAAATAATAATTAAAATAATAACATGAACATCAGCAGTCTACAAAATATGCAGTGGGTGCGAAAAAAACGATATAGAACAAAATTTATAAGAAAAATGGTTTTACAAGATATATACTAGAAAAGAGATGGTGCCTGAAAAGAGATACCTGGTTATGACTGTCTCTCTCTTTGCTCTCTTCCCCTTGTCTTTCTCTCCCCAATCTCCTCGTTCTCATTTCATCTTCCCTATACCGCCGCCCCCCCCCCCCTGTTCTCCTATCTGCTTCCATCTCCACCTTTCTCCCTTGTCTCCTCTTCTCTCGTCACCTCCACTCTGCTTCCCTCGCTTGCAGTCTACCCCCTTTGGCCACTCTACCCTAACGTTCCCCCCTCTCATTCTCACACCTCTACTCCCTCTACCTTCTCTGCCGATCTTCCCACTCTCTCACCTATTCACTTCTCCAGTTTTCTCCTACCCTCTCTTCAACCTCCTCTCACCCTCTTCCCCTTCTCTTTCCTTCTCTCCCCTCCCTCTCAGAAAAATTATGTAAATATAAAAAGCTATGATTTGTTCAGATCTGAAACCTATATCTATGGGCTGGGCAGCACAATACGTCCATTAGACTGTGCGACACAGTGGTTGCAATTTTTATTTAACAAAGAACTCGAATCTTTAAAGTCTACGGACAACACAACCAATATTTCACACTTGAAAATTGAAATTGGGTACGGGGTTTAGATGCCGATCTGTGTGGCATCTAAATTTATTCTAAAAAGGTGTAGCTAGAGCTAACCCCGAGTGACCTATGACACTTCTATACTCGATATACTTCATACGGCAATGTTGGGTAGGGCTAGCTCTGAGCGTCTGACCTCCAACAGACATTCTCTCTAATACAATTAGGAAAAATGTTTAAATATTTTCTGATGCAAGATCATTACTGTGAATGACTTGAGTGCTGGTAGATGTGATGAGGAGCCTGGAGATGTGGTGAGATGCAGCACTTCCCACTGAACCATGTTGAGTTTAATAGCATTTCATCTTCAAATTTAACTTAACTTACTTTGTTATTCAATTGTCAGAAAGTATTCGATAATTTCCAACATAAACGGATCCTGTAGAAGTTAAAATACCTGAATTAAGCAGCTGGCAGACGAGTTAACGTTGGTGAGGCACAACCTAATGAATTAAAGACAGAATTTAAATCGGACTGGAGGAAGATGGCAAATGGATATCTAAAAGGTTTAACACCGTAACCTATGATATTCAGTGTATTTATTATTGTGTATTTTCACTGTTGATGACACAGAGCTGACGATGAAAATTAATACGAGCTTGACGACCAAACTACACATGAGAAGATAGAGAAACGACGGCGTTTCGGTCCGTCCTGGAACATTATGAAGTCGTATGTGTATACGACTTGATTCAAATCGTTTTCACATACGACTTGATTCACAAGTCGTATTCAGCAAATCAAGCTGAAAACGAGCTAAGTTTGCAGGTGGCTCCAGGAAGATGAAGAATTTACACAGTCGGACAAACGGCTATTGTAATGCAATACGGATAAATGTAAGATCATGAGAATGGGGACAGGAATAACTAGTTCAGAACCACAAAAACGAAATGAGTGGAATAAGTTTTTTAATCGCCAGTGTTAGTGTTTACTATGATGTGTGTGCCTAAGTCCTAAACTTCAATCACCTATGTTGATTCTAATCTCTCATTTGCTTTTCCAATTGTGTATTGAGAAGTGTTGTCTTGCATGGGAAGTAGATGCAGGTGAGATGGGACAAAGAGAGTCCATGTGTGTGTGTTTATCCACGTGGATAGTATTGATTTCAAGACTTTTCGAATTTTGCGCATATTTTTATTTCTTGTTAATTTGAGCTGTTTATGAGCGATTTTGTCATAATGCTAAACATATGCAAAAGATATCTTTTGCTTCTGGGCTCTGTTTTTCTTCCTCTCTCCGTCTCTCTCTCTCTCTCTCTCTCTCTCTCTCTCTCTCTCTCTCTCTCTCTCTCTCTCTCTCTCTCTCTCTCTCTCTCTCTCTCTCTCTCTCTCTCTCTCTTTCTTTCTCTCTTGCTCTCTCGCTCCATCTCCTTGCATCTTTATCTCTTTCCTTTTTTCTCTATCTCCATATTCCCTTTACCATTAATGTATATCTTCCTTCACTACACCCCTTCCCCCTCCCTTCTACCTTCTCACCTTCCTACCAGCTTACAAGCTTATCGCCCTCTCTCCATCCACTCTTATCTCTGATAGAAGATACCATCAGACACTCTCCTCCCCACCACCCTCTCCCTCTCTCTCTCTCTCCTATCTCCCAGCCGTGAGACAGGCCACGCATGCCTACCGCCTTAGTACCAGACTCCTCGAAACCAATATATCCTAATACAGTTGGCCCTGGGCCGGGTAAGGTATAATCAGGGCCGAGCTAAAGACCTCGATAATCGGCATTACGTTCGACGAAACTTGCCATAAATGAAGAATATTGGCCGGAGAGACGCCCGTTGCTTGTGATCGGTCTCGCTAGGAATAAATATGAGCTCTGCCGTATTAGTAATAATCGGAACATGTTTCATTTTACGGTTCGCTTGTTCTATATATCACCAGATTTTTTTCCGGGAGGGATGAGGGTTGGGGGGGATATAATCGCATATTTTTTTGTTAGCTTGTGTGTGTGTTAAGGGGTGCGGGGGAGAGGAACTTGGGTTAAGATGGCCAATAAGTTTTCAAATTCGTTGGAGAAACTCTGATCTTAACATTCATTAGTTACCAAATTTATTTATTTATCTTTTTTTTTCCTTGGAGGAGGGGGGGGAGCAGATGGCGTTATGTTTCGTTTCCTTCGATTTTATTTCTGATATTTATTTTATATTCTTATTAAATTTTATTGGTTTCGAGGGAGGGGAGTTGCAATTACACATTCCAGGGTTGAGAATAGCACTGGAATCACGGGGGCGAAGCAACAGGCACATCGTCCACTACCACCAGCCCACCAGCTACTACCACCACCCCTACTGCTACTTCCACGACCCTTCCTGCTGCTATCACCACCCCACCTGCTACTTACACCACATCTCCTGCTACCACCACCACCACTCTTCCTGCCACTTCAATCACTTCCACTACCACTACCACTCCCTTCTGCTATTACCCCGTCTTCCAATACGACCTGCTTTTTCCTCCACTACAACCAACCCCATCTATCACCAAATTTGCCACCACAACCTAATTCTACACCAATTCCATTTCCTGTCTCACCACCTCTACCACAACTACCACACAGCCACCACGACTACCACCATTCCTTCCATGCAGACAATGGGAGAGGTGGGGGGGGGGGCGAGGCCTGCCTTTGTTATGACAAGCCCCCCTCACTAAATATATAGACACGAGATCAACGGCGTTAAATTACTAATCGCACTTAATATCATGAAATAGCTGACCAGGGAGCCGGCGGGCGAAAACCCTCCGCGTTGGTAACTATCGCGCCAATCTGGGCCTCGCTTTGAAGGAGGACTGAAACTATCCAGCAATCTCTTCCAATTAGTCACTCTACCATCCCCCCCCACTTCCCCCTCTATCCCTGCAACCCCCCTTCTCTCCATCCCGGACTTCTTACCTTACTTTACCTATCAATTCCATTACACATCGTTTCTCCCACGTACATTCTCGTCTACTTACCCTTTCCGCTACCTTATATACTCTACACAAACTTACTTCGGAAACTGACTCTTCTCCTACCTATTTCATCCACTCTCTACCTCCTTCTCCTCCTACTTTATCCGCCAACCACCTTGTTCCCCACCTATCTTCTATCCTATCTACCTCCTCCCCTACCTTCATCCTCCCCCACCTACCTTCTCACCCCACCTTCCTTCCCCTCCCCACCTACCTCCTTACCCAGTCGTGGCTAGGTGCAAGAGCGAGGAGGGACCCACCCCACACCGCCTCTAATATTCTTTGGTGTAATTGGTCATTCCGTGGGTCGTTGGCGCGGCCCTCATTGGCTGTTTAGTAGTTAGTAACGAGGCTTTAGTGGACCAAGATGGCGGTGTTGTCTGAATTGACGCTGCCTCCTGACACTAAAGTTGACGGCTGATGTTGACGCTTCGCTCTTTACTCTTCTATGCACGCCATCCTTTTTTCCTGCATTTTTTTCTTTAGCTTTTTTTTCTTTCTTCCTGCCTCCTTCCTCGTTTGGGGGGGTTATCTTCTTGAGGTTATCTTGAGATGATTTCGGGGCGTTAGTGTCCCCGCGGCCCGGTCCTCGACCAGGCCTCCACCCCCCAGGAAGCAGCCCGTGACAGCTGACTAACTCCCAGGTACCTATTTACTGCTAGGTAACAGGGGCATTCAGGGTGAAAGAAACTTTGCCCATTTGTTTCTGCCTCGTGCGGGAATCGAACCCGCACCACAGAATCACGAGTCCTGCGCGCTATCCACCAGGCTACGAGGACGGGGGGGGGGGGGAGAATTTATTCTTGTCTCGATTTTTGAGCCCATTTATCTCCTTTTAAATAAGTTGGGTACTGTTTTTTTTATAGTTCATTTCTTGTGTAGTTAATATGTTGCTGACTATACACATTTGGCAGATTTAATCAAGTCGGAATCTCATTGAATAAACTCATTAAGAACACCGACTAGCAGGCCAGCATTTTATTGAACACACGCATGCAGAACTCTAACAAATATGCTAATACGCCACCTGCCTCACATAAGCACAATTTCAGCGGAGTATAACCAGCTCGTTCCAACTTTGCATGAGTTCAACTAAATTAGCATATTTCTCCGATAATAATTTCGAACTTTTTTTGTTATTTTTTTTTTTGCGAACCCAAGTGCTCATAAAATGAATACGATGCTCGCAGAGGAAAGTTTATTGATCAATATGAATCAATGTTTAGGAATATGAGGAGGAAAACGCTCATCCCAAGTAATGACTGCTAGTTGAGCAATTTACTCTGAACTACTTACTCACCTGTTAGCTCTACCTCACCCTCCGCCTCATTTTCCTCCCCTCCCTCTCACCCTTCTCCCATCTCCGTTTGTGCGGCAGGTGGTTCAGAGAATGAGTGTGATGAAAATTGAGAGAGAGAGAGAGAGAGAGAGAGAGAGAGAGAGAGAGAGAGAGAGAGAGAGAGAGAGAGAGAGAGAGAGAGAGAGAGAGAGAGAGAGAGAGAGGGAGAGTAAAAAACAGGAAAGTTGAAAAGCAAATAGACTGATAGAGACGAATATTGACTGGCTATCTCCTTCACTGTCTCACTCATTCACTATCTCAACTCCCTCACTCTCATTCATTCACTTTCTTACTCACAAACTCACTATCTACCTCATTATGTCACTCACTATCGCACTCAGTAACTCACTATCTCCCTCACTACCTCACCCTCTCACTCACTATCTCTCTCACTATCTCACTCACTATCACGCTCATTTTTTTCAAAATGGTTCACTATTATCATAAAAACCTGTCCAGTTAATATTTATATAAAGTTTTGCACTGACACCGTCGTTGTGACTAAGGCTGACACACCAATGTAACAGTCACCTCTGGAAGGTCACACGACACAGCAACAGTGACTAACAGATTTGGAAGATCGCATGACACACTAACGTAATAACAGTCACCCCATGAAGATCACACATCGCCAACAGTGACAGACACACCTGGAAGATAACACAACATATTAACAGTCTATGAGTGTCACATACCTGGAAGATCGCATGAAAAATCGTAAAAACAAACGATTCACATAACGCATTAAAAAGTCATTGTGAAAGAAGAGAATATC
Source organism: Procambarus clarkii (assembly GCF_040958095.1). NCBI lineage: Eukaryota > Metazoa > Arthropoda > Malacostraca > Decapoda > Cambaridae > Procambarus > Procambarus clarkii. The sequence continues at coordinate 4,732,227 of NC_091156.1, read as the reverse complement.
AGGAAAAGAGAGAGGGAGAGAGAGAGAGAGAGAGAGAGAGAGAGAGAGAGAGAGAGAGAGAGAGAGAGAGAGAGAGAGAGAGAGAGAGAGAGAGAGAGAGAGAGAGAGAGAGAGATGAGCAAATAAATATAAGAGACAGAAAGCGGGTGAAACAGAGGGAATGAGACAGGAAAAGAGGAGCAAAATGAGGTGGAAAAGAGGATGTGAGGGACTTGATTTAAGAGGAGTAAAGGAGAGTGTTAGAGCTGTTGGGGAGCTGGGAAAAGGGCTTTTGTTTAGGGTGGATTGACAAAAGCTGGGAGAAGAGCTTTTGCTTTTGGTGGAGTGACAGTAGGTGGGAGAGGGCTTTTGTTGGAGAGAGTGACGGAAGCTGGGAGGAGAGGATTTTGCTGGAGGAAGTGACTAGCTGGGAGAAGAGCTTTTGTGCGAGGGAGTGACGGCAGCTGGGAGAGGGAACAAGGGATATGTGTGTGAGGGAGCACAGTTGGAGTGGAGGGTGGTGAGAGGTACCGCGGGTGCGAGGCAACCCTGGGAGTGGGAGTCTCTTGCATGTCTAGAGTCAACTGAGCCCTTGGCGTCTTGCTATCATGCTCCGTGGTTCATTTCTAAAGGTGGCCGGCGTGTTATCATGCTCCGCGGATCATTTCCAAATGTGACTGGCTTGTTATCATGCACCGTGGATAATTTCCAAAGGTGGCTGGCGGGTTATCATGCTCCGTGGATCATTGCTAACGATGACCGTTGTGTTATCATTCTCCGTGGATCATTCCCAAAGACGAGCGCCATGTAATCATGCACCGAGGGATTATTCTTAAAGATGGATGTCATTCTATCATGCTTACCGAGTTACTCTAATTTGCAAGAGTCACATTCTCGTTCTCTAGAGATCTCTCAAATTTAAGTATCATACCCAATGGATCATAGTTAGATGTGGCAGCCAAATTATTGTTCCACATATATAATTCTCAGATGTGGGCTTTAGTAACATGTGTATCGGTGTATCATTGCCATGTGTGGCCATATCTACTAACATGCAATTGTCTCCTTTTCTCCCTATCTCACTCGTTCGGTACTACTTCCTTCCCTCACTCTTTTTACTCCTGCCTTCCCTTTATCTCCATCTTTTTCTCGTTCGTTTAGACCTCTCTCTCTCTCTCTCTCTCCCTCCCTCCTTCTCTTACTATTAATCTACCGGCACAGCACTACCTCTCCTTGCCAACTATCCTCCGTCCCACTCCTCTCCTCTCTTCTCTTTTCCAGATCCTACCTCTTCTATCTTAAGGCTCCTTCTGTTACTCCTAAGTCTATCTATTCCCACACTCTTCTTGCTCCTACTTATCTTCATCCTTCTACTCTTTCTGTTCTCTCAATCACTTGGGTTGGAAGATAAAACGACGGTCTCGCTTCATGCAGGTCGGCGTTCAATCCCCGACCATCCACGTGGTTGGGCACCATACTTCCCCGCGTCCCATCCCAAATCCTTATCCTGACCCCTTCCCAGTGCTATATAGTCTAACGACTTGGCGTTTTCCCCTGGTAGTTTCCTTTCCCTTCTTTCTATTCACCATTTTTCTAATTCTAATTCTTCTTCTACTCTTCCTATTACAAAATCTTCCTTCTTCCCTATGCCTTCTCCTCCTTCTCTTACTGCTGAGCCTCCTACCCCACCTTCCTTTTCATGTCCCTCCTCCTCCTCCTCCTCCTCCTCCTCTTCTTCCCAGAGCACCCTTGGAAAGAGAAGATGAGATGCGAATGGCCATTATGACTTGGGTAGGTGTTATGAGGTCTGCAAGTCTGATTAAGTCCCTCCTTAGATCAGCCGCTGAAGGAGAAGCCCGACACTCTTAAGCATCAGCATGTTAATTTTCTGTGTTAATAGTTAACAGCCATTTACATAACATGTTATAGCCTCCCCGCATCTTTTAACAACAACGATCTCGTTAAGCTATTATGTTTATATCTTCATAATGTTAAGTTAGGAGCAGTGGAAGAACGTTAGTCGCAAGAAATTTAAAGTAATTACTTGAATTTATTTCGCCACGAGGTGCAATATGGGTCTACACGGAAGAGCGAGGCTGATGCCCAGAGTTTTGAAAGAAAAATAAAGGTCTTCACGCGAGATGATACATGGAGGACCACCTGAAACACTCGCTTGTGCTGTTTCTTTGCTAAACACTTATTGGCTCCCGATGAAACAGGTAAATTTAGTACTATAAAGGGAGAAGTTTTGTTATTCGAGCATCAAATTACGAATGCCAACACACACACACACACACTCACACACACACTCACACACACACACACACACACACACACGCTCACACACACACACACACACACACACCTCCCCCTCGTGTTCTACCTCAACCTCACATCCTTCCTTTCCCTCCCCACCATTCACCCTCCCATTTTTCTCTCCCCCTACCTGAATAATAATGGCTGACCCCGCCGGCACATTTGCAAGTTATTTTATCTAGCCTGAAAGTGACATTGTATTCCATAAAGGAGGCGGAGAGAGAGACTGAACATCCAGCGTAAGTGGACCATTACGTTGTGAAGAACCCCTGACAAGTACGGCTCAGGGAATGCGAATACAATTTCCGAAATGGTGTAAACACCCGCTGGAGGAATTGTTTTATGAAGGCTTTCGCTAGAACGAAGGTTTATTTGATATAGGAATAGCGCATTTTTTGTCCCGACGAGTATTCAGTGAGATGTATATGAGATCCCATGGGGAGATTGTAGATTCCCGAGTAAGTTTGGTGAGTATATATAAATATATATATATATATATATATATATATATATATATATATATATATATATATATATATATATATATATATATATATATATATATATATATATATATATATATATATATATATTAAAAATTGTAAGAAATTAATTTATTATACGTTAATATATGGAAACATTAACGGCATCTTAGCGAATGTCAACAAATCGCTTCTCTGTCTGTGTCTCTATCTACCTTTCTCTATCTGTCTGCCTCTGTATTTGGGGGATTGGGGGAGTGTGGAGGTTGGGAATCCAGTGTTGTCATAGAAAAATATTTTAAATATATGCAAAGTCATATTAAAGTTATATTGCATGGTTCGTCATGCGAGTTGTTCTGGCATCGTGGCACTCATTTAATTTATGCCGACCCCCCCCCCCCCCGACAATGTTATGCACGTACCCAACAGCAATTAATGATACAAACTGAGTAAGGTTAGCTTCTAGTATTTGGACTCCATTATACGTTCTAATTTACAGATATACTACTACTACTACGTCATTTGGTATTGTACCTTGTTTCCTCTTTCTTTATTTACATCTCAGTAACTCTGCCTCTGATGCTGTCTGCCAGTGTCTTCACGTCTATTTCTGTCTCTCTTGGTTTCTGTCTCTGTCTATCTGTATCTCTGTGACCGTCTCTTTATCTATATCTCGCTCTATCTCTCTTTGTTTATCGGTTGGATATGTCTCTCTCTCTCTGTCTCTCTCTCTCTTTCTCTCTGTCTTTCTCAGTCTCTTTCTTTTTCTCTGTCTTTCTCACTCTCTCTCTCTCTGTGCCTGTCTCTGTTTTTGTCTATGTGGCTGTCTGTCTATCTGAATGTCTGTCCGTCTGTCAATGCATGTCTATATATCTTTATATCTGCTGGGCTATCCCTACTTTCCCTCTTTATTTCTGTCTATATGTCTGTCTCTCAATCTGTTCCACTGACCCATGTGCCTCAGTTTCTCTGTGTTTGTCACTCTGTCCCTGTGTCCGTCTGTCCAGTCTGTAGGACGCCTGGACAAATTTGCAACATGGCGCTGAAGGTGTGCTTGTGGAGTACTGACACTCAGGAGGCAGCTGTTGGAGGTGGGTATAGAGGATGGGGGAGTATGATGTCATCAATATATATTACAGGCTATAATTACAGGCAAAGTATGTGTTAGATTTTTTTAAATTTTTTGGACAGCAGTGCATAATGTGTCATATTTTAGTGAGAAAACCAAACATGTTTATATATATATATTTATATATATATATATATATATATATATATATATATATATATATATATATATATATATATATATATATATATATATATATACATATAGATTTTATAATGTAGAGTTGCACGTTCTTGCTCGTACATGCACCAAGATGCATGCAGATAACAAGATGAATGGCAGAAATTAGAGGTTTTGCAGGAATATAAATATAAGCGTTATCTAGATCGTATCTAATTCCTCTTTATCCTGGTTTAGCTGCTGTCTCTGTGTTGGTAACATTACTCACCTCGAACGCTCATTTTAAGATTATCTTGCTTTCTAAAAATGTTATAAGAGCAAGGATGTACTTATCGACTAGTTTTTCAGGTTTTTGCGATCAGATAGTAATTGCAATTTTGAAGTTTTTTTTTTTTTGAAACATGTTTCTCCCTGTGGTAAATTGGTAACCAATCGCCTGCAGTAGC